>NW_026644589.1:0-300000 GCF_030020395.1 Manis pentadactyla | reverse complement strand
CACGTTGCAGTGAACAATGGAGTGCGGGTGTCTCGTTGAGAGCCAGATTTTAGTCCTTTTGAGTCAATACCCACAAGTGTGGTTGCTGGATCATACGGTAGTTCTGTTGTTAGTGTTCTGAGGGAGCTCCCGTCCTTGCAAGCTTGGAAAACCTGCTTTCAGCTGCTCTACCAAAGCAGGTAAAAGGGGATCCTGCATCACTTCCAGTCAGTGTTCTTGATGCTTTCTGTTGTGCGTTTTCTAGATCAACTGGATGACACTTCTTGCAGCTATGTTATCAAGGATGACACCAAGCCCCACATACGAATGTGAGTTTGAACAGACTTAGAACCTGGGCGTCCAACCAAAGTGTGGATATTTTTACCCTCCTTGTGTTCCCCCATAGCTCCTTCCTCACAGGGGCTTTAGCTCCACTCTGGGGGAGAAGTGGTAGATTTCTCTGGGTGTATGTGGGAAGCTTTTCAAATATTCCTTCTATCTGGACATCCCATAGATGGTCCCATGGGGACAAATTCCCAGGACCCTTGGGTAATAGGTAAAGTGAGAGAGATAGAAAGACAGGGAGATTATAGTCTCCTTTGACAGAAAGAGAGAGAGAGAGATGTTAGGCTCCTTTGAAAGAGGGAGAGTGTGATGCTAGGCTTCTTAGGGAGAGAGAGAAAGGGTGAGATGCTAGAATTCTTGTAGAGAGAGAGAGAGAGATATGCTAGGCTTCTTTGAGAGAGAGAGGGGGGAGAGAGATGCTAGTCTACTTTGAGAGAGAGAGTGGGCATTGTAGGCTCCTTTGAGATAGAGAGTGAGAGAGAGAGGGATTCTAGGCTCCTTTGAGAGAAAGAGAGATATACAGAGACAGAGAGATGATAGGCTCCTTTGAGAGAGAGAGAGAGAAGGAGAGAGATTATAGGCTCCTTTAAGAGAAAGAGAGATATACAGAGACAGAAAGATGCTATGCTTCGAGAGAGAGAGGGATGCTAGTCTCCTTTGAAAGAGAGAGAGTTACATGCTAGTCTCCTTTCACAGAGAGAGAAACAGAGAGAGATGGACAGAGAGAGAGATGATAGGCTCTTTTGTGAGAGAGAGAGAGAGAGAGGGATAATAGGCCACTCTGGGAGAGAGAGAGGGGGGTTGAGAGATTCTAGGCTCCTTAGAGAGAAAGAGAGATATACAGAGACAGAGAGATGCTAGGCTCCTTTGAGTGTGATG
The DNA here is from genome assembly GCF_030020395.1 of Manis pentadactyla. Taxonomy (NCBI): domain Eukaryota; kingdom Metazoa; phylum Chordata; class Mammalia; order Pholidota; family Manidae; genus Manis; species Manis pentadactyla. Next base: position 298,797 of record NW_026644589.1, on the reverse strand, counting down.
CTAGGCTCATTAAAGAGAGAGACAGAGGGACAGTGAAGAGAGAGTATCTAGACTAATTTGAGAGAGAGAGATGCTAGGCTAATTAGAGGGAGAGAGACAGACAGAGATGCTATGCAACTCTTAGAGAGAGATTCTTGACTACTGTGAGAAAGAGAGAGAGATGCTAGGCACCTTTGAGAGAAAGAGATAGATGCTAGGATGATTTGAGAAAGAGAGAGAGATACTAGACTCATTTGAGAGAGAGAGAGGGAGATACATGCTAGACTCCTTAGAGAGAGATAGACAGAGAGAGACTGAGAGATGTTAGGCCCCTTTGTGAGAAGGAGAGAGAGAAAGACAGGGAGTTGCTAGGCTCCTTTGGGAGAGACAGAGAGAGAGATGCTTGGCTTCTTTGAGAGAGAGAGGGAGAGATATTCTAGGCTACTTTGAGAAAAAGAGAGATATACAGTAACAGAGATATGCTAGGCTCCTTGGAGAGAGAGAGACATGCTCGGCTCCTTTGAATGAGAGAGATAAAGGGATACATGCAAGGCTCCGTTGAGAGACACAGAGAGAGAGTGAGGGATGCTAGGCTCCTTTGAGAGAAAGAGAGAAAAAAGGCGGAGATTCTAGTCTCCTTTGAGAAAAAGAGAGATAGTGAGACAGAGAGATGGTAAGCTCTTTTGAGAGAGAGAGAGTGTGATGCTAGGCTTCTTAGTGAGAGAGAGAAAGGGAGAGATGCTAGAATCCTTTGAGAGATAGAGAGAGATGCTTGTCTCCTTTGAAAGAGAGCGAGTGTGATGGTAGGTTTCTTAGCGAGAGGGAGAAAGATAGAGATCCTAGAATCCCTTTAGAGAGAGAGAGAAAGGCATGCTAGTACACTTTGTGGGGGAGGGAGTGAGAGGTAGAGACGATTTGCTCCTTGGAGAGAGAGAGAGTGAGATGGTTGACACTGTTGAGAGCGAGAGAGAGAGAGGGAGAGAAATGCTAAGCTGCTTCGAGACAAAGAGAGAGGGAGAGATAGAGATATGCTAGGCTACTTTGAGAGAGAGGGAGGGAGAGATATGCTAGGCTCCTTAGAGAGAGAAAGAGGGATAGATATGCTAGGCTTCTTTGAGAGAGAGAGAGAGAGAGACCTGGAGAGACAGAGAGAGAGATTCTAGGCTCCTTTTAGAGAAAGAAAGATATACAGAGACAGAGAGACTCCAGGCTACTTTGATAGAGAGAGTGATGCTAGACTCCTTTGAATGAGAGACAGAGAGAGATACATGCTAGGTTCCGTTGGGAGAGAGAGAGACAGACAGAGTGAGATGAAAGACTCGTTAGAGAGAGGGAGATAGAGTGAGGGATGCTCGGCTCTTTTGAGAGAAAGAGGGAGATAGTAAGACAGGGAGATTGCAGGCTCCTTTGAGAGAGAGAGAGAGAGAGAGATGCAAAGCTTCTTGAGAGAGAGGGAGAGAGAGAGATGCTTGGCTCCATTGAGAGAGAGAGATGCTAAGCTCCTTTGAGAGACAGAGAGAGAGAGATGCTACTCTACTTTGAGAGTGAGAGACATAGGGATGCTAGACTCCTTTCAGAGAGAGAGAGAGTTATATATGCAAGGATTCTTTGAGAGAGGCAGAGTGAGGGAGAGTGATTCTAGTCTCCTTTGAGAGAAAGAGAGAGAGGTAGAAAGAGAGATGCTAGGCAGATTTGAAAGAGAAAGAGTGTGATGCAAGGTCTCTTACGGAGACAGAGAAAGTGAGATGCTAATATCCTTTGATATATATAGATATATTTATATATATGTATATATACTATACTTCTTTGAGAGAGACAGAGAGAGAGGGAAAGAGATGCTATTCTACTTTAATAGAGAGAGAGAGAGGGCTGGTAGGCTCCTTTGAGATAGAGATAGAGAGAGATGATACGCTTCTTTGAGAGAGAGAGTGAGAGAGAGTGTGTCTAGTCTGCTTTGGGAGGAAGGAGAGAGATGTAGACGGATAGATATTAGGCTCCTTTGAAAGACAGACAGTGTGATGCTAGGCTTCTTAGGGAGAGAGAGAAAGAGAGTGATGCTAGAATCCTTTGAGAGAGAGAGAGAGATGCTAGGCTTCTTTGAGAGAGAGAGAGTCAGAGTGAGACAGAGAGATAGAGATTCTATTTTCCTTTGAGAGAGTGAGAGCAATACACGCTGGCTCCTTGAGAGAGAGAGATAAAAGGAGAGAGAGAGAGAGAGAAGATAGGCTCCTTTGAGAGAGAGAGAGGTTGAGGGATGCTAGGCTCCTTTGAGAGAAAGAGAGAGAGATAGAAAGACGGAGATTCTAGTCTCTTTGAGAGAAAGAGGGAGAGATAGAGAGATGTTAGGCTCATTTGAAAGAGGGAGAGTGTGGTGCTAGGCTTCTTAGGGAGAGATAGAATTTGAGCGATGCTAGAATCCTTAGAGAGAGAGAGAGAGATGCTAGGCTTCTCTGAGAGAGAGACAGAGTGAGACAGAGAGATAGAGATTCTGGGTTCCTTTGAGTGAGGGAGAGCAATACACGCTGGCTCTTTGAGAGAGAGATAAACAGAGAGACAGAGAGGATATAGGCTCCTTTGAGAGAGAGATGCTAGGACTCTTTGAGAGAATTAAGTAAAGAGAAAAAGTATGCAATTATACTGACTTTTATAATTACCTATAGAAGTACATTTACCAGTGTTTTCTGTTTGTTTGGATTCAGATAGCTGTCTCATTTAATTTAATTTTCAGTCTGAAGAAATTCCTGTAGCATTTATTTTCATTGTGTAGGTGTAATTCACATGTCATACAATTCATCCCCTTAAAATACACAATAGAGTGGTGGCTGGTATATTCACAGAGCTGTGCCACCATTGCTACCATCAATTTTCAGATATTTTCATTATGACACAAGGGAGAACTGTCCCTAGCCGTAGGTAATCACGAATCTACTTTCCGTCCTGTAGGCTCGGCTCTTCTGGACATTTCCTATAAGTGAGGATCATACAATGTGTGATTCTTTGTGTTTTCCTCCAGTTAGCATGAAAACTTAGGGTTTCACCCATGTTGTGTGTATCAGGACTTCATATTTCTCATGGCTGTATAATTCTCTCCCTTTAGTGTTCCTTGTAAGACATGTCAGCTAGCAACAAGTTTCCTCAGTTTTTATTTACCTAAGGATGTCTTTTTTCACCTTCATCTGTGAAAGGTAATTTGCTAGATATAAGACTCTTGTTTGAGTTTTTAATTCCAGCAATGAGAACATGTTGTCCCCACTGCCTTCCAACTGCTATCATGTCTGATGAGAAGTCAGCTGTTAACCTTACTGGAGTGTACATGTATATCACGTTATTTTTCTCTTTTTGCCTTCAAGATCTTTATCTTTGGCTTTCGGTATTTTGCCTATGATGTGCCCAGATGGAGAGCTCTTTGTGTTTATGCTCCTTGGAATTTGTAGAGTTTCTTGGATGGATGTATTGTATTTTGGTCACATTTTGGGAATTTTCTGCCATTAAATACTTTAAATATTTTTCTGTTCCTTTCTCCAATCCTGCTTGTGTTCGCATTGCACGTGTGGCTGCACTTATTGATGCCCCACATTTCTCTGTGGCTCTTCGTTTTCTTTCATTCACTAATTTTTCCCTCTGTTCTGCAAAATCCATAATCTCCATGGATCTCGCTTTAAGTTGGCTGCTGCTTACTTCTGCCAGCTCAAATCTACATTTTGGTTATGGTTCTTAACTCCAAGATTTCCATTTGGTTCTAAAAAAATACAATTTCTGCCTCTCAATAGTATACTCTCTTTGATGAGCTTTTTTCACTGTACCTTCCTTTAGCTCTTTACGTATGAGAGCTGTGAGGAAAGGTACCCACTTTGTCCCTGCCTGCACCTCCCAGGAGTAGAGCACTCCAAGTAGAGCTTCTGATACACAGTGCATGGGTTTGGTAGGTAAGGTTACAAGTCATGCCTCAGATGCCACAAACTCGCTATTCTTACCGACAAATACTCAGTTGTCCTGAATGAATATTTCTTAAAATGCTGTATACCTTTAGGATAACTTCTAGAGACTTTAACTGCTTTAAAAATAATTTTTACCTGTTCCTTTGTTGATCTACAATTTGTCTTTCAAGAAGTCCCAGTCCTCTTCCACATGATTTTTTAACAATATTTGTTGTGGCTAGAAGAGTTAACATAAGACCTACCGTCTACCAGATGTGTTTTTTAGTGTTTAATGTAGTATTGTTGGCAGTGCCGTACAGCAGATCTCCAGAGTTTATTCATCTTCCTTAACTGAGACTTTACACTCCTTGTTTAGTAACTCCGCATTTCCCATGACCCTAACCCTGGCCAACACCATTCCACCATTTGGTTATATGGATTTGACTACTTTAGATACTACATGTTAAGTGTATTCATGCAGTATTTCTCTTTCTGTGACTGGCTTGTTTCATTTAATGTTCTCAAGGGGTTCATCCATGTTGTTGCATATTGCAAAATTTCCTTTCTTCAAGGCTAAATTGGATTCCATTGTATGTCTAAACCACATATTCTTTCCATATTCATATGTCGATGGGCATCTTGGTTGTTACCACCTCTTAGCTATTCAGAATCACGTTGCAGTGAACAATGGAGTGCGGGTGTCTCGTTGAGAGCCAGATTTTAGTCCTTTTGAGTCAATACCCACAAGTGTGGTTGCTGGATCATACGGTAGTTCTGTTGTTAGTGTTCTGAGGGAGCTCCCGTCCTTGCAAGCTTGGAAAACCTGCTTTCAGCTGCTCTACCAAAGCAGGTAAAAGGGGATCCTGCATCACTTCCAGTCAGTGTTCTTGATGCTTTCTGTTGTGCGTTTTCTAGATCAACTGGATGACACTTCTTGCAGCTATGTTATCAAGGATGACACCAAGCCCCACATACGAATGTGAGTTTGAACAGACTTAGAACCTGGGCGTCCAACCAAAGTGTGGATATTTTTACCCTCCTTGTGTTCCCCCATAGCTCCTTCCTCACAGGGGCTTTAGCTCCACTCTGGGGGAGAAGTGGTAGATTTCTCTGGGTGTATGTGGGAAGCTTTTCAAATATTCCTTCTATCTGGACATCCCATAGATGGTCCCATGGGGACAAATTCCCAGGACCCTTGGGTAATAGGTAAAGTGAGAGAGATAGAAAGACAGGGAGATTATAGTCTCCTTTGACAGAAAGAGAGAGAGAGAGATGTTAGGCTCCTTTGAAAGAGGGAGAGTGTGATGCTAGGCTTCTTAGGGAGAGAGAGAAAGGGTGAGATGCTAGAATTCTTGTAGAGAGAGAGAGAGAGAGATATGCTAGGCTTCTTTGAGAGAGAGAGGGGGGAGCGAGATGCTAGTCTACTTTGAGAGAGAGAGTGGGCATTGTAGGCTCCTTTGAGATAGAGAGTGAGAGAGAGAGGGATTCTAGGCTCCTTTGAGAGAAAGAGAGATATACAGAGACAGAGAGATGATAGGCTCCTTTGAGAGAGAGAGAGAGAAGGAGAGAGATTATAGGCTCCTTTAAGAGAAAGAGAGATATACAGAGACAGAAAGATGCTATGCTTCGAGAGAGAGAGGGATGCTAGTCTCCTTTGAAAGAGAGAGAGTTACATGCTAGTCTCCTTTCACAGAGAGAGAAACAGAGAGAGATGGACAGAGAGAGAGATGATAGGCTCTTTTGTGAGAGAGAGAGAGAGAGAGAGGGATAATAGGCCACTCTGGGAGAGAGAGAGGGGGGTTGAGAGATTCTAGGCTCCTTAGAGAGAAAGAGAGATATACAGAGACAGAGAGATGCTAGGCTCCTTTGAGTGTGATGCTAGGCTCATTAAAGAGAGAGACAGAGGGACAGTGAAGAGAGAGTATCTAGACTAATTTGAGAGAGAGAGAGAGATGCTAGGCTAATTAGAGGGAGAGAGACAGACAGAGATGCTATGCAACTCTTAGAGAGAGATTCTTGACTACTGTGAGAAAGAGAGAGAGATGCTAGGCACCTTTGAGAGAAAGAGATAGATGCTAGGATGATTTGAGAAAGAGAGAGAGATACTAGACTCATTTGAGAGAGAGAGAGGGAGATACATGCTAGACTCCTTAGAGAGAGATAGACAGAGAGAGACTGAGAGATGTTAGGCCCCTTTGTGAGAAGGAGAGAGAGAAAGACAGGGAGTTGCTAGGCTCCTTTGGGAGAGACAGAGAGAGAGATGCTTGGCTTCTTTGAGAGAGAGAGGGAGAGATATTCTAGGCTACTTTGAGAAAAAGAGAGATATACAGTAACAGAGATATGCTAGGCTCCTTGGAGAGAGAGAGACATGCTCGGCTCCTTTGAATGAGAGAGATAAAGGGATACATGCAAGGCTCCGTTGAGAGACACAGAGAGAGAGTGAGGGATGCTAGGCTCCTTTGAGAGAAAGAGAGAAAAAAGGCGGAGATTCTAGTCTCCTTTGAGAAAAAGAGAGATAGTGAGACAGAGAGATGGTAAGCTCTTTTGAGAGAGAGAGTGTGATGCTAGGCTTCTTAGTGAGAGAGAGAAAGGGAGAGATGCTAGAATCCTTTGAGAGATAGAGAGAGATGCTTGTCTCCTTTGAAAGAGAGCGAGTGTGATGGTAGGTTTCTTAGCGAGAGGGAGAAAGATAGAGATCCTAGAATCCCTTTAGAGAGAGAGAGAAAGGCATGCTAGTACACTTTGTGGGGGAGGGAGTGAGAGGTAGAGACGATTTGCTCCTTGGAGAGAGAGAGAGTGAGATGGTTGACACTGTTGAGAGCGAGAGAGAGAGAGGGAGAGAAATGCTAAGCTGCTTCGAGACAAAGAGAGAGGGAGAGATAGAGATATGCTAGGCTACTTTGAGAGAGAGGGAGGGAGAGATATGCTAGGCTCCTTAGAGAGAGAAAGAGGGATAGATATGCTAGGCTTCTTTGAGAGAGAGAGAGAGAGAGACCTGGAGAGACAGAGAGAGAGATTCTAGGCTCCTTTTAGAGAAAGAAAGATATACAGAGACAGAGAGACTCCAGGCTACTTTGATAGAGAGAGTGATGCTAGACTCCTTTGAATGAGAGACAGAGAGAGATACATGCTAGGTTCCGTTGGGAGAGAGAGAGACAGACAGAGTGAGATGAAAGACTCGTTAGAGAGAGGGAGATAGAGTGAGGGATGCTCGGCTCTTTTGAGAGAAAGAGGGAGATAGTAAGACAGGGAGATTGCAGGCTCCTTTGAGAGAGAGAGAGAGAGAGAGATGCAAAGCTTCTTGAGAGAGAGGGAGAGAGAGAGATGCTTGGCTCCATTGAGAGAGAGAGATGCTAAGCTCCTTTGAGAGACAGAGAGAGAGAGATGCTACTCTACTTTGAGAGTGAGAGACATAGGGATGCTAGACTCCTTTCAGAGAGAGAGAGAGTTATATATGCAAGGATTCTTTGAGAGAGGCAGAGTGAGGGAGAGTGATTCTAGTCTCCTTTGAGAGAAAGAGAGAGAGGTAGAAAGAGAGATGCTAGGCAGATTTGAAAGAGAAAGAGTGTGATGCAAGGTCTCTTACGGAGACAGAGAAAGTGAGATGCTAATATCCTTTGATATATATAGATATATTTATATATATGTATATATACTATACTTCTTTGAGAGAGACAGAGAGAGAGGGAAAGAGATGCTATTCTACTTTAATAGAGAGAGAGAGAGGGCTGGTAGGCTCCTTTGAGATAGAGATAGAGAGAGATGATACGCTTCTTTGAGAGAGAGAGTGAGAGAGAGTGTGTCTAGTCTGCTTTGGGAGGAAGGAGAGAGATGTAGACGGATAGATATTAGGCTCCTTTGAAAGACAGACAGTGTGATGCTAGGCTTCTTAGGGAGAGAGAGAAAGAGAGTGATGCTAGAATCCTTTGAGAGAGAGAGAGAGATGCTAGGCTTCTTTGAGAGAGAGAGAGTCAGAGTGAGACAGAGAGATAGAGATTCTATTTTCCTTTGAGAGAGTGAGAGCAATACACGCTGGCTCCTTGAGAGAGAGAGATAAAAGGAGAGAGAGAGAGAGAGAAGATAGGCTCCTTTGAGAGAGAGAGAGGTTGAGGGATGCTAGGCTCCTTTGAGAGAAAGAGAGAGAGATAGAAAGACGGAGATTCTAGTCTCTTTGAGAGAAAGAGGGAGAGATAGAGAGATGTTAGGCTCATTTGAAAGAGGGAGAGTGTGGTGCTAGGCTTCTTAGGGAGAGATAGAATTTGAGCGATGCTAGAATCCTTAGAGAGAGAGAGAGAGATGCTAGGCTTCTCTGAGAGAGAGACAGAGTGAGACAGAGAGATAGAGATTCTGGGTTCCTTTGAGTGAGGGAGAGCAATACACGCTGGCTCTTTGAGAGAGAGATAAACAGAGAGACAGAGAGGATATAGGCTCCTTTGAGAGAGAGATGCTAGGACTCTTTGAGAGAATTAAGTAAAGAGAAAAAGTATGCAATTATACTGACTTTTATAATTACCTATAGAAGTACATTTACCAGTGTTTTCTGTTTGTTTGGATTCAGATAGCTGTCTCATTTAATTTAATTTTCAGTCTGAAGAAATTCCTGTAGCATTTATTTTCATTGTGTAGGTGTAATTCACATGTCATACAATTCATCCCCTTAAAATACACAATAGAGTGGTGGCTGGTATATTCACAGAGCTGTGCCACCATTGCTACCATCAATTTTCAGATATTTTCATTATGACACAAGGGAGAACTGTCCCTAGCCGTAGGTAATCACGAATCTACTTTCCGTCCTGTAGGCTCGGCTCTTCTGGACATTTCCTATAAGTGAGGATCATACAATGTGTGATTCTTTGTGTTTTCCTCCAGTTAGCATGAAAACTTAGGGTTTCACCCATGTTGTGTGTATCAGGACTTCATATTTCTCATGGCTGTATAATTCTCTCCCTTTAGTGTTCCTTGTAAGACATGTCAGCTAGCAACAAGTTTCCTCAGTTTTTATTTACCTAAGGATGTCTTTTTTCACCTTCATCTGTGAAAGGTAATTTGCTAGATATAAGACTCTTGTTTGAGTTTTTACTTCCAGCAATGAGAACATGTTGTCCCCACTGCCTTCCAACTGCTATCATGTCTGATGAGAAGTCAGCTGTTAACCTTACTGGAGTGTACATGTATATCACGTTATTTTTCTCTTTTTGCCTTCAAGATCTTTATCTTTGGCTTTCGGTATTTTGCCTATGATGTGCCCAGATGGAGAGCTCTTTGTGTTTATGCTCCTTGGAATTTGTAGAGTTTCTTGGATGGATGTATTGTATTTTGGTCACATTTTGGGAATTTTCTGCCATTAAATACTTTAAATATTTTTCTGTTCCTTTCTCCAATCCTGCTTGTATTCGCATTGCACGTGTGGCTGCACTTATTGATGCCCCACATTTCTCTGTGGCTCTTCGTTTTCTTTCATTCACTAATTTTTCCCTCTGTTCTGCAAAATCCATAATCTCCATGGATCTCGCTTTAAGTTGGCTGCTGCTTACTTCTGCCAGCTCAAATCTACATTTTGGTTATGGTTCTTAACTCCAAGATTTCCATTTGGTTCTAAAAAAATACAATTTCTGCCTCTCAATAGTATACTCTCTTTGATGAGCTTTTTTCACTGTACCTTCCTTTAGCTCTTTACGTATGAGAGCTGTGAGGAAAGGTACCCACTTTGTCCCTGCCTGCACCTCCCAGGAGTAGAGCACTCCAAGTAGAGCTTCTGATACACAGTGCATGGGTTTGGTAGGTAAGGTTACAAGTCATGCCTCAGATGCCACAAACTCGCTATTCTTACCGACAAATACTCAGTTGTCCTGAATGAATATTTCTTAAAATGCTGTATACCTTTAGGATAACTTCTAGAGACTTTAACTGCTTTAAAAATAATTTTTACCTGTTCCTTTGTTGATCTACAATTTGTCTTTCAAGAAGTCCCAGTCCTCTTCCACATGATTTTTTAACAATATTTGTTGTGGCTAGAAGAGTTAACATAAGACCTACCGTCTACCAGATGTGTTTTTTAGTGTTTAATGTAGTATTGTTGGCAGTGCCGTACAGCAGATCTCCAGAGTTTATTCATCTTCCTTAACTGAGACTTTACACTCCTTGTTTAGTAACTCCGCATTTCCCATGACCCTAACCCTGGCCAACACCATTCCACCATTTGGTTATATGGATTTGACTACTTTAGATACTACATGTTAAGTGTATTCATGCAGTATTTCTCTTTCTGTGACTGGCTTGTTTCATTTAATGTTCTCAAGGGGTTCATCCATGTTGTTGCATATTGCAAAATTTCCTTTCTTCAAGGCTAAATTGGATTCCATTGTATGTCTAAACCACATATTCTTTCCATATTCATATGTCGATGGGCATCTTGGTTGTTACCACCTCTTAGCTATTCAGAATCACGTTGCAGTGAACAATGGAGTGCGGGTGTCTCGTTGAGAGCCAGATTTTAGTCCTTTTGAGTCAATACCCACAAGTGTGGTTGCTGGATCATACGGTAGTTCTGTTGTTAGTGTTCTGAGGGAGCTCCCGTCCTTGCAAGCTTGGAAAACCTGCTTTCAGCTGCTCTACCAAAGCAGGTAAAAGGGGATCCTGCATCACTTCCAGTCAGTGTTCTTGATGCTTTCTGTTGTGCGTTTTCTAGATCAACTGGATGACACTTCTTGCAGCTATGTTATCAAGGATGACACCAAGCCCCACATACGAATGTGAGTTTGAACAGACTTAGAACCTGGGCGTCCAACCAAAGTGTGGATATTTTTACCCTCCTTGTGTTCCCCCATAGCTCCTTCCTCACAGGGGCTTTAGCTCCACTCTGGGGGAGAAGTGGTAGATTTCTCTGGGTGTATGTGGGAAGCTTTTCAAATATTCCTTCTATCTGGACATCCCATAGATGGTCCCATGGGGACAAATTCCCAGGACCCTTGGGTAATAGGTAAAGTGAGAGAGATAGAAAGACAGGGAGATTATAGTCTCCTTTGACAGAAAGAGAGAGAGAGAGATGTTAGGCTCCTTTGAAAGAGGGAGAGTGTGATGCTAGGCTTCTTAGGGAGAGAGAGAAAGGGTGAGATGCTAGAATTCTTGTAGAGAGAGAGAGAGAGAGATATGCTAGGCTTCTTTGAGAGAGAGAGGGGGGAGAGAGATGCTAGTCTACTTTGAGAGAGAGAGTGGGCATTGTAGGCTCCTTTGAGATAGAGAGTGAGAGAGAGAGGGATTCTAGGCTCCTTTGAGAGAAAGAGAGATATACAGAGACAGAGAGATGATAGGCTCCTTTGAGAGAGAGAGAGAGAAGGAGAGAGATTATAGGCTCCTTTAAGAGAAAGAGAGATATACAGAGACAGAAAGATGCTATGCTTCGAGAGAGAGAGGGATGCTAGTCTCCTTTGAAAGAGAGAGAGTTACATGCTAGTCTCCTTTCACAGAGAGAGAAACAGAGAGAGATGGACAGAGAGAGAGATGATAGGCTCTTTTGTGAGAGAGAGAGAGAGAGAGAGGGATAATAGGCCACTCTGGGAGAGAGAGAGGGGGGTTGAGAGATTCTAGGCTCCTTAGAGAGAAAGAGAGATATACAGAGACAGAGAGATGCTAGGCTCCTTTGAGTGTGATGCTAGGCTCATTAAAGAGAGAGACAGAGGGACAGTGAAGAGAGAGTATCTAGACTAATTTGAGAGAGAGAGAGAGATGCTAGGCTAATTAGAGGGAGAGAGACAGACAGAGATGCTATGCAACTCTTAGAGAGAGATTCTTGACTACTGTGAGAAAGAGAGAGAGATGCTAGGCACCTTTGAGAGAAAGAGATAGATGCTAGGATGATTTGAGAAAGAGAGAGAGATACTAGACTCATTTGAGAGAGAGAGAGGGAGATACATGCTAGACTCCTTAGAGAGAGATAGACAGAGAGAGACTGAGAGATGTTAGGCCCCTTTGTGAGAAGGAGAGAGAGAAAGACAGGGAGTTGCTAGGCTCCTTTGGGAGAGACAGAGAGAGAGATGCTTGGCTTCTTTGAGAGAGAGAGGGAGAGATATTCTAGGCTACTTTGAGAAAAAGAGAGATATACAGTAACAGAGATATGCTAGGCTCCTTGGAGAGAGAGAGACATGCTCGGCTCCTTTGAATGAGAGAGATAAAGGGATACATGCAAGGCTCCGTTGAGAGACACAGAGAGAGAGTGAGGGATGCTAGGCTCCTTTGAGAGAAAGAGAGAAAAAAGGCGGAGATTCTAGTCTCCTTTGAGAAAAAGAGAGATAGTGAGACAGAGAGATGGTAAGCTCTTTTGAGAGAGAGAGTGTGATGCTAGGCTTCTTAGTGAGAGAGAGAAAGGGAGAGATGCTAGAATCCTTTGAGAGATAGAGAGAGATGCTTGTCTCCTTTGAAAGAGAGCGAGTGTGATGGTAGGTTTCTTAGCGAGAGGGAGAAAGATAGAGATCCTAGAATCCCTTTAGAGAGAGAGAGAAAGGCATGCTAGTACACTTTGTGGGGGAGGGAGTGAGAGGTAGAGACGATTTGCTCCTTGGAGAGAGAGAGAGTGAGATGGTTGACACTGTTGAGAGCGAGAGAGAGAGAGGGAGAGAAATGCTAAGCTGCTTCGAGACAAAGAGAGAGGGAGAGATAGAGATATGCTAGGCTACTTTGAGAGAGAGGGAGGGAGAGATATGCTAGGCTCCTTAGAGAGAGAAAGAGGGATAGATATGCTAGGCTTCTTTGAGAGAGAGAGAGAGAGAGACCTGGAGAGACAGAGAGAGAGATTCTAGGCTCCTTTTAGAGAAAGAAAGATATACAGAGACAGAGAGACTCCAGGCTACTTTGATAGAGAGAGTGATGCTAGACTCCTTTGAATGAGAGACAGAGAGAGATACATGCTAGGTTCCGTTGGGAGAGAGAGAGACAGACAGAGTGAGATGAAAGACTCGTTAGAGAGAGGGAGATAGAGTGAGGGATGCTCGGCTCTTTTGAGAGAAAGAGGGAGATAGTAAGACAGGGAGATTGCAGGCTCCTTTGAGAGAGAGAGAGAGAGAGAGATGCAAAGCTTCTTGAGAGAGAGGGAGAGAGAGAGATGCTTGGCTCCATTGAGAGAGAGAGATGCTAAGCTCCTTTGAGAGACAGAGAGAGAGAGATGCTACTCTACTTTGAGAGTGAGAGACATAGGGATGCTAGACTCCTTTCAGAGAGAGAGAGAGTTATATATGCAAGGATTCTTTGAGAGAGGCAGAGTGAGGGAGAGTGATTCTAGTCTCCTTTGAGAGAAAGAGAGAGAGGTAGAAAGAGAGATGCTAGGCAGATTTGAAAGAGAAAGAGTGTGATGCAAGGTCTCTTACGGAGACAGAGAAAGTGAGATGCTAATATCCTTTGATATATATAGATATATTTATATATATGTATATATACTATACTTCTTTGAGAGAGACAGAGAGAGAGGGAAAGAGATGCTATTCTACTTTAATAGAGAGAGAGAGAGGGCTGGTAGGCTCCTTTGAGATAGAGATAGAGAGAGATGATACGCTTCTTTGAGAGAGAGAGTGAGAGAGAGAGTGTCTAGTCTGCTTTGGGAGGAAGGAGAGAGATGTAGACGGATAGATATTAGGCTCCTTTGAAAGACAGACAGTGTGATGCTAGGCTTCTTAGGGAGAGAGAGAAAGAGAGTGATGCTAGAATCCTTTGAGAGAGAGAGAGAGATGCTAGGCTTCTTTGAGAGAGAGAGAGTCAGAGTGAGACAGAGAGATAGAGATTCTATTTTCCTTTGAGAGAGTGAGAGCAATACACGCTGGCTCCTTGAGAGAGAGAGATAAAAGGAGAGAGAGAGAGAGAGAAGATAGGCTCCTTTGAGAGAGAGAGAGGTTGAGGGATGCTAGGCTCCTTTGAGAGAAAGAGAGAGAGATAGAAAGACGGAGATTCTAGTCTCTTTGAGAGAAAGAGGGAGAGATAGAGAGATGTTAGGCTCATTTGAAAGAGGGAGAGTGTGGTGCTAGGCTTCTTAGGGAGAGATAGAATTTGAGCGATGCTAGAATCCTTAGAGAGAGAGAGAGATGCTAGGCTTCTCTGAGAGAGAGACAGAGTGAGACAGAGAGATAGAGATTCTGGGTTCCTTTGAGTGAGGGAGAGCAATACACGCTGGCTCTTTGAGAGAGAGATAAACAGAGAGACAGAGAGGATATAGGCTCCTTTGAGAGAGAGATGCTAGGACTCTTTGAGAGAATTAAGTAAAGAGAAAAAGTATGCAATTATACTGACTTTTATAATTACCTATAGAAGTACATTTACCAGTGTTTTCTGTTTGTTTGGATTCAGATAGCTGTCTCATTTAATTTAATTTTCAGTCTGAAGAAATTCCTGTAGCATTTATTTTCATTGTGTAGGTGTAATTCACATGTCATACAATTCATCCCCTTAAAATACACAATAGAGTGGTGGCTGGTATATTCACAGAGCTGTGCCACCATTGCTACCATCAATTTTCAGATATTTTCATTATGACACAAGGGAGAACTGTCCCTAGCCGTAGGTAATCACGAATCTACTTTCCGTCCTGTAGGCTCGGCTCTTCTGGACATTTCCTATAAGTGAGGATCATACAATGTGTGATTCTTTGTGTTTTCCTCCAGTTAGCATGAAAACTTAGGGTTTCACCCATGTTGTGTGTATCAGGACTTCATATTTCTCATGGCTGTATAATTCTCTCCCTTTAGTGTTCCTTGTAAGACATGTCAGCTAGCAACAAGTTTCCTCAGTTTTTATTTACCTAAGGATGTCTTTTTTCACCTTCATCTGTGAAAGGTAATTTGCTAGATATAAGACTCTTGTTTGAGTTTTTACTTCCAGCAATGAGAACATGTTGTCCCCACTGCCTTCCAACTGCTATCATGTCTGATGAGAAGTCAGCTGTTAACCTTACTGGAGTGTACATGTATATCACGTTATTTTTCTCTTTTTGCCTTCAAGATCTTTATCTTTGGCTTTCGGTATTTTGCCTATGATGTGCCCAGATGGAGAGCTCTTTGTGTTTATGCTCCTTGGAATTTGTAGAGTTTCTTGGATGGATGTATTGTATTTTGGTCACATTTTGGGAATTTTCTGCCATTAAATACTTTAAATATTTTTCTGTTCCTTTCTCCAATCCTGCTTGTATTCGCATTGCACGTGTGGCTGCACTTATTGATGCCCCACATTTCTCTGTGGCTCTTCGTTTTCTTTCATTCACTAATTTTTCCCTCTGTTCTGCAAAATCCATAATCTCCATGGATCTCGCTTTAAGTTGGCTGCTGCTTACTTCTGCCAGCTCAAATCTACATTTTGGTTATGGTTCTTAACTCCAAGATTTCCATTTGGTTCTAAAAAAATACAATTTCTGCCTCTCAATAGTATACTCTCTTTGATGAGCTTTTTTCACTGTACCTTCCTTTAGCTCTTTACGTATGAGAGCTGTGAGGAAAGGTACCCACTTTGTCCCTGCCTGCACCTCCCAGGAGTAGAGCACTCCAAGTAGAGCTTCTGATACACAGTGCATGGGTTTGGTAGGTAAGGTTACAAGTCATGCCTCAGATGCCACAAACTCGCTATTCTTACCGACAAATACTCAGTTGTCCTGAATGAATATTTCTTAAAATGCTGTATACCTTTAGGATAACTTCTAGAGACTTTAACTGCTTTAAAAATAATTTTTACCTGTTCCTTTGTTGATCTACAATTTGTCTTTCAAGAAGTCCCAGTCCTCTTCCACATGATTTTTTAACAATATTTGTTGTGGCTAGAAGAGTTAACATAAGACCTACCGTCTACCAGATGTGTTTTTTAGTGTTTAATGTAGTATTGTTGGCAGTGCCGTACAGCAGATCTCCAGAGTTTATTCATCTTCCTTAACTGAGACTTTACACTCCTTGTTTAGTAACTCCGCATTTCCCATGACCCTAACCCTGGCCAACACCATTCCACCATTTGGTTATATGGATTTGACTACTTTAGATACTACATGTTAAGTGTATTCATGCAGTATTTCTCTTTCTGTGACTGGCTTGTTTCATTTAATGTTCTCAAGGGGTTCATCCATGTTGTTGCATATTGCAAAATTTCCTTTCTTCAAGGCTAAATTGGATTCCATTGTATGTCTAAACCACATATTCTTTCCATATTCATATGTCGATGGGCATCTTGGTTGTTACCACCTCTTAGCTATTCAGAATCACGTTGCAGTGAACAATGGAGTGCGGGTGTCTCGTTGAGAGCCAGATTTTAGTCCTTTTGAGTCAATACCCACAAGTGTGGTTGCTGGATCATACGGTAGTTCTGTTGTTAGTGTTCTGAGGGAGCTCCCGTCCTTGCAAGCTTGGAAAACCTGCTTTCAGCTGCTCTACCAAAGCAGGTAAAAGGGGATCCTGCATCACTTCCAGTCAGTGTTCTTGATGCTTTCTGTTGTGCGTTTTCTAGATCAACTGGATGACACTTCTTGCAGCTATGTTATCAAGGATGACACCAAGCCCCACATACGAATGTGAGTTTGAACAGACTTAGAACCTGGGCGTCCAACCAAAGTGTGGATATTTTTACCCTCCTTGTGTTCCCCCATAGCTCCTTCCTCACAGGGGCTTTAGCTCCACTCTGGGGGAGAAGTGGTAGATTTCTCTGGGTGTATGTGGGAAGCTTTTCAAATATTCCTTCTATCTGGACATCCCATAGATGGTCCCATGGGGACAAATTCCCAGGACCCTTGGGTAATAGGTAAAGTGAGAGAGATAGAAAGACAGGGAGATTATAGTCTCCTTTGACAGAAAGAGAGAGAGAGAGATGTTAGGCTCCTTTGAAAGAGGGAGAATGTGATGCTAGGCTTCTTAGGGAGAGAGAGAAAGGGTGAGATGCTAGAATTCTTGTAGAGAGAGAGAGAGAGAGATATGCTAGGCTTCTTTGAGAGAGAGAGGGGGGAGAGAGATGCTAGTCTACTTTGAGAGAGAGAGTGGGCATTGTAGGCTCCTTTGAGATAGAGAGTGAGAGAGAGAGGGATTCTAGGCTCCTTTGAGAGAAAGAGAGATATACAGAGACAGAGAGATGATAGGCTCCTTTGAGAGAGAGAGAGAGAAGGAGAGAGATTATAGGCTCCTTTAAGAGAAAGAGAGATATACAGAGACAGAAAGATGCTATGCTTCGAGAGAGAGAGGGATGCTAGTCTCCTTTGAAAGAGAGAGAGTTACATGCTAGTCTCCTTTCACAGAGAGAGAAACAGAGAGAGATGGACAGAGAGAGAGATGATAGGCTCTTTTGTGAGAGAGAGAGAGAGAGAGAGAGGGATAATAGGCCACTCTGGGAGAGAGAGAGGGGGGTTGAGAGATTCTAGGCTCCTTAGAGAGAAAGAGAGATATACAGAGACAGAGAGATGCTAGGCTCCTTTGAGTGTGATGCTAGGCTCATTAAAGAGAGAGACAGAGGGACAGTGAAGAGAGAGTATCTAGACTAATTTGAGAGAGAGAGAGAGATGCTAGGCTAATTAGAGGGAGAGAGACAGACAGAGATGCTATGCAACTCTTAGAGAGAGATTCTTGACTACTGTGAGAAAGAGAGAGAGATGCTAGGCACCTTTGAGAGAAAGAGATAGATGCTAGGATGATTTGAGAAAGAGAGAGAGATACTAGACTCATTTGAGAGAGAGAGAGGGAGATACATGCTAGACTCCTTAGAGAGAGATAGACAGAGAGAGACTGAGAGATGTTAGGCCCCTTTGTGAGAAGGAGAGAGAGAAAGACAGGGAGTTGCTAGGCTCCTTTGGGAGAGACAGAGAGAGAGATGCTTGGCTTCTTTGAGAGAGAGAGGGAGAGATATTCTAGGCTACTTTGAGAAAAAGAGAGATATACAGTAACAGAGATATGCTAGGCTCCTTGGAGAGAGAGAGACATGCTCGGCTCCTTTGAATGAGAGAGATAAAGGGATACATGCAAGGCTCCGTTGAGAGACACAGAGAGAGAGTGAGGGATGCTAGGCTCCTTTGAGAGAAAGAGAGAAAAAAGGCGGAGATTCTAGTCTCCTTTGAGAAAAAGAGAGATAGTGAGACAGAGAGATGGTAAGCTCTTTTGAGAGAGAGAGTGTGATGCTAGGCTTCTTAGTGAGAGAGAGAAAGGGAGAGATGCTAGAATCCTTTGAGAGATAGAGAGAGATGCTTGTCTCCTTTGAAAGAGAGCGAGTGTGATGGTAGGTTTCTTAGCGAGAGGGGAGAAAGATAGAGATCCTAGAATCCCTTTAGAGAGAGAGAGAAAGGCATGCTAGTACACTTTGTGGGGGAGGGAGTGAGAGGTAGAGACGATTTGCTCCTTGGAGAGAGAGAGAGTGAGATGGTTGACACTGTTGAGAGCGAGAGAGAGAGAGGGAGAGAAATGCTAAGCTGCTTCGAGACAAAGAGAGAGGGAGAGATAGAGATATGCTAGGCTACTTTGAGAGAGAGGGAGGGAGAGATATGCTAGGCTCCTTAGAGAGAGAAAGAGGGATAGATATGCTAGGCTTCTTTGAGAGAGAGAGAGAGAGAGACCTGGAGAGACAGAGAGAGAGATTCTAGGCTCCTTTTAGAGAAAGAAAGATATACAGAGACAGAGAGACTCCAGGCTACTTTGATAGAGAGAGTGATGCTAGACTCCTTTGAATGAGAGACAGAGAGAGATACATGCTAGGTTCCGTTGGGAGAGAGAGAGACAGACAGAGTGAGATGAAAGACTCGTTAGAGAGAGGGAGATAGAGTGAGGGATGCTCGGCTCTTTTGAGAGAAAGAGGGAGATAGTAAGACAGGGAGATTGCAGGCTCCTTTGAGAGAGAGAGAGAGAGAGAGATGCAAAGCTTCTTGAGAGAGAGGGAGAGAGAGAGATGCTTGGCTCCATTGAGAGAGAGAGATGCTAAGCTCCTTTGAGAGACAGAGAGAGAGAGATGCTACTCTACTTTGAGAGTGAGAGACATAGGGATGCTAGACTCCTTTCAGAGAGAGAGAGAGTTATATATGCAAGGATTCTTTGAGAGAGGCAGAGTGAGGGAGAGTGATTCTAGTCTCCTTTGAGAGAAAGAGAGAGAGGTAGAAAGAGAGATGCTAGGCAGATTTGAAAGAGAAAGAGTGTGATGCAAGGTCTCTTACGGAGACAGAGAAAGTGAGATGCTAATATCCTTTGATATATATAGATATATTTATATATATGTATATATACTATACTTCTTTGAGAGAGACAGAGAGAGAGGGAAAGAGATGCTATTCTACTTTAATAGAGAGAGAGAGAGGGCTGGTAGGCTCCTTTGAGATAGAGATAGAGAGAGATGATACGCTTCTTTGAGAGAGAGAGTGAGAGAGAGAGTGTCTAGTCTGCTTTGGGAGGAAGGAGAGAGATGTAGACGGATAGATATTAGGCTCCTTTGAAAGACAGACAGTGTGATGCTAGGCTTCTTAGGGAGAGAGAGAAAGAGAGTGATGCTAGAATCCTTTGAGAGAGAGAGAGAGATGCTAGGCTTCTTTGAGAGAGAGAGAGTCAGAGTGAGACAGAGAGATAGAGATTCTATTTTCCTTTGAGAGAGTGAGAGCAATACACGCTGGCTCCTTGAGAGAGAGAGATAAAAGGAGAGAGAGAGAGAGAGAGAAGATAGGCTCCTTTGAGAGAGAGAGAGGTTGAGGGATGCTAGGCTCCTTTGAGAGAAAGAGAGAGAGATAGAAAGACGGAGATTCTAGTCTCTTTGAGAGAAAGAGGGAGAGATAGAGAGATGTTAGGCTCATTTGAAAGAGGGAGAGTGTGGTGCTAGGCTTCTTAGGGAGAGATAGAATTTGAGCGATGCTAGAATCCTTAGAGAGAGAGAGAGAGATGCTAGGCTTCTCTGAGAGAGAGACAGAGTGAGACAGAGAGATAGAGATTCTGGGTTCCTTTGAGTGAGGGAGAGCAATACACGCTGGCTCTTTGAGAGAGAGATAAACAGAGAGACAGAGAGGATATAGGCTCCTTTGAGAGAGAGATGCTAGGACTCTTTGAGAGAATTAAGTAAAGAGAAAAAGTATGCAATTATACTGACTTTTATAATTACCTATAGAAGTACATTTACCAGTGTTTTCTGTTTGTTTGGATTCAGATAGCTGTCTCATTTAATTTAATTTTCAGTCTGAAGAAATTCCTGTAGCATTTATTTTCATTGTGTAGGTGTAATTCACATGTCATACAATTCATCCCCTTAAAATACACAATAGAGTGGTGGCTGGTATATTCACAGAGCTGTGCCACCATTGCTACCATCAATTTTCAGATATTTTCATTATGACACAAGGGAGAACTGTCCCTAGCCGTAGGTAATCACGAATCTACTTTCCGTCCTGTAGGCTCGGCTCTTCTGGACATTTCCTATAAGTGAGGATCATACAATGTGTGATTCTTTGTGTTTTCCTCCAGTTAGCATGAAAACTTAGGGTTTCACCCATGTTGTGTGTATCAGGACTTCATATTTCTCATGGCTGTATAATTCTCTCCCTTTAGTGTTCCTTGTAAGACATGTCAGCTAGCAACAAGTTTCCTCAGTTTTTATTTACCTAAGGATGTCTTTTTTCACCTTCATCTGTGAAAGGTAATTTGCTAGATATAAGACTCTTGTTTGAGTTTTTACTTCCAGCAATGAGAACATGTTGTCCCCACTGCCTTCCAACTGCTATCATGTCTGATGAGAAGTCAGCTGTTAACCTTACTGGAGTGTACATGTATATCACGTTATTTTTCTCTTTTTGCCTTCAAGATCTTTATCTTTGGCTTTCGGTATTTTGCCTATGATGTGCCCAGATGGAGAGCTCTTTGTGTTTATGCTCCTTGGAATTTGTAGAGTTTCTTGGATGGATGTATTGTATTTTGGTCACATTTTGGGAATTTTCTGCCATTAAATACTTTAAATATTTTTCTGTTCCTTTCTCCAATCCTGCTTGTATTCGCATTGCACGTGTGGCTGCACTTATTGATGCCCCACATTTCTCTGTGGCTCTTCGTTTTCTTTCATTCACTAATTTTTCCCTCTGTTCTGCAAAATCCATAATCTCCATGGATCTCGCTTTAAGTTGGCTGCTGCTTACTTCTGCCAGCTCAAATCTACATTTTGGTTATGGTTCTTAACTCCAAGATTTCCATTTGGTTCTAAAAAAATACAATTTCTGCCTCTCAATAGTATACTCTCTTTGATGAGCTTTTTTCACTGTACCTTCCTTTAGCTCTTTACGTATGAGAGCTGTGAGGAAAGGTACCCACTTTGTCCCTGCCTGCACCTCCCAGGAGTAGAGCACTCCAAGTAGAGCTTCTGATACACAGTGCATGGGTTTGGTAGGTAAGGTTACAAGTCATGCCTCAGATGCCACAAACTCGCTATTCTTACCGACAAATACTCAGTTGTCCTGAATGAATATTTCTTAAAATGCTGTATACCTTTAGGATAACTTCTAGAGACTTTAACTGCTTTAAAAATAATTTTTACCTGTTCCTTTGTTGATCTACAATTTGTCTTTCAAGAAGTCCCAGTCCTCTTCCACATGATTTTTTAACAATATTTGTTGTGGCTAGAAGAGTTAACATAAGACCTACCGTCTACCAGATGTGTTTTTTAGTGTTTAATGTAGTATTGTTGGCAGTGCCGTACAGCAGATCTCCAGAGTTTATTCATCTTCCTTAACTGAGACTTTACACTCCTTGTTTAGTAACTCCGCATTTCCCATGACCCTAACCCTGGCCAACACCATTCCACCATTTGGTTATATGGATTTGACTACTTTAGATACTACATGTTAAGTGTATTCATGCAGTATTTCTCTTTCTGTGACTGGCTTGTTTCATTTAATGTTCTCAAGGGGTTCATCCATGTTGTTGCATATTGCAAAATTTCCTTTCTTCAAGGCTAAATTGGATTCCATTGTATGTCTAAACCACATATTCTTTCCATATTCATATGTCGATGGGCATCTTGGTTGTTACCACCTCTTAGCTATTCAGAATCACGTTGCAGTGAACAATGGAGTGCGGGTGTCTCGTTGAGAGCCAGATTTTAGTCCTTTTGAGTCAATACCCACAAGTGTGGTTGCTGGATCATACGGTAGTTCTGTTGTTAGTGTTCTGAGGGAGCTCCCGTCCTTGCAAGCTTGGAAAACCTGCTTTCAGCTGCTCTACCAAAGCAGGTAAAAGGGGATCCTGCATCACTTCCAGTCAGTGTTCTTGATGCTTTCTGTTGTGCGTTTTCTAGATCAACTGGATGACACTTCTTGCAGCTATGTTATCAAGGATGACACCAAGCCCCACATACGAATGTGAGTTTGAACAGACTTAGAACCTGGGCGTCCAACCAAAGTGTGGATATTTTTACCCTCCTTGTGTTCCCCCATAGCTCCTTCCTCACAGGGGCTTTAGCTCCACTCTGGGGGAGAAGTGGTAGATTTCTCTGGGTGTATGTGGGAAGCTTTTCAAATATTCCTTCTATCTGGACATCCCATAGATGGTCCCATGGGGACAAATTCCCAGGACCCTTGGGTAATAGGTAAAGTGAGAGAGATAGAAAGACAGGGAGATTATAGTCTCCTTTGACAGAAAGAGAGAGAGAGAGATGTTAGGCTCCTTTGAAAGAGGGAGAGTGTGATGCTAGGCTTCTTAGGGAGAGAGAGAAAGGGTGAGATGCTAGAATTCTTGTAGAGAGAGAGAGAGAGAGATATGCTAGGCTTCTTTGAGAGAGAGAGGGGGGAGAGAGATGCTAGTCTACTTTGAGAGAGAGAGTGGGCATTGTAGGCTCCTTTGAGATAGAGAGTGAGAGAGAGAGGGATTCTAGGCTCCTTTGAGAGAAAGAGAGATATACAGAGACAGAGAGATGATAGGCTCCTTTGAGAGAGAGAGAGAGAAGGAGAGAGATTATAGGCTCCTTTAAGAGAAAGAGAGATATACAGAGACAGAAAGATGCTATGCTTCGAGAGAGAGAGGGATGCTAGTCTCCTTTGAAAGAGAGAGAGTTACATGCTAGTCTCCTTTCACAGAGAGAGAAACAGAGAGAGATGGACAGAGAGAGAGATGATAGGCTCTTTTGTGAGAGAGAGAGAGAGAGAGAGGGATAATAGGCCACTCTGGGAGAGAGAGAGGGGGGTTGAGAGATTCTAGGCTCCTTAGAGAGAAAGAGAGATATACAGAGACAGAGAGATGCTAGGCTCCTTTGAGTGTGATGCTAGGCTCATTAAAGAGAGAGACAGAGGGACAGTGAAGAGAGAGTATCTAGACTAATTTGAGAGAGAGAGAGAGATGCTAGGCTAATTAGAGGGAGAGAGACAGACAGAGATGCTATGCAACTCTTAGAGAGAGATTCTTGACTACTGTGAGAAAGAGAGAGAGATGCTAGGCACCTTTGAGAGAAAGAGATAGATGCTAGGATGATTTGAGAAAGAGAGAGAGATACTAGACTCATTTGAGAGAGAGAGAGGGAGATACATGCTAGACTCCTTAGAGAGAGATAGACAGAGAGAGACTGAGAGATGTTAGGCCCCTTTGTGAGAAGGAGAGAGAGAAAGACAGGGAGTTGCTAGGCTCCTTTGGGAGAGACAGAGAGAGAGATGCTTGGCTTCTTTGAGAGAGAGAGGGAGAGATATTCTAGGCTACTTTGAGAAAAAGAGAGATATACAGTAACAGAGATATGCTAGGCTCCTTGGAGAGAGAGAGACATGCTCGGCTCCTTTGAATGAGAGAGATAAAGGGATACATGCAAGGCTCCGTTGAGAGACACAGAGAGAGAGTGAGGGATGCTAGGCTCCTTTGAGAGAAAGAGAGAAAAAAGGCGGAGATTCTAGTCTCCTTTGAGAAAAAGAGAGATAGTGAGACAGAGAGATGGTAAGCTCTTTTGAGAGAGAGAGTGTGATGCTAGGCTTCTTAGTGAGAGAGAGAAAGGGAGAGATGCTAGAATCCTTTGAGAGATAGAGAGAGATGCTTGTCTCCTTTGAAAGAGAGCGAGTGTGATGGTAGGTTTCTTAGCGAGAGGGAGAAAGATAGAGATCCTAGAATCCCTTTAGAGAGAGAGAGAAAGGCATGCTAGTACACTTTGTGGGGGAGGGAGTGAGAGGTAGAGACGATTTGCTCCTTGGAGAGAGAGAGAGTGAGATGGTTGACACTGTTGAGAGCGAGAGAGAGAGAGGGAGAGAAATGCTAAGCTGCTTCGAGACAAAGAGAGAGGGAGAGATAGAGATATGCTAGGCTACTTTGAGAGAGAGGGAGGGAGAGATATGCTAGGCTCCTTAGAGAGAGAAAGAGGGATAGATATGCTAGGCTTCTTTGAGAGAGAGAGAGAGAGAGACCTGGAGAGACAGAGAGAGAGATTCTAGGCTCCTTTTAGAGAAAGAAAGATATACAGAGACAGAGAGAATCCAGGCTACTTTGATAGAGAGAGTGATGCTAGACTCCTTTGAATGAGAGACAGAGAGAGATACATGCTAGGTTCCGTTGGGAGAGAGAGAGACAGACAGAGTGAGATGAAAGACTCGTTAGAGAGAGGGAGATAGAGTGAGGGATGCTCGGCTCTTTTGAGAGAAAGAGGGAGATAGTAAGACAGGGAGATTGCAGGCTCCTTTGAGAGAGAGAGAGAGAGAGAGATGCAAAGCTTCTTGAGAGAGAGGGAGAGAGAGAGATGCTTGGCTCCATTGAGAGAGAGAGATGCTAAGCTCCTTTGAGAGACAGAGAGAGAGAGATGCTACTCTACTTTGAGAGTGAGAGACATAGGGATGCTAGACTCCTTTCAGAGAGAGAGAGAGTTATATATGCAAGGATTCTTTGAGAGAGGCAGAGTGAGGGAGAGTGATTCTAGTCTCCTTTGAGAGAAAGAGAGAGAGGTAGAAAGAGAGATGCTAGGCAGATTTGAAAGAGAAAGAGTGTGATGCAAGGTCTCTTACGGAGACAGAGAAAGTGAGATGCTAATATCCTTTGATATATATAGATATATTTATATATATGTATATATACTATACTTCTTTGAGAGAGACAGAGAGAGAGGGAAAGAGATGCTATTCTACTTTAATAGAGAGAGAGAGAGGGCTGGTAGGCTCCTTTGAGATAGAGATAGAGAGAGATGATACGCTTCTTTGAGAGAGAGAGTGAGAGAGAGAGTGTCTAGTCTGCTTTGGGAGGAAGGAGAGAGATGTAGACGGATAGATATTAGGCTCCTTTGAAAGACAGACAGTGTGATGCTAGGCTTCTTAGGGAGAGAGAGAAAGAGAGTGATGCTAGAATCCTTTGAGAGAGAGAGAGAGATGCTAGGCTTCTTTGAGAGAGAGAGAGTCAGAGTGAGACAGAGAGATAGAGATTCTATTTTCCTTTGAGAGAGTGAGAGCAATACACGCTGGCTCCTTGAGAGAGAGAGATAAAAGGAGAGAGAGAGAGAGAGAGAAGATAGGCTCCTTTGAGAGAGAGAGAGGTTGAGGGATGCTAGGCTCCTTTGAGAGAAAGAGAGAGAGATAGAAAGACGGAGATTCTAGTCTCTTTGAGAGAAAGAGGGAGAGATAGAGAGATGTTAGGCTCATTTGAAAGAGGGAGAGTGTGGTGCTAGGCTTCTTAGGGAGAGATAGAATTTGAGCGATGCTAGAATCCTTAGAGAGAGAGAGAGAGATGCTAGGCTTCTCTGAGAGAGAGACAGAGTGAGACAGAGAGATAGAGATTCTGGGTTCCTTTGAGTGAGGGAGAGCAATACACGCTGGCTCTTTGAGAGAGAGATAAACAGAGAGACAGAGAGGATATAGGCTCCTTTGAGAGAGAGATGCTAGGACTCTTTGAGAGAATTAAGTAAAGAGAAAAAGTATGCAATTATACTGACTTTTATAATTACCTATAGAAGTACATTTACCAGTGTTTTCTGTTTGTTTGGATTCAGATAGCTGTCTCATTTAATTTAATTTTCAGTCTGAAGAAATTCCTGTAGCATTTATTTTCATTGTGTAGGTGTAATTCACATGTCATACAATTCATCCCCTTAAAATACACAATAGAGTGGTGGCTTGTATATTCACAGAGCTGTGCCACCATTGCTACCATCAATTTTCAGATATTTTCATTATGACACAAGGGAGAACTGTCCCTAGCCGTAGGTAATCACGAATCTACTTTCCGTCCTGTAGGCTCGGCTCTTCTGGACATTTCCTATAAGTGAGGATCATACAATGTGTGATTCTTTGTGTTTTCCTCCAGTTAGCATGAAAACTTAGGGTTTCACCCATGTTGTGTGTATCAGGACTTCATATTTCTCATGGCTGTATAATTCTCTCCCTTTAGTGTTCCTTGTAAGACATGTCAGCTAGCAACAAGTTTCCTCAGTTTTTATTTACCTAAGGATGTCTTTTTTCACCTTCATCTGTGAAAGGTAATTTGCTAGATATAAGACTCTTGTTTGAGTTTTTACTTCCAGCAATGAGAACATGTTGTCCCCACTGCCTTCCAACTGCTATCATGTCTGATGAGAAGTCAGCTGTTAACCTTACTGGAGTGTACATGTATATCACGTTATTTTTCTCTTTTTGCCTTCAAGATCTTTATCTTTGGCTTTCGGTATTTTGCCTATGATGTGCCCAGATGGAGAGCTCTTTGTGTTTATGCTCCTTGGAATGTGTAGAGTTTCTTGGATGGATGTATTGTATTTTGGTCACATTTTGGGAATTTTCTGCCATTAAATACTTTAAATATTTTTCTGTTCCTTTCTCCAATCCTGCTTGTATTCGCATTGCACGTGTGGCTGCACTTATTGATGCCCCACATTTCTCTGTGGCTCTTCGTTTTCTTTCATTCACTAATTTTTCCCTCTGTTCTGCAAAATCCATAATCTCCATGGATCTCGCTTTAAGTTGGCTGCTGCTTACTTCTGCCAGCTCAAATCTACATTTTGGTTATGGTTCTTAACTCCAAGATTTCCATTTGGTTCTAAAAAAATACAATTTCTGCCTCTCAATAGTATACTCTCTTTGATGAGCTTTTTTCACTGTACCTTCCTTTAGCTCTTTACGTATGAGAGCTGTGAGGAAAGGTACCCACTTTGTCCCTGCCTGCACCTCCCAGGAGTAGAGCACTCCAAGTAGAGCTTCTGATACACAGTGCATGGGTTTGGTAGGTAAGGTTACAAGTCATGCCTCAGATGCCACAAACTCGCTATTCTTACCGACAAATACTCAGTTGTCCTGAATGAATATTTCTTAAAATGCTGTATACCTTTAGGATAACTTCTAGAGACTTTAACTGCTTTAAAAATAATTTTTACCTGTTCCTTTGTTGATCTACAATTTGTCTTTCAAGAAGTCCCAGTCCTCTTCCACATGATTTTTTAACAATATTTGTTGTGGCTAGAAGAGTTAACATAAGACCTACCGTCTACCAGATGTGTTTTTTAGTGTTTAATGTAGTATTGTTGGCAGTGCCGTACAGCAGATCTCCAGAGTTTATTCATCTTCCTTAACTGAGACTTTACACTCCTTGTTTAGTAACTCCGCATTTCCCATGACCCTAACCCTGGCCAACACCATTCCACCATTTGGTTATATGGATTTGACTACTTTAGATACTACATGTTAAGTGTATTCATGCAGTATTTCTCTTTCTGTGACTGGCTTGTTTCATTTAATGTTCTCAAGGGGTTCATCCATGTTGTTGCATATTGCAAAATTTCCTTTCTTCAAGGCTAAATTGGATTCCATTGTATGTCTAAACCACATATTCTTTCCATATTCATATGTCGATGGGCATCTTGGTTGTTACCACCTCTTAGCTATTCAGAATCACGTTGCAGTGAACAATGGAGTGCGGGTGTCTCGTTGAGAGCCAGATTTTAGTCCTTTTGAGTCAATACCCACAAGTGTGGTTGCTGGATCATACGGTAGTTCTGTTGTTAGTGTTCTGAGGGAGCTCCCGTCCTTGCAAGCTTGGAAAACCTGCTTTCAGCTGCTCTACCAAAGCAGGTAAAAGGGGATCCTGCATCACTTCCAGTCAGTGTTCTTGATGCTTTCTGTTGTGCGTTTTCTAGATCAACTGGATGACACTTCTTGCAGCTATGTTATCAAGGATGACACCAAGCCCCACATACGAATGTGAGTTTGAACAGACTTAGAACCTGGGCGTCCAACCAAAGTGTGGATATTTTTACCCTCCTTGTGTTCCCCCATAGCTCCTTCCTCACAGGGGCTTTAGCTCCACTCTGGGGGAGAAGTGGTAGATTTCTCTGGGTGTATGTGGGAAGCTTTTCAAATATTCCTTCTATCTGGACATCCCATAGATGGTCCCATGGGGACAAATTCCCAGGACCCTTGGGTAATAGGTAAAGTGAGAGAGATAGAAAGACAGGGAGATTATAGTCTCCTTTGACAGAAAGAGAGAGAGAGAGATGTTAGGCTCCTTTGAAAGAGGGAGAGTGTGATGCTAGGCTTCTTAGGGAGAGAGAGAAAGGGTGAGATGCTAGAATTCTTGTAGAGAGAGAGAGAGAGAGATATGCTAGGCTTCTTTGAGAGAGAGAGGGGGGAGAGAGATGCTAGTCTACTTTGAGAGAGAGAGTGGGCATTGTAGGCTCCTTTGAGATAGAGAGTGAGAGAGAGAGGGATTCTAGGCTCCTTTGAGAGAAAGAGAGATATACAGAGACAGAGAGATGATAGGCTCCTTTGAGAGAGAGAGAGAGAAGGAGAGAGATTATAGGCTCCTTTAAGAGAAAGAGAGATATACAGAGACAGAAAGATGCTATGCTTCGAGAGAGAGAGGGATGCTAGTCTCCTTTGAAAGAGAGAGAGTTACATGCTAGTCTCCTTTCACAGAGAGAGAAACAGAGAGAGATGGACAGAGAGAGAGATGATAGGCTCTTTTGTGAGAGAGAGAGAGAGAGAGAGGGATAATAGGCCACTCTGGGAGAGAGAGAGGGGGGTTGAGAGATTCTAGGCTCCTTAGAGAGAAAGAGAGATATACAGAGACAGAGAGATGCTAGGCTCCTTTGAGTGTGATGCTAGGCTCATTAAAGAGAGAGACAGAGGGACAGTGAAGAGAGAGTATCTAGACTAATTTGAGAGAGAGAGAGAGATGCTAGGCTAATTAGAGGGAGAGAGACAGACAGAGATGCTATGCAACTCTTAGAGAGAGATTCTTGACTACTGTGAGAAAGAGAGAGAGATGCTAGGCACCTTTGAGAGAAAGAGATAGATGCTAGGATGATTTGAGAAAGAGAGAGAGATACTAGACTCATTTGAGAGAGAGAGAGGGAGATACATGCTAGACTCCTTAGAGAGAGATAGACAGAGAGAGACTGAGAGATGTTAGGCCCCTTTGTGAGAAGGAGAGAGAGAAAGACAGGGAGTTGCTAGGCTCCTTTGGGAGAGACAGAGAGAGAGATGCTTGGCTTCTTTGAGAGAGAGAGGGAGAGATATTCTAGGCTACTTTGAGAAAAAGAGAGATATACAGTAACAGAGATATGCTAGGCTCCTTGGAGAGAGAGAGACATGCTCGGCTCCTTTGAATGAGAGAGATAAAGGGATACATGCAAGGCTCCGTTGAGAGACACAGAGAGAGAGTGAGGGATGCTAGGCTCCTTTGAGAGAAAGAGAGAAAAAAGGCGGAGATTCTAGTCTCCTTTGAGAAAAAGAGAGATAGTGAGACAGAGAGATGGTAAGCTCTTTTGAGAGAGAGAGTGTGATGCTAGGCTTCTTAGTGAGAGAGAGAAAGGGAGAGATGCTAGAATCCTTTGAGAGATAGAGAGAGATGCTTGTCTCCTTTGAAAGAGAGCGAGTGTGATGGTAGGTTTCTTAGCGAGAGGGAGAAAGATAGAGATCCTAGAATCCCTTTAGAGAGAGAGAGAAAGGCATGCTAGTACACTTTGTGGGGGAGGGAGTGAGAGGTAG
This sequence comes from Manis pentadactyla, assembly GCF_030020395.1. Taxonomy (NCBI): domain Eukaryota; kingdom Metazoa; phylum Chordata; class Mammalia; order Pholidota; family Manidae; genus Manis; species Manis pentadactyla. The sequence goes on along the minus strand of NW_026644589.1, from coordinate 269,025 downwards.
AGACGATTTGCTCCTTGGAGAGAGAGAGAGTGAGATGGTTGACACTGTTGAGAGCGAGAGAGAGAGAGGGAGAGAAATGCTAAGCTGCTTCGAGACAAAGAGAGAGGGAGAGATAGAGATATGCTAGGCTACTTTGAGAGAGAGGGAGGGAGAGATATGCTAGGCTCCTTAGAGAGAGAAAGAGGGATAGATATGCTAGGCTTCTTTGAGAGAGAGAGAGAGAGAGACCTGGAGAGACAGAGAGAGAGATTCTAGGCTCCTTTTAGAGAAAGAAAGATATACAGAGACAGAGAGACTCCAGGCTACTTTGATAGAGAGAGTGATGCTAGACTCCTTTGAATGAGAGACAGAGAGAGATACATGCTAGGTTCCGTTGGGAGAGAGAGAGACAGACAGAGTGAGATGAAAGACTCGTTAGAGAGAGGGAGATAGAGTGAGGGATGCTCGGCTCTTTTGAGAGAAAGAGGGAGATAGTAAGACAGGGAGATTGCAGGCTCCTTTGAGAGAGAGAGAGAGATGCAAAGCTTCTTGAGAGAGAGGGAGAGAGAGAGATGCTTGGCTCCATTGAGAGAGAGAGATGCTAAGCTCCTTTGAGAGACAGAGAGAGAGAGATGCTACTCTACTTTGAGAGTGAGAGACATAGGGATGCTAGACTCCTTTCAGAGAGAGAGAGAGTTATATATGCAAGGATTCTTTGAGAGAGGCAGAGTGAGGGAGAGTGATTCTAGTCTCCTTTGAGAGAAAGAGAGAGAGGTAGAAAGAGAGATGCTAGGCAGATTTGAAAGAGAAAGAGTGTGATGCAAGGTCTCTTACGGAGACAGAGAAAGTGAGATGCTAATATCCTTTGATATATATAGATATATTTATATATATGTATATATACTATACTTCTTTGAGAGAGACAGAGAGAGAGGGAAAGAGATGCTATTCTACTTTAATAGAGAGAGAGAGAGGGCTGGTAGGCTCCTTTGAGATAGAGATAGAGAGAGATGATACGCTTCTTTGAGAGAGAGAGTGAGAGAGAGAGTGTCTAGTCTGCTTTGGGAGGAAGGAGAGAGATGTAGACGGATAGATATTAGGCTCCTTTGAAAGACAGACAGTGTGATGCTAGGCTTCTTAGGGAGAGAGAGAAAGAGAGTGATGCTAGAATCCTTTGAGAGAGAGAGAGAGATGCTAGGCTTCTTTGAGAGAGAGAGAGTCAGAGTGAGACAGAGAGATAGAGATTCTATTTTCCTTTGAGAGAGTGAGAGCAATACACGCTGGCTCCTTGAGAGAGAGAGATAAAAGGAGAGAGAGAGAGAGAGAAGATAGGCTCCTTTGAGAGAGAGAGAGGTTGAGGGATGCTAGGCTCCTTTGAGAGAAAGAGAGAGAGATAGAAAGACGGAGATTCTAGTCTCTTTGAGAGAAAGAGGGAGAGATAGAGAGATGTTAGGCTCATTTGAAAGAGGGAGAGTGTGGTGCTAGGCTTCTTAGGGAGAGATAGAATTTGAGCGATGCTAGAATCCTTAGAGAGAGAGAGAGAGATGCTAGGCTTCTCTGAGAGAGAGACAGAGTGAGACAGAGAGATAGAGATTCTGGGTTCCTTTGAGTGAGGGAGAGCAATACACGCTGGCTCTTTGAGAGAGAGATAAACAGAGAGACAGAGAGGATATAGGCTCCTTTGAGAGAGAGATGCTAGGACTCTTTGAGAGAATTAAGTAAAGAGAAAAAGTATGCAATTATACTGACTTTTATAATTACCTATAGAAGTACATTTACCAGTGTTTTCTGTTTGTTTGGATTCAGATAGCTGTCTCATTTAATTTAATTTTCAGTCTGAAGAAATTCCTGTAGCATTTATTTTCATTGTGTAGGTGTAATTCACATGTCATACAATTCATCCCCTTAAAATACACAATAGAGTGGTGGCTGGTATATTCACAGAGCTGTGCCACCATTGCTACCATCAATTTTCAGATATTTTCATTATGACACAAGGGAGAACTGTCCCTAGCCGTAGGTAATCACGAATCTACTTTCCGTCCTGTAGGCTCGGCTCTTCTGGACATTTCCTATAAGTGAGGATCATACAATGTGTGATTCTTTGTGTTTTCCTCCAGTTAGCATGAAAACTTAGGGTTTCACCCATGTTGTGTGTATCAGGACTTCATATTTCTCATGGCTGTATAATTCTCTCCCTTTAGTGTTCCTTGTAAGACATGTCAGCTAGCAACAAGTTTCCTCAGTTTTTATTTACCTAAGGATGTCTTTTTTCACCTTCATCTGTGAAAGGTAATTTGCTAGATATAAGACTCTTGTTTGAGTTTTTACTTCCAGCAATGAGAACATGTTGTCCCCACTGCCTTCCAACTGCTATCATGTCTGATGAGAAGTCAGCTGTTAACCTTACTGGAGTGTACATGTATATCACGTTATTTTTCTCTTTTTGCCTTCAAGATCTTTATCTTTGGCTTTCGGTATTTTGCCTATGATGTGCCCAGATGGAGAGCTCTTTGTGTTTATGCTCCTTGGAATGTGTAGAGTTTCTTGGATGGATGTATTGTATTTTGGTCACATTTTGGGAATTTTCTGCCATTAAATACTTTAAATATTTTTCTGTTCCTTTCTCCAATCCTGCTTGTATTCGCATTGCACGTGTGGCTGCACTTATTGATGCCCCACATTTCTCTGTGGCTCTTCGTTTTCTTTCATTCACTAATTTTTCCCTCTGTTCTGCAAAATCCATAATCTCCATGGATCTCGCTTTAAGTTGGCTGCTGCTTACTTCTGCCAGCTCAAATCTACATTTTGGTTATGGTTCTTAACTCCAAGATTTCCATTTGGTTCTAAAAAAATACAATTTCTGCCTCTCAATAGTATACTCTCTTTGATGAGCTTTTTTCACTGTACCTTCCTTTAGCTCTTTACGTATGAGAGCTGTGAGGAAAGGTACCCACTTTGTCCCTGCCTGCACCTCCCAGGAGTAGAGCACTCCAAGTAGAGCTTCTGATACACAGTGCATGGGTTTGGTAGGTAAGGTTACAAGTCATGCCTCAGATGCCACAAACTCGCTATTCTTACCGACAAATACTCAGTTGTCCTGAATGAATATTTCTTAAAATGCTGTATACCTTTAGGATAACTTCTAGAGACTTTAACTGCTTTAAAAATAATTTTTACCTGTTCCTTTGTTGATCTACAATTTGTCTTTCAAGAAGTCCCAGTCCTCTTCCACATGATTTTTTAACAATATTTGTTGTGGCTAGAAGAGTTAACATAAGACCTACCGTCTACCAGATGTGTTTTTTAGTGTTTAATGTAGTATTGTTGGCAGTGCCGTACAGCAGATCTCCAGAGTTTATTCATCTTCCTTAACTGAGACTTTACACTCCTTGTTTAGTAACTCCGCATTTCCCATGACCCTAACCCTGGCCAACACCATTCCACCATTTGGTTATATGGATTTGACTACTTTAGATACTACATGTTAAGTGTATTCATGCAGTATTTCTCTTTCTGTGACTGGCTTGTTTCATTTAATGTTCTCAAGGGGTTCATCCATGTTGTTGCATATTGCAAAATTTCCTTTCTTCAAGGCTAAATTGGATTCCATTGTATGTCTAAACCACATATTCTTTCCATATTCATATGTCGATGGGCATCTTGGTTGTTACCACCTCTTAGCTATTCAGAATCACGTTGCAGTGAACAATGGAGTGCGGGTGTCTCGTTGAGAGCCAGATTTTAGTCCTTTTGAGTCAATACCCACAAGTGTGGTTGCTGGATCATACGGTAGTTCTGTTGTTAGTGTTCTGAGGGAGCTCCCGTCCTTGCAAGCTTGGAAAACCTGCTTTCAGCTGCTCTACCAAAGCAGGTAAAAGGGGATCCTGCATCACTTCCAGTCAGTGTTCTTGATGCTTTCTGTTGTGCGTTTTCTAGATCAACTGGATGACACTTCTTGCAGCTATGTTATCAAGGATGACACCAAGCCCCACATACGAATGTGAGTTTGAACAGACTTAGAACCTGGGCGTCCAACCAAAGTGTGGATATTTTTACCCTCCTTGTGTTCCCCCATAGCTCCTTCCTCACAGGGGCTTTAGCTCCACTCTGGGGGAGAAGTGGTAGATTTCTCTGGGTGTATGTGGGAAGCTTTTCAAATATTCCTTCTATCTGGACATCCCATAGATGGTCCCATGGGGACAAATTCCCAGGACCCTTGGGTAATAGGTAAAGTGAGAGAGATAGAAAGACAGGGAGATTATAGTCTCCTTTGACAGAAAGAGAGAGAGAGAGATGTTAGGCTCCTTTGAAAGAGGGAGAATGTGATGCTAGGCTTCTTAGGGAGAGAGAGAAAGGGTGAGATGCTAGAATTCTTGTAGAGAGAGAGAGAGAGAGATATGCTAGGCTTCTTTGAGAGAGAGAGGGGGGAGAGAGATGCTAGTCTACTTTGAGAGAGAGAGTGGGCATTGTAGGCTCCTTTGAGATAGAGAGTGAGAGAGAGAGGGATTCTAGGCTCCTTTGAGAGAAAGAGAGATATACAGAGACAGAGAGATGATAGGCTCCTTTGAGAGAGAGAGAGAGAAGGAGAGAGATTATAGGCTCCTTTAAGAGAAAGAGAGATATACAGAGACAGAAAGATGCTATGCTTCGAGAGAGAGAGGGATGCTAGTCTCCTTTGAAAGAGAGAGAGTTACATGCTAGTCTCCTTTCACAGAGAGAGAAACAGAGAGAGATGGACAGAGAGAGAGATGATAGGCTCTTTTGTGAGAGAGAGAGAGAGAGAGAGGGATAATAGGCCACTCTGGGAGAGAGAGAGGGGGGTTGAGAGATTCTAGGCTCCTTAGAGAGAAAGAGAGATATACAGAGACAGAGAGATGCTAGGCTCCTTTGAGTGTGATGCTAGGCTCATTAAAGAGAGAGACAGAGGGACAGTGAAGAGAGAGTATCTAGACTAATTTGAGAGAGAGAGAGAGATGCTAGGCTAATTAGAGGGAGAGAGACAGACAGAGATGCTATGCAACTCTTAGAGAGAGATTCTTGACTACTGTGAGAAAGAGAGAGAGATGCTAGGCACCTTTGAGAGAAAGAGATAGATGCTAGGATGATTTGAGAAAGAGAGAGAGATACTAGACTCATTTGAGAGAGAGAGAGGGAGATACATGCTAGACTCCTTAGAGAGAGATAGACAGAGAGAGACTGAGAGATGTTAGGCCCCTTTGTGAGAAGGAGAGAGAGAAAGACAGGGAGTTGCTAGGCTCCTTTGGGAGAGACAGAGAGAGAGATGCTTGGCTTCTTTGAGAGAGAGAGGGAGAGATATTCTAGGCTACTTTGAGAAAAAGAGAGATATACAGTAACAGAGATATGCTAGGCTCCTTGGAGAGAGAGAGACATGCTCGGCTCCTTTGAATGAGAGAGATAAAGGGATACATGCAAGGCTCCGTTGAGAGACACAGAGAGAGAGTGAGGGATGCTAGGCTCCTTTGAGAGAAAGAGAGAAAAAAGGCGGAGATTCTAGTCTCCTTTGAGAAAAAGAGAGATAGTGAGACAGAGAGATGGTAAGCTCTTTTGAGAGAGAGAGTGTGATGCTAGGCTTCTTAGTGAGAGAGAGAAAGGGAGAGATGCTAGAATCCTTTGAGAGATAGAGAGAGATGCTTGTCTCCTTTGAAAGAGAGCGAGTGTGATGGTAGGTTTCTTAGCGAGAGGGAGAAAGATAGAGATCCTAGAATCCCTTTAGAGAGAGAGAGAAAGGCATGCTAGTACACTTTGTGGGGGAGGGAGTGAGAGGTAGAGACGATTTGCTCCTTGGAGAGAGAGAGAGTGAGATGGTTGACACTGTTGAGAGCGAGAGAGAGAGAGGGAGAGAAATGCTAAGCTGCTTCGAGACAAAGAGAGAGGGAGAGATAGAGATATGCTAGGCTACTTTGAGAGAGAGGGAGGGAGAGATATGCTAGGCTCCTTAGAGAGAGAAAGAGGGATAGATATGCTAGGCTTCTTTGAGAGAGAGAGAGAGAGAGACCTGGAGAGACAGAGAGAGAGATTCTAGGCTCCTTTTAGAGAAAGAAAGATATACAGAGACAGAGAGACTCCAGGCTACTTTGATAGAGAGAGTGATGCTAGACTCCTTTGAATGAGAGACAGAGAGAGATACATGCTAGGTTCCGTTGGGAGAGAGAGAGACAGACAGAGTGAGATGAAAGACTCGTTAGAGAGAGGGAGATAGAGTGAGGGATGCTCGGCTCTTTTGAGAGAAAGAGGGAGATAGTAAGACAGGGAGATTGCAGGCTCCTTTGAGAGAGAGAGAGAGAGAGAGATGCAAAGCTTCTTGAGAGAGAGGGAGAGAGAGAGATGCTTGGCTCCATTGAGAGAGAGAGATGCTAAGCTCCTTTGAGAGACAGAGAGAGAGAGATGCTACTCTACTTTGAGAGTGAGAGACATAGGGATGCTAGACTCCTTTCAGAGAGAGAGAGAGTTATATATGCAAGGATTCTTTGAGAGAGGCAGAGTGAGGGAGAGTGATTCTAGTCTCCTTTGAGAGAAAGAGAGAGAGGTAGAAAGAGAGATGCTAGGCAGATTTGAAAGAGAAAGAGTGTGATGCAAGGTCTCTTACGGAGACAGAGAAAGTGAGATGCTAATATCCTTTGATATATATAGATATATTTATATATATGTATATATACTATACTTCTTTGAGAGAGACAGAGAGAGAGGGAAAGAGATGCTATTCTACTTTAATAGAGAGAGAGAGAGGGCTGGTAGGCTCCTTTGAGATAGAGATAGAGAGAGATGATACGCTTCTTTGAGAGAGAGAGTGAGAGAGAGAGTGTCTAGTCTGCTTTGGGAGGAAGGAGAGAGATGTAGACGGATAGATATTAGGCTCCTTTGAAAGACAGACAGTGTGATGCTAGGCTTCTTAGGGAGAGAGAGAAAGAGAGTGATGCTAGAATCCTTTGAGAGAGAGAGAGAGATGCTAGGCTTCTTTGAGAGAGAGAGAGTCAGAGTGAGACAGAGAGATAGAGATTCTATTTTCCTTTGAGAGAGTGAGAGCAATACACGCTGGCTCCTTGAGAGAGAGAGATAAAAGGAGAGAGAGAGAGAGAGAAGATAGGCTCCTTTGAGAGAGAGAGAGGTTGAGGGATGCTAGGCTCCTTTGAGAGAAAGAGAGAGAGATAGAAAGACGGAGATTCTAGTCTCTTTGAGAGAAAGAGGGAGAGATAGAGAGATGTTAGGCTCATTTGAAAGAGGGAGAGTGTGGTGCTAGGCTTCTTAGGGAGAGATAGAATTTGAGCGATGCTAGAATCCTTAGAGAGAGAGAGAGAGATGCTAGGCTTCTCTGAGAGAGAGACAGAGTGAGACAGAGAGATAGAGATTCTGGGTTCCTTTGAGTGAGGGAGAGCAATACACGCTGGCTCTTTGAGAGAGAGATAAACAGAGAGACAGAGAGGATATAGGCTCCTTTGAGAGAGAGATGCTAGGACTCTTTGAGAGAATTAAGTAAAGAGAAAAAGTATGCAATTATACTGACTTTTATAATTACCTATAGAAGTACATTTACCAGTGTTTTCTGTTTGTTTGGATTCAGATAGCTGTCTCATTTAATTTAATTTTCAGTCTGAAGAAATTCCTGTAGCATTTATTTTCATTGTGTAGGTGTAATTCACATGTCATACAATTCATCCCCTTAAAATACACAATAGAGTGGTGGCTGGTATATTCACAGAGCTGTGCCACCATTGCTACCATCAATTTTCAGATATTTTCATTATGACACAAGGGAGAACTGTCCCTAGCCGTAGGTAATCACGAATCTACTTTCCGTCCTGTAGGCTCGGCTCTTCTGGACATTTCCTATAAGTGAGGATCATACAATGTGTGATTCTTTGTGTTTTCCTCCAGTTAGCATGAAAACTTAGGGTTTCACCCATGTTGTGTGTATCAGGACTTCATATTTCTCATGGCTGTATAATTCTCTCCCTTTAGTGTTCCTTGTAAGACATGTCAGCTAGCAACAAGTTTCCTCAGTTTTTATTTACCTAAGGATGTCTTTTTTCACCTTCATCTGTGAAAGGTAATTTGCTAGATATAAGACTCTTGTTTGAGTTTTTAATTCCAGCAATGAGAACATGTTGTCCCCACTGCCTTCCAACTGCTATCATGTCTGATGAGAAGTCAGCTGTTAACCTTACTGGAGTGTACATGTATATCACGTTATTTTTCTCTTTTTGCCTTCAAGATCTTTATCTTTGGCTTTCGGTATTTTGCCTATGATGTGCCCAGATGGAGAGCTCTTTGTGTTTATGCTCCTTGGAATTTGTAGAGTTTCTTGGATGGATGTATTGTATTTTGGTCACATTTTGGGAATTTTCTGCCATTAAATACTTTAAATATTTTTCTGTTCCTTTCTCCAATCCTGCTTGTGTTCGCATTGCACGTGTGGCTGCACTTATTGATGCCCCACATTTCTCTGTGGCTCTTCGTTTTCTTTCATTCACTAATTTTTCCCTCTGTTCTGCAAAATCCATAATCTCCATGGATCTCGCTTTAAGTTGGCTGCTGCTTACTTCTGCCAGCTCAAATCTACATTTTGGTTATGGTTCTTAACTCCAAGATTTCCATTTGGTTCTAAAAAAATACAATTTCTGCCTCTCAATAGTATACTCTCTTTGATGAGCTTTTTTCACTGTACCTTCCTTTAGCTCTTTACGTATGAGAGCTGTGAGGAAAGGTACCCACTTTGTCCCTGCCTGCACCTCCCAGGAGTAGAGCACTCCAAGTAGAGCTTCTGATACACAGTGCATGGGTTTGGTAGGTAAGGTTACAAGTCATGCCTCAGATGCCACAAACTCGCTATTCTTACCGACAAATACTCAGTTGTCCTGAATGAATATTTCTTAAAATGCTGTATACCTTTAGGATAACTTCTAGAGACTTTAACTGCTTTAAAAATAATTTTTACCTGTTCCTTTGTTGATCTACAATTTGTCTTTCAAGAAGTCCCAGTCCTCTTCCACATGATTTTTTAACAATATTTGTTGTGGCTAGAAGAGTTAACATAAGACCTACCGTCTACCAGATGTGTTTTTTAGTGTTTAATGTAGTATTGTTGGCAGTGCCGTACAGCAGATCTCCAGAGTTTATTCATCTTCCTTAACTGAGACTTTACACTCCTTGTTTAGTAACTCCGCATTTCCCATGACCCTAACCCTGGCCAACACCATTCCACCATTTGGTTATATGGATTTGACTACTTTAGATACTACATGTTAAGTGTATTCATGCAGTATTTCTCTTTCTGTGACTGGCTTGTTTCATTTAATGTTCTCAAGGGGTTCATCCATGTTGTTGCATATTGCAAAATTTCCTTTCTTCAAGGCTAAATTGGATTCCATTGTATGTCTAAACCACATATTCTTTCCATATTCATATGTCGATGGGCATCTTGGTTGTTACCACCTCTTAGCTATTCAGAATCACGTTGCAGTGAAAAATGGAGTGCGGGTGTCTCGTTGAGAGCCAGATTTTAGTCCTTTTGAGTCAATACCCACAAGTGTGGTTGCTGGATCATACGGTAGTTCTGTTGTTAGTGTTCTGAGGGAGCTCCCGTCCTTGCAAGCTTGGAAAACCTGCTTTCAGCTGCTCTACCAAAGCAGGTAAAAGGGGATCCTGCATCACTTCCAGTCAGTGTTCTTGATGCTTTCTGTTGTGCGTTTTCTAGATCAACTGGATGACACTTCTTGCAGCTATGTTATCAAGGATGACACCAAGCCCCACATACGAATGTGAGTTTGAACAGACTTAGAACCTGGGCGTCCAACCAAAGTGTGGATATTTTTACCCTCCTTGTGTTCCCCCATAGCTCCTTCCTCACAGGGGCTTTAGCTCCACTCTGGGGGAGAAGTGGTAGATTTCTCTGGGTGTATGTGGGAAGCTTTTCAAATATTCCTTCTATCTGGACATCCCATAGATGGTCCCATGGGGACAAATTCCCAGGACCCTTGGGTAATAGGTAAAGTGAGAGAGATAGAAAGACAGGGAGATTATAGTCTCCTTTGACAGAAAGAGAGAGAGAGAGATGTTAGGCTCCTTTGAAAGAGGGAGAGTGTGATGCTAGGCTTCTTAGGGAGAGAGAGAAAGGGTGAGATGCTAGAATTCTTGTAGAGAGAGAGAGAGAGAGATATGCTAGGCTTCTTTGAGAGAGAGAGGGGGGAGAGAGATGCTAGTCTACTTTGAGAGAGAGAGTGGGCATTGTAGGCTCCTTTGAGATAGAGAGTGAGAGAGAGAGGGATTCTAGGCTCCTTTGAGAGAAAGAGAGATATACAGAGACAGAGAGATGATAGGCTCCTTTGAGAGAGAGAGAGAGAAGGAGAGAGATTATAGGCTCCTTTAAGAGAAAGAGAGATATACAGAGACAGAAAGATGCTATGCTTCGAGAGAGAGAGGGATGCTAGTCTCCTTTGAAAGAGAGAGAGTTACATGCTAGTCTCCTTTCACAGAGAGAGAAACAGAGAGAGATGGACAGAGAGAGAGATGATAGGCTCTTTTGTGAGAGAGAGAGAGAGAGAGGGATAATAGGCCACTCTGGGAGAGAGAGAGGGGGGTTGAGAGATTCTAGGCTCCTTAGAGAGAAAGAGAGATATACAGAGACAGAGAGATGCTAGGCTCCTTTGAGTGTGATGCTAGGCTCATTAAAGAGAGAGACAGAGGGACAGTGAAGAGAGAGTATCTAGACTAATTTGAGAGAGAGAGAGAGATGCTAGGCTAATTAGAGGGAGAGAGACAGACAGAGATGCTATGCAACTCTTAGAGAGAGATTCTTGACTACTGTGAGAAAGAGAGAGAGATGCTAGGCACCTTTGAGAGAAAGAGATAGATGCTAGGATGATTTGAGAAAGAGAGAGAGATACTAGACTCATTTGAGAGAGAGAGAGGGAGATACATGCTAGACTCCTTAGAGAGAGATAGACAGAGAGAGACTGAGAGATGTTAGGCCCCTTTGTGAGAAGGAGAGAGAGAAAGACAGGGAGTTGCTAGGCTCCTTTGGGAGAGACAGAGAGAGAGATGCTTGGCTTCTTTGAGAGAGAGAGGGAGAGATATTCTAGGCTACTTTGAGAAAAAGAGAGATATACAGTAACAGAGATATGCTAGGCTCCTTGGAGAGAGAGAGACATGCTCGGCTCCTTTGAATGAGAGAGATAAAGGGATACATGCAAGGCTCCGTTGAGAGACACAGAGAGAGAGTGAGGGATGCTAGGCTCCTTTGAGAGAAAGAGAGAAAAAAGGCGGAGATTCTAGTCTCCTTTGAGAAAAAGAGAGATAGTGAGACAGAGAGATGGTAAGCTCTTTTGAGAGAGAGAGTGTGATGCTAGGCTTCTTAGTGAGAGAGAGAAAGGGAGAGATGCTAGAATCCTTTGAGAGATAGAGAGAGATGCTTGTCTCCTTTGAAAGAGAGCGAGTGTGATGGTAGGTTTCTTAGCGAGAGGGAGAAAGATAGAGATCCTAGAATCCCTTTAGAGAGAGAGAGAAAGGCATGCTAGTACACTTTGTGGGGGAGGGAGTGAGAGGTAGAGACGATTTGCTCCTTGGAGAGAGAGAGAGTGAGATGGTTGACACTGTTGAGAGCGAGAGAGAGAGAGGGAGAGAAATGCTAAGCTGCTTCGAGACAAAGAGAGAGGGAGAGATAGAGATATGCTAGGCTACTTTGAGAGAGAGGGAGGGAGAGATATGCTAGGCTCCTTAGAGAGAGAAAGAGGGATAGATATGCTAGGCTTCTTTGAGAGAGAGAGAGAGAGAGACCTGGAGAGACAGAGAGAGAGATTCTAGGCTCCTTTTAGAGAAAGAAAGATATACAGAGACAGAGAGACTCCAGGCTACTTTGATAGAGAGAGTGATGCTAGACTCCTTTGAATGAGAGACAGAGAGAGATACATGCTAGGTTCCGTTGGGAGAGAGAGAGACAGACAGAGTGAGATGAAAGACTCGTTAGAGAGAGGGAGATAGAGTGAGGGATGCTCGGCTCTTTTGAGAGAAAGAGGGAGATAGTAAGACAGGGAGATTGCAGGCTCCTTTGAGAGAGAGAGAGAGAGAGAGATGCAAAGCTTCTTGAGAGAGAGGGAGAGAGAGAGATGCTTGGCTCCATTGAGAGAGAGAGATGCTAAGCTCCTTTGAGAGACAGAGAGAGAGAGATGCTACTCTACTTTGAGAGTGAGAGACATAGGGATGCTAGACTCCTTTCAGAGAGAGAGAGAGTTATATATGCAAGGATTCTTTGAGAGAGGCAGAGTGAGGGAGAGTGATTCTAGTCTCCTTTGAGAGAAAGAGAGAGAGGTAGAAAGAGAGATGCTAGGCAGATTTGAAAGAGAAAGAGTGTGATGCAAGGTCTCTTACGGAGACAGAGAAAGTGAGATGCTAATATCCTTTGATATATATAGATATATTTATATATATGTATATATACTATACTTCTTTGAGAGAGACAGAGAGAGAGGGAAAGAGATGCTATTCTACTTTAATAGAGAGAGAGAGAGGGCTGGTAGGCTCCTTTGAGATAGAGATAGAGAGAGATGATACGCTTCTTTGAGAGAGAGAGTGAGAGAGAGAGTGTCTAGTCTGCTTTGGGAGGAAGGAGAGAGATGTAGACGGATAGATATTAGGCTCCTTTGAAAGACAGACAGTGTGATGCTAGGCTTCTTAGGGAGAGAGAGAAAGAGAGTGATGCTAGAATCCTTTGAGAGAGAGAGAGAGATGCTAGGCTTCTTTGAGAGAGAGAGAGTCAGAGTGAGACAGAGAGATAGAGATTCTATTTTCCTTTGAGAGAGTGAGAGCAATACACGCTGGCTCCTTGAGAGAGAGAGATAAAAGGAGAGAGAGAGAGAGAGAAGATAGGCTCCTTTGAGAGAGAGAGAGGTTGAGGGATGCTAGGCTCCTTTGAGAGAAAGAGAGAGAGATAGAAAGACGGAGATTCTAGTCTCTTTGAGAGAAAGAGGGAGAGATAGAGAGATGTTAGGCTCATTTGAAAGAGGGAGAGTGTGGTGCTAGGCTTCTTAGGGAGAGATAGAATTTGAGCGATGCTAGAATCCTTAGAGAGAGAGAGAGAGATGCTAGGCTTCTCTGAGAGAGAGACAGAGTGAGACAGAGAGATAGAGATTCTGGGTTCCTTTGAGTGAGGGAGAGCAATACACGCTGGCTCTTTGAGAGAGAGATAAACAGAGAGACAGAGAGGATATAGGCTCCTTTGAGAGAGAGATGCTAGGACTCTTTGAGAGAATTAAGTAAAGAGAAAAAGTATGCAATTATACTGACTTTTATAATTACCTATAGAAGTACATTTACCAGTGTTTTCTGTTTGTTTGGATTCAGATAGCTGTCTCATTTAATTTAATTTTCAGTCTGAAGAAATTCCTGTAGCATTTATTTTCATTGTGTAGGTGTAATTCACATGTCATACAATTCATCCCCTTAAAATACACAATAGAGTGGTGGCTGGTATATTCACAGAGCTGTGCCACCATTGCTACCATCAATTTTCAGATATTTTCATTATGACACAAGGGAGAACTGTCCCTAGCCGTAGGTAATCACGAATCTACTTTCCGTCCTGTAGGCTCGGCTCTTCTGGACATTTCCTATAAGTGAGGATCATACAATGTGTGATTCTTTGTGTTTTCCTCCAGTTAGCATGAAAACTTAGGGTTTCACCCATGTTGTGTGTATCAGGACTTCATATTTCTCATGGCTGTATAATTCTCTCCCTTTAGTGTTCCTTGTAAGACATGTCAGCTAGCAACAAGTTTCCTCAGTTTTTATTTACCTAAGGATGTCTTTTTTCACCTTCATCTGTGAAAGGTAATTTGCTAGATATAAGACTCTTGTTTGAGTTTTTACTTCCAGCAATGAGAACATGTTGTCCCCACTGCCTTCCAACTGCTATCATGTCTGATGAGAAGTCAGCTGTTAACCTTACTGGAGTGTACATGTATATCACGTTATTTTTCTCTTTTTGCCTTCAAGATCTTTATCTTTGGCTTTCGGTATTTTGCCTATGATGTGCCCAGATGGAGAGCTCTTTGTGTTTATGCTCCTTGGAATTTGTAGAGTTTCTTGGATGGATGTATTGTATTTTGGTCACATTTTGGGAATTTTCTGCCATTAAATACTTTAAATATTTTTCTGTTCCTTTCTCCAATCCTGCTTGTATTCGCATTGCACGTGTGGCTGCACTTATTGATGCCCCACATTTCTCTGTGGCTCTTCGTTTTCTTTCATTCACTAATTTTTCCCTCTGTTCTGCAAAATCCATAATCTCCATGGATCTCGCTTTAAGTTGGCTGCTGCTTACTTCTGCCAGCTCAAATCTACATTTTGGTTATGGTTCTTAACTCCAAGATTTCCATTTGGTTCTAAAAAAATACAATTTCTGCCTCTCAATAGTATACTCTCTTTGATGAGCTTTTTTCACTGTACCTTCCTTTAGCTCTTTACGTATGAGAGCTGTGAGGAAAGGTACCCACTTTGTCCCTGCCTGCACCTCCCAGGAGTAGAGCACTCCAAGTAGAGCTTCTGATACACAGTGCATGGGTTTGGTAGGTAAGGTTACAAGTCATGCCTCAGATGCCACAAACTCGCTATTCTTACCGACAAATACTCAGTTGTCCTGAATGAATATTTCTTAAAATGCTGTATACCTTTAGGATAACTTCTAGAGACTTTAACTGCTTTAAAAATAATTTTTACCTGTTCCTTTGTTGATCTACAATTTGTCTTTCAAGAAGTCCCAGTCCTCTTCCACATGATTTTTTAACAATATTTGTTGTGGCTAGAAGAGTTAACATAAGACCTACCGTCTACCAGATGTGTTTTTTAGTGTTTAATGTAGTATTGTTGGCAGTGCCGTACAGCAGATCTCCAGAGTTTATTCATCTTCCTTAACTGAGACTTTACACTCCTTGTTTAGTAACTCCGCATTTCCCATGACCCTAACCCTGGCCAACACCATTCCACCATTTGGTTATATGGATTTGACTACTTTAGATACTACATGTTAAGTGTATTCATGCAGTATTTCTCTTTCTGTGACTGGCTTGTTTCATTTAATGTTCTCAAGGGGTTCATCCATGTTGTTGCATATTGCAAAATTTCCTTTCTTCAAGGCTAAATTGGATTCCATTGTATGTCTAAACCACATATTCTTTCCATATTCATATGTCGATGGGCATCTTGGTTGTTACCACCTCTTAGCTATTCAGAATCACGTTGCAGTGAACAATGGAGTGCGGGTGTCTCGTTGAGAGCCAGATTTTAGTCCTTTTGAGTCAATACCCACAAGTGTGGTTGCTGGATCATACGGTAGTTCTGTTGTTAGTGTTCTGAGGGAGCTCCCGTCCTTGCAAGCTTGGAAAACCTGCTTTCAGCTGCTCTACCAAAGCAGGTAAAAGGGGATCCTGCATCACTTCCAGTCAGTGTTCTTGATGCTTTCTGTTGTGCGTTTTCTAGATCAACTGGATGACACTTCTTGCAGCTATGTTATCAAGGATGACACCAAGCCCCACATACGAATGTGAGTTTGAACAGACTTAGAACCTGGGCGTCCAACCAAAGTGTGGATATTTTTACCCTCCTTGTGTTCCCCCATAGCTCCTTCCTCACAGGGGCTTTAGCTCCACTCTGGGGGAGAAGTGGTAGATTTCTCTGGGTGTATGTGGGAAGCTTTTCAAATATTCCTTCTATCTGGACATCCCATAGATGGTCCCATGGGGACAAATTCCCAGGACCCTTGGGTAATAGGTAAAGTGAGAGAGATAGAAAGACAGGGAGATTATAGTCTCCTTTGACAGAAAGAGAGAGAGAGAGATGTTAGGCTCCTTTGAAAGAGGGAGAGTGTGATGCTAGGCTTCTTAGGGAGAGAGAGAAAGGGTGAGATGCTAGAATTCTTGTAGAGAGAGAGAGAGAGAGATATGCTAGGCTTCTTTGAGAGAGAGAGGGGGGAGAGAGATGCTAGTCTACTTTGAGAGAGAGAGTGGGCATTGTAGGCTCCTTTGAGATAGAGAGTGAGAGAGAGAGGGATTCTAGGCTCCTTTGAGAGAAAGAGAGATATACAGAGACAGAGAGATGATAGGCTCCTTTGAGAGAGAGAGAGAGAAGGAGAGAGATTATAGGCTCCTTTAAGAGAAAGAGAGATATACAGAGACAGAAAGATGCTATGCTTCGAGAGAGAGAGGGATGCTAGTCTCCTTTGAAAGAGAGAGAGTTACATGCTAGTCTCCTTTCACAGAGAGAGAAACAGAGAGAGATGGACAGAGAGAGAGATGATAGGCTCTTTTGTGAGAGAGAGAGAGAGAGAGAGGGATAATAGGCCACTCTGGGAGAGAGAGAGGGGGGTTGAGAGATTCTAGGCTCCTTAGAGAGAAAGAGAGATATACAGAGACAGAGAGATGCTAGGCTCCTTTGAGTGTGATGCTAGGCTCATTAAAGAGAGAGACAGAGGGACAGTGAAGAGAGAGTATCTAGACTAATTTGAGAGAGAGAGAGAGATGCTAGGCTAATTAGAGGGAGAGAGACAGACAGAGATGCTATGCAACTCTTAGAGAGAGATTCTTGACTACTGTGAGAAAGAGAGAGAGATGCTAGGCACCTTTGAGAGAAAGAGATAGATGCTAGGATGATTTGAGAAAGAGAGAGAGATACTAGACTCATTTGAGAGAGAGAGAGGGAGATACATGCTAGACTCCTTAGAGAGAGATAGACAGAGAGAGACTGAGAGATGTTAGGCCCCTTTGTGAGAAGGAGAGAGAGAAAGACAGGGAGTTGCTAGGCTCCTTTGGGAGAGACAGAGAGAGAGATGCTTGGCTTCTTTGAGAGAGAGAGGGAGAGATATTCTAGGCTACTTTGAGAAAAAGAGAGATATACAGTAACAGAGATATGCTAGGCTCCTTGGAGAGAGAGAGACATGCTCGGCTCCTTTGAATGAGAGAGATAAAGGGATACATGCAAGGCTCCGTTGAGAGACACAGAGAGAGAGTGAGGGATGCTAGGCTCCTTTGAGAGAAAGAGAGAAAAAAGGCGGAGATTCTAGTCTCCTTTGAGAAAAAGAGAGATAGTGAGACAGAGAGATGGTAAGCTCTTTTGAGAGAGAGAGTGTGATGCTAGGCTTCTTAGTGAGAGAGAGAAAGGGAGAGATGCTAGAATCCTTTGAGAGATAGAGAGAGATGCTTGTCTCCTTTGAAAGAGAGCGAGTGTGATGGTAGGTTTCTTAGCGAGAGGGAGAAAGATAGAGATCCTAGAATCCCTTTAGAGAGAGAGAGAAAGGCATGCTAGTACACTTTGTGGGGGAGGGAGTGAGAGGTAGAGACGATTTGCTCCTTGGAGAGAGAGAGAGTGAGATGGTTGACACTGTTGAGAGCGAGAGAGAGAGAGGGAGAGAAATGCTAAGCTGCTTCGAGACAAAGAGAGAGGGAGAGATAGAGATATGCTAGGCTACTTTGAGAGAGAGGGAGGGAGAGATATGCTAGGCTCCTTAGAGAGAGAAAGAGGGATAGATATGCTAGGCTTCTTTGAGAGAGAGAGAGAGAGAGACCTGGAGAGACAGAGAGAGAGATTCTAGGCTCCTTTTAGAGAAAGAAAGATATACAGAGACAGAGAGAATCCAGGCTACTTTGATAGAGAGAGTGATGCTAGACTCCTTTGAATGAGAGACAGAGAGAGATACATGCTAGGTTCCGTTGGGAGAGAGAGAGACAGACAGAGTGAGATGAAAGACTCGTTAGAGAGAGGGAGATAGAGTGAGGGATGCTCGGCTCTTTTGAGAGAAAGAGGGAGATAGTAAGACAGGGAGATTGCAGGCTCCTTTGAGAGAGAGAGAGAGAGAGAGATGCAAAGCTTCTTGAGAGAGAGGGAGAGAGAGAGATGCTTGGCTCCATTGAGAGAGAGAGATGCTAAGCTCCTTTGAGAGACAGAGAGAGAGAGATGCTACTCTACTTTGAGAGTGAGAGACATAGGGATGCTAGACTCCTTTCAGAGAGAGAGAGAGTTATATATGCAAGGATTCTTTGAGAGAGGCAGAGTGAGGGAGAGTGATTCTAGTCTCCTTTGAGAGAAAGAGAGAGAGGTAGAAAGAGAGATGCTAGGCAGATTTGAAAGAGAAAGAGTGTGATGCAAGGTCTCTTACGGAGACAGAGAAAGTGAGATGCTAATATCCTTTGATATATATAGATATATTTATATATATGTATATATACTATACTTCTTTGAGAGAGACAGAGAGAGAGGGAAAGAGATGCTATTCTACTTTAATAGAGAGAGAGAGAGGGCTGGTAGGCTCCTTTGAGATAGAGATAGAGAGAGATGATACGCTTCTTTGAGAGAGAGAGTGAGAGAGAGAGTGTCTAGTCTGCTTTGGGAGGAAGGAGAGAGATGTAGACGGATAGATATTAGGCTCCTTTGAAAGACAGACAGTGTGATGCTAGGCTTCTTAGGGAGAGAGAGAAAGAGAGTGATGCTAGAATCCTTTGAGAGAGAGAGAGAGATGCTAGGCTTCTTTGAGAGAGAGAGAGTCAGAGTGAGACAGAGAGATAGAGATTCTATTTTCCTTTGAGAGAGTGAGAGCAATACACGCTGGCTCCTTGAGAGAGAGAGATAAAAGGAGAGAGAGAGAGAGAGAAGATAGGCTCCTTTGAGAGAGAGAGAGGTTGAGGGATGCTAGGCTCCTTTGAGAGAAAGAGAGAGAGATAGAAAGACGGAGATTCTAGTCTCTTTGAGAGAAAGAGGGAGAGATAGAGAGATGTTAGGCTCATTTGAAAGAGGGAGAGTGTGGTGCTAGGCTTCTTAGGGAGAGATAGAATTTGAGCGATGCTAGAATCCTTAGAGAGAGAGAGAGAGATGCTAGGCTTCTCTGAGAGAGAGACAGAGTGAGACAGAGAGATAGAGATTCTGGGTTCCTTTGAGTGAGGGAGAGCAATACACGCTGGCTCTTTGAGAGAGAGATAAACAGAGAGACAGAGAGGATATAGGCTCCTTTGAGAGAGAGATGCTAGGACTCTTTGAGAGAATTAAGTAAAGAGAAAAAGTATGCAATTATACTGACTTTTATAATTACCTATAGAAGTACATTTACCAGTGTTTTCTGTTTGTTTGGATTCAGATAGCTGTCTCATTTAATTTAATTTTCAGTCTGAAGAAATTCCTGTAGCATTTATTTTCATTGTGTAGGTGTAATTCACATGTCATACAATTCATCCCCTTAAAATACACAATAGAGTGGTGGCTGGTATATTCACAGAGCTGTGCCACCATTGCTACCATCAATTTTCAGATATTTTCATTATGACACAAGGGAGAACTGTCCCTAGCCGTAGGTAATCACGAATCTACTTTCCGTCCTGTAGGCTCGGCTCTTCTGGACATTTCCTATAAGTGAGGATCATACAATGTGTGATTCTTTGTGTTTTCCTCCAGTTAGCATGAAAACTTAGGGTTTCACCCATGTTGTGTGTATCAGGACTTCATATTTCTCATGGCTGTATAATTCTCTCCCTTTAGTGTTCCTTGTAAGACATGTCAGCTAGCAACAAGTTTCCTCAGTTTTTATTTACCTAAGGATGTCTTTTTTCACCTTCATCTGTGAAAGGTAATTTGCTAGATATAAGACTCTTGTTTGAGTTTTTACTTCCAGCAATGAGAACATGTTGTCCCCACTGCCTTCCAACTGCTATCATGTCTGATGAGAAGTCAGCTGTTAACCTTACTGGAGTGTACATGTATATCACGTTATTTTTCTCTTTTTGCCTTCAAGATCTTTATCTTTGGCTTTCGGTATTTTGCCTATGATGTGCCCAGATGGAGAGCTCTTTGTGTTTATGCTCCTTGGAATGTGTAGAGTTTCTTGGATGGATGTATTGTATTTTGGTCACATTTTGGGAATTTTCTGCCATTAAATACTTTAAATATTTTTCTGTTCCTTTCTCCAATCCTGCTTGTATTCGCATTGCACGTGTGGCTGCACTTATTGATGCCCCACATTTCTCTGTGGCTCTTCGTTTTCTTTCATTCACTAATTTTTCCCTCTGTTCTGCAAAATCCATAATCTCCATGGATCTCGCTTTAAGTTGGCTGCTGCTTACTTCTGCCAGCTCAAATCTACATTTTGGTTATGGTTCTTAACTCCAAGATTTCCATTTGGTTCTAAAAAAATACAATTTCTGCCTCTCAATAGTATACTCTCTTTGATGAGCTTTTTTCACTGTACCTTCCTTTAGCTCTTTACGTATGAGAGCTGTGAGGAAAGGTACCCACTTTGTCCCTGCCTGCACCTCCCAGGAGTAGAGCACTCCAAGTAGAGCTTCTGATACACAGTGCATGGGTTTGGTAGGTAAGGTTACAAGTCATGCCTCAGATGCCACAAACTCGCTATTCTTACCGACAAATACTCAGTTGTCCTGAATGAATATTTCTTAAAATGCTGTATACCTTTAGGATAACTTCTAGAGACTTTAACTGCTTTAAAAATAATTTTTACCTGTTCCTTTGTTGATCTACAATTTGTCTTTCAAGAAGTCCCAGTCCTCTTCCACATGATTTTTTAACAATATTTGTTGTGGCTAGAAGAGTTAACATAAGACCTACCGTCTACCAGATGTGTTTTTTAGTGTTTAATGTAGTATTGTTGGCAGTGCCGTACAGCAGATCTCCAGAGTTTATTCATCTTCCTTAACTGAGACTTTACACTCCTTGTTTAGTAACTCCGCATTTCCCATGACCCTAACCCTGGCCAACACCATTCCACCATTTGGTTATATGGATTTGACTACTTTAGATACTACATGTTAAGTGTATTCATGCAGTATTTCTCTTTCTGTGACTGGCTTGTTTCATTTAATGTTCTCAAGGGGTTCATCCATGTTGTTGCATATTGCAAAATTTCCTTTCTTCAAGGCTAAATTGGATTCCATTGTATGTCTAAACCACATATTCTTTCCATATTCATATGTCGATGGGCATCTTGGTTGTTACCACCTCTTAGCTATTCAGAATCACGTTGCAGTGAACAATGGAGTGCGGGTGTCTCGTTGAGAGCCAGATTTTAGTCCTTTTGAGTCAATACCCACAAGTGTGGTTGCTGGATCATACGGTAGTTCTGTTGTTAGTGTTCTGAGGGAGCTCCCGTCCTTGCAAGCTTGGAAAACCTGCTTTCAGCTGCTCTACCAAAGCAGGTAAAAGGGGATCCTGCATCACTTCCAGTCAGTGTTCTTGATGCTTTCTGTTGTGCGTTTTCTAGATCAACTGGATGACACTTCTTGCAGCTATGTTATCAAGGATGACACCAAGCCCCACATACGAATGTGAGTTTGAACAGACTTAGAACCTGGGCGTCCAACCAAAGTGTGGATATTTTTACCCTCCTTGTGTTCCCCCATAGCTCCTTCCTCACAGGGGCTTTAGCTCCACTCTGGGGGAGAAGTGGTAGATTTCTCTGGGTGTATGTGGGAAGCTTTTCAAATATTCCTTCTATCTGGACATCCCATAGATGGTCCCATGGGGACAAATTCCCAGGACCCTTGGGTAATAGGTAAAGTGAGAGAGATAGAAAGACAGGGAGATTATAGTCTCCTTTGACAGAAAGAGAGAGAGAGAGATGTTAGGCTCCTTTGAAAGAGGGAGAGTGTGATGCTAGGCTTCTTAGGGAGAGAGAGAAAGGGTGAGATGCTAGAATTCTTGTAGAGAGAGAGAGAGAGAGATATGCTAGGCTTCTTTGAGAGAGAGAGGGGGGAGAGAGATGCTAGTCTACTTTGAGAGAGAGAGTGGGCATTGTAGGCTCCTTTGAGATAGAGAGTGAGAGAGAGAGGGATTCTAGGCTCCTTTGAGAGAAAGAGAGATATACAGAGACAGAGAGATGATAGGCTCCTTTGAGAGAGAGAGAGAGAAGGAGAGAGATTATAGGCTCCTTTAAGAGAAAGAGAGATATACAGAGACAGAAAGATGCTATGCTTCGAGAGAGAGAGGGATGCTAGTCTCCTTTGAAAGAGAGAGAGTTACATGCTAGTCTCCTTTCACAGAGAGAGAAACAGAGAGAGATGGACAGAGAGAGAGATGATAGGCTCTTTTGTGAGAGAGAGAGAGAGAGAGAGGGATAATAGGCCACTCTGGGAGAGAGAGAGGGGGGTTGAGAGATTCTAGGCTCCTTAGAGAGAAAGAGAGATATACAGAGACAGAGAGATGCTAGGCTCCTTTGAGTGTGATGCTAGGCTCATTAAAGAGAGAGACAGAGGGACAGTGAAGAGAGAGTATCTAGACTAATTTGAGAGAGAGAGAGAGATGCTAGGCTAATTAGAGGGAGAGAGACAGACAGAGATGCTATGCAACTCTTAGAGAGAGATTCTTGACTACTGTGAGAAAGAGAGAGAGATGCTAGGCACCTTTGAGAGAAAGAGATAGATGCTAGGATGATTTGAGAAAGAGAGAGAGATACTAGACTCATTTGAGAGAGAGAGAGGGAGATACATGCTAGACTCCTTAGAGAGAGATAGACAGAGAGAGACTGAGAGATGTTAGGCCCCTTTGTGAGAAGGAGAGAGAGAAAGACAGGGAGTTGCTAGGCTCCTTTGGGAGAGACAGAGAGAGAGATGCTTGGCTTCTTTGAGAGAGAGAGGGAGAGATATTCTAGGCTACTTTGAGAAAAAGAGAGATATACAGTAACAGAGATATGCTAGGCTCCTTGGAGAGAGAGAGACATGCTCGGCTCCTTTGAATGAGAGAGATAAAGGGATACATGCAAGGCTCCGTTGAGAGACACAGAGAGAGAGTGAGGGATGCTAGGCTCCTTTGAGAGAAAGAGAGAAAAAAGGCGGAGATTCTAGTCTCCTTTGAGAAAAAGAGAGATAGTGAGACAGAGAGATGGTAAGCTCTTTTGAGAGAGAGAGTGTGATGCTAGGCTTCTTAGTGAGAGAGAGAAAGGGAGAGATGCTAGAATCCTTTGAGAGATAGAGAGAGATGCTTGTCTCCTTTGAAAGAGAGCGAGTGTGATGGTAGGTTTCTTAGCGAGAGGGAGAAAGATAGAGATCCTAGAATCCCTTTAGAGAGAGAGAGAAAGGCATGCTAGTACACTTTGTGGGGGAGGGAGTGAGAGGTAGAGACGATTTGCTCCTTGGAGAGAGAGAGAGTGAGATGGTTGACACTGTTGAGAGCGAGAGAGAGAGAGGGAGAGAAATGCTAAGCTGCTTCGAGACAAAGAGAGAGGGAGAGATAGAGATATGCTAGGCTACTTTGAGAGAGAGGGAGGGAGAGATATGCTAGGCTCCTTAGAGAGAGAAAGAGGGATAGATATGCTAGGCTTCTTTGAGAGAGAGAGAGAGAGAGACCTGGAGAGACAGAGAGAGAGATTCTAGGCTCCTTTTAGAGAAAGAAAGATATACAGAGACAGAGAGACTCCAGGCTACTTTGATAGAGAGAGTGATGCTAGACTCCTTTGAATGAGAGACAGAGAGAGATACATGCTAGGTTCCGTTGGGAGAGAGAGAGACAGACAGAGTGAGATGAAAGACTCGTTAGAGAGAGGGAGATAGAGTGAGGGATGCTCGGCTCTTTTGAGAGAAAGAGGGAGATAGTAAGACAGGGAGATTGCAGGCTCCTTTGAGAGAGAGAGAGAGAGAGAGATGCAAAGCTTCTTGAGAGAGAGGGAGAGAGAGAGATGCTTGGCTCCATTGAGAGAGAGAGATGCTAAGCTCCTTTGAGAGACAGAGAGAGAGAGATGCTACTCTACTTTGAGAGTGAGAGACATAGGGATGCTAGACTCCTTTCAGAGAGAGAGAGAGTTATATATGCAAGGATTCTTTGAGAGAGGCAGAGTGAGGGAGAGTGATTCTAGTCTCCTTTGAGAGAAAGAGAGAGAGGTAGAAAGAGAGATGCTAGGCAGATTTGAAAGAGAAAGAGTGTGATGCAAGGTCTCTTACGGAGACAGAGAAAGTGAGATGCTAATATCCTTTGATATATATAGATATATTTATATATATGTATATATACTATACTTCTTTGAGAGAGACAGAGAGAGAGGGAAAGAGATGCTATTCTACTTTAATAGAGAGAGAGAGAGGGCTGGTAGGCTCCTTTGAGATAGAGATAGAGAGAGATGATACGCTTCTTTGAGAGAGAGAGTGAGAGAGAGAGTGTCTAGTCTGCTTTGGGAGGAAGGAGAGAGATGTAGACGGATAGATATTAGGCTCCTTTGAAAGACAGACAGTGTGATGCTAGGCTTCTTAGGGAGAGAGAGAAAGAGAGCGATGCTAGAATCCTTTGAGAGAGAGAGAGAGATGCTAGGCTTCTTTGAGAGAGAGAGAGTCAGAGTGAGACAGAGAGATAGAGATTCTATTTTCCTTTGAGAGAGTGAGAGCAATACACGCTGGCTCCTTGAGAGAGAGAGATAAAAGGAGAGAGAGAGAGAGAGAAGATAGGCTCCTTTGAGAGAGAGAGAGGTTGAGGGATGCTAGGCTCCTTTGAGAGAAAGAGAGAGAGATAGAAAGACGGAGATTCTAGTCTCTTTGAGAGAAAGAGGGAGAGATAGAGAGATGTTAGGCTCATTTGAAAGAGGGAGAGTGTGGTGCTAGGCTTCTTAGGGAGAGATAGAATTTGAGCGATGCTAGAATCCTTAGAGAGAGAGAGAGAGATGCTAGGCTTCTCTGAGAGAGAGACAGAGTGAGACAGAGAGATATAGATTCTGGGTTCCTTTGAGTGAGGGAGAGCAATACACGCTGGCTCTTTGAGAGAGAGATAAACAGAGAGACAGAGAGGATATAGGCTCCTTTGAGAGAGAGATGCTAGGACTCTTTGAGAGAATTAAGTAAAGAGAAAAAGTATGCAATTATACTGACTTTTATAATTACCTATAGAAGTACATTTACCAGTGTTTTCTGTTTGTTTGGATTCAGATAGCTGTCTCATTTAATTTAATTTTCAGTCTGAAGAAATTCCTGTAGCATTTATTTTCATTGTGTAGGTGTAATTCACATGTCATACAATTCATCCCCTTAAAATACACAATAGAGTGGTGGCTGGTATATTCACAGAGCTGTGCCACCATTGCTACCATCAATTTTCAGATATTTTCATTATGACACAAGGGAGAACTGTCCCTAGCCGTAGGTAATCACGAATCTACTTTCCGTCCTGTAGGCTCGGCTCTTCTGGACATTTCCTATAAGTGAGGATCATACAATGTGTGATTCTTTGTGTTTTCCTCCAGTTAGCATGAAAACTTAGGGTTTCACCCATGTTGTGTGTATCAGGACTTCATATTTCTCATGGCTGTATAATTCTCTCCCTTTAGTGTTCCTTGTAAGACATGTCAGCTAGCAACAAGTTTCCTCAGTTTTTATTTACCTAAGGATGTCTTTTTTCACCTTCATCTGTGAAAGGTAATTTGCTAGATATAAGACTCTTGTTTGAGTTTTTACTTCCAGCAATGAGAACATGTTGTCCCCACTGCCTTCCAACTGCTATCATGTCTGATGAGAAGTCAGCTGTTAACCTTACTGGAGTGTACATGTATATCACGTTATTTTTCTCTTTTTGCCTTCAAGATCTTTATCTTTGGCTTTCGGTATTTTGCCTATGATGTGCCCAGATGGAGAGCTCTTTGTGTTTATGCTCCTTGGAATGTGTAGAGTTTCTTGGATGGATGTATTGTATTTTGGTCACATTTTGGGAATTTTCTGCCATTAAATACTTTAAATATTTTTCTGTTCCTTTCTCCAATCCTGCTTGTATTCGCATTGCACGTGTGGCTGCACTTATTGATGCCCCACATTTCTCTGTGGCTCTTCGTTTTCTTTCATTCACTAATTTTTCCCTCTGTTCTGCAAAATCCATAATCTCCATGGATCTCGCTTTAAGTTGGCTGCTGCTTACTTCTGCCAGCTCAAATCTACATTTTGGTTATGGTTCTTAACTCCAAGATTTCCATTTGGTTCTAAAAAAATACAATTTCTGCCTCTCAATAGTATACTCTCTTTGATGAGCTTTTTTCACTGTACCTTCCTTTAGCTCTTTACGTATGAGAGCTGTGAGGAAAGGTACCCACTTTGTCCCTGCCTGCACCTCCCAGGAGTAGAGCACTCCAAGTAGAGCTTCTGATACACAGTGCATGGGTTTGGTAGGTAAGGTTACAAGTCATGCCTCAGATGCCACAAACTCGCTATTCTTACCGACAAATACTCAGTTGTCCTGAATGAATATTTCTTAAAATGCTGTATACCTTTAGGATAACTTCTAGAGACTTTAACTGCTTTAAAAATAATTTTTACCTGTTCCTTTGTTGATCTACAATTTGTCTTTCAAGAAGTCCCAGTCCTCTTCCACATGATTTTTTAACAATATTTGTTGTGGCTAGAAGAGTTAACATAAGACCTACCGTCTACCAGATGTGTTTTTTAGTGTTTAATGTAGTATTGTTGGCAGTGCCGTACAGCAGATCTCCAGAGTTTATTCATCTTCCTTAACTGAGACTTTACACTCCTTGTTTAGTAACTCCGCATTTCCCATGACCCTAACCCTGGCCAACACCATTCCACCATTTGGTTATATGGATTTGACTACTTTAGATACTACATGTTAAGTGTATTCATGCAGTATTTCTCTTTCTGTGACTGGCTTGTTTCATTTAATGTTCTCAAGGGGTTCATCCATGTTGTTGCATATTGCAAAATTTCCTTTCTTCAAGGCTAAATTGGATTCCATTGTATGTCTAAACCACATATTCTTTCCATATTCATATGTCGATGGGCATCTTGGTTGTTACCACCTCTTAGCTATTCAGAATCACGTTGCAGTGAACAATGGAGTGCGGGTGTCTCGTTGAGAGCCAGATTTTAGTCCTTTTGAGTCAATACCCACAAGTGTGGTTGCTGGATCATACGGTAGTTCTGTTGTTAGTGTTCTGAGGGAGCTCCCGTCCTTGCAAGCTTGGAAAACCTGCTTTCAGCTGCTCTACCAAAGCAGGTAAAAGGGGATCCTGCATCACTTCCAGTCAGTGTTCTTGATGCTTTCTGTTGTGCGTTTTCTAGATCAACTGGATGACACTTCTTGCAGCTATGTTATCAAGGATGACACCAAGCCCCACATACGAATGTGAGTTTGAACAGACTTAGAACCTGGGCGTCCAACCAAAGTGTGGATATTTTTACCCTCCTTGTGTTCCCCCATAGCTCCTTCCTCACAGGGGCTTTAGCTCCACTCTGGGGGAGAAGTGGTAGATTTCTCTGGGTGTATGTGGGAAGCTTTTCAAATATTCCTTCTATCTGGACATCCCATAGATGGTCCCATGGGGACAAATTCCCAGGACCCTTGGGTAATAGGTAAAGTGAGAGAGATAGAAAGACAGGGAGATTATAGTCTCCTTTGACAGAAAGAGAGAGAGAGAGATGTTAGGCTCCTTTGAAAGAGGGAGAGTGTGATGCTAGGCTTCTTAGGGAGAGAGAGAAAGGGTGAGATGCTAGAATTCTTGTAGAGAGAGAGAGAGAGAGATATGCTAGGCTTCTTTGAGAGAGAGAGGGGGGAGAGAGATGCTAGTCTACTTTGAGAGAGAGAGTGGGCATTGTAGGCTCCTTTGAGATAGAGAGTGAGAGAGAGAGGGATTCTAGGCTCCTTTGAGAGAAAGAGAGATATACAGAGACAGAGAGATGATAGGCTCCTTTGAGAGAGAGAGAGAGAAGGAGAGAGATTATAGGCTCCTTTAAGAGAAAGAGAGATATACAGAGACAGAAAGATGCTATGCTTCGAGAGAGAGAGGGATGCTAGTCTCCTTTGAAAGAGAGAGAGTTACATGCTAGTCTCCTTTCACAGAGAGAGAAACAGAGAGAGATGGACAGAGAGAGAGATGATAGGCTCTTTTGTGAGAGAGAGAGAGAGAGAGAGGGATAATAGGCCACTCTGGGAGAGAGAGAGGGGGGTTGAGAGATTCTAGGCTCCTTAGAGAGAAAGAGAGATATACAGAGACAGAGAGATGCTAGGCTCCTTTGAGTGTGATGCTAGGCTCATTAAAGAGAGAGACAGAGGGACAGTGA
This sequence comes from Manis pentadactyla, assembly GCF_030020395.1. Lineage (NCBI taxonomy): Eukaryota > Metazoa > Chordata > Mammalia > Pholidota > Manidae > Manis > Manis pentadactyla. The sequence goes on along the minus strand of NW_026644589.1, from coordinate 241,006 downwards.
AGAGAGAGTATCTAGACTAATTTGAGAGAGAGAGAGAGATGCTAGGCTAATTAGAGGGAGAGAGACAGACAGAGATGCTATGCAACTCTTAGAGAGAGATTCTTGACTACTGTGAGAAAGAGAGAGAGATGCTAGGCACCTTTGAGAGAAAGAGATAGATGCTAGGATGATTTGAGAAAGAGAGAGAGATACTAGACTCATTTGAGAGAGAGAGAGGGAGATACATGCTAGACTCCTTAGAGAGAGATAGACAGAGAGAGACTGAGAGATGTTAGGCCCCTTTGTGAGAAGGAGAGAGAGAAAGACAGGGAGTTGCTAGGCTCCTTTGGGAGAGACAGAGAGAGAGATGCTTGGCTTCTTTGAGAGAGAGAGGGAGAGATATTCTAGGCTACTTTGAGAAAAAGAGAGATATACAGTAACAGAGATATGCTAGGCTCCTTGGAGAGAGAGAGACATGCTCGGCTCCTTTGAATGAGAGAGATAAAGGGATACATGCAAGGCTCCGTTGAGAGACACAGAGAGAGAGTGAGGGATGCTAGGCTCCTTTGAGAGAAAGAGAGAAAAAAGGCGGAGATTCTAGTCTCCTTTGAGAAAAAGAGAGATAGTGAGACAGAGAGATGGTAAGCTCTTTTGAGAGAGAGAGTGTGATGCTAGGCTTCTTAGTGAGAGAGAGAAAGGGAGAGATGCTAGAATCCTTTGAGAGATAGAGAGAGATGCTTGTCTCCTTTGAAAGAGAGCGAGTGTGATGGTAGGTTTCTTAGCGAGAGGGAGAAAGATAGAGATCCTAGAATCCCTTTAGAGAGAGAGAGAAAGGCATGCTAGTACACTTTGTGGGGGAGGGAGTGAGAGGTAGAGACGATTTGCTCCTTGGAGAGAGAGAGAGTGAGATGGTTGACACTGTTGAGAGCGAGAGAGAGAGAGGGAGAGAAATGCTAAGCTGCTTCGAGACAAAGAGAGAGGGAGAGATAGAGATATGCTAGGCTACTTTGAGAGAGAGGGAGGGAGAGATATGCTAGGCTCCTTAGAGAGAGAAAGAGGGATAGATATGCTAGGCTTCTTTGAGAGAGAGAGAGAGAGAGACCTGGAGAGACAGAGAGAGAGATTCTAGGCTCCTTTTAGAGAAAGAAAGATATACAGAGACAGAGAGACTCCAGGCTACTTTGATAGAGAGAGTGATGCTAGACTCCTTTGAATGAGAGACAGAGAGAGATACATGCTAGGTTCCGTTGGGAGAGAGAGAGACAGACAGAGTGAGATGAAAGACTCGTTAGAGAGAGGGAGATAGAGTGAGGGATGCTCGGCTCTTTTGAGAGAAAGAGGGAGATAGTAAGACAGGGAGATTGCAGGCTCCTTTGAGAGAGAGAGAGAGAGAGAGATGCAAAGCTTCTTGAGAGAGAGGGAGAGAGAGAGATGCTTGGCTCCATTGAGAGAGAGAGATGCTAAGCTCCTTTGAGAGACAGAGAGAGAGAGATGCTACTCTACTTTGAGAGTGAGAGACATAGGGATGCTAGACTCCTTTCAGAGAGAGAGAGAGTTATATATGCAAGGATTCTTTGAGAGAGGCAGAGTGAGGGAGAGTGATTCTAGTCTCCTTTGAGAGAAAGAGAGAGAGGTAGAAAGAGAGATGCTAGGCAGATTTGAAAGAGAAAGAGTGTGATGCAAGGTCTCTTACGGAGACAGAGAAAGTGAGATGCTAATATCCTTTGATATATATAGATATATTTATATATATGTATATATACTATACTTCTTTGAGAGAGACAGAGAGAGAGGGAAAGAGATGCTATTCTACTTTAATAGAGAGAGAGAGAGGGCTGGTAGGCTCCTTTGAGATAGAGATAGAGAGAGATGATACGCTTCTTTGAGAGAGAGAGTGAGAGAGAGAGTGTCTAGTCTGCTTTGGGAGGAAGGAGAGAGATGTAGACGGATAGATATTAGGCTCCTTTGAAAGACAGACAGTGTGATGCTAGGCTTCTTAGGGAGAGAGAGAAAGAGAGCGATGCTAGAATCCTTTGAGAGAGAGAGAGAGATGCTAGGCTTCTTTGAGAGAGAGAGAGTCAGAGTGAGACAGAGAGATAGAGATTCTATTTTCCTTTGAGAGAGTGAGAGCAATACACGCTGGCTCCTTGAGAGAGAGAGATAAAAGGAGAGAGAGAGAGAGAGAAGATAGGCTCCTTTGAGAGAGAGAGAGGTTGAGGGATGCTAGGCTCCTTTGAGAGAAAGAGAGAGAGATAGAAAGACGGAGATTCTAGTCTCTTTGAGAGAAAGAGGGAGAGATAGAGAGATGTTAGGCTCATTTGAAAGAGGGAGAGTGTGGTGCTAGGCTTCTTAGGGAGAGATAGAATTTGAGCGATGCTAGAATCCTTAGAGAGAGAGAGAGAGATGCTAGGCTTCTCTGAGAGAGAGACAGAGTGAGACAGAGAGATAGAGATTCTGGGTTCCTTTGAGTGAGGGAGAGCAATACACGCTGGCTCTTTGAGAGAGAGATAAACAGAGAGACAGAGAGGATATAGGCTCCTTTGAGAGAGAGATGCTAGGACTCTTTGAGAGAATTAAGTAAAGAGAAAAAGTATGCAATTATACTGACTTTTATAATTACCTATAGAAGTACATTTACCAGTGTTTTCTGTTTGTTTGGATTCAGATAGCTGTCTCATTTAATTTAATTTTCAGTCTGAAGAAATTCCTGTAGCATTTATTTTCATTGTGTAGGTGTAATTCACATGTCATACAATTCATCCCCTTAAAATACACAATAGAGTGGTGGCTGGTATATTCACAGAGCTGTGCCACCATTGCTACCATCAATTTTCAGATATTTTCATTATGACACAAGGGAGAACTGTCCCTAGCCGTAGGTAATCACGAATCTACTTTCCGTCCTGTAGGCTCGGCTCTTCTGGACATTTCCTATAAGTGAGGATCATACAATGTGTGATTCTTTGTGTTTTCCTCCAGTTAGCATGAAAACTTAGGGTTTCACCCATGTTGTGTGTATCAGGACTTCATATTTCTCATGGCTGTATAATTCTCTCCCTTTAGTGTTCCTTGTAAGACATGTCAGCTAGCAACAAGTTTCCTCAGTTTTTATTTACCTAAGGATGTCTTTTTTCACCTTCATCTGTGAAAGGTAATTTGCTAGATATAAGACTCTTGTTTGAGTTTTTACTTCCAGCAATGAGAACATGTTGTCCCCACTGCCTTCCAACTGCTATCATGTCTGATGAGAAGTCAGCTGTTAACCTTACTGGAGTGTACATGTATATCACGTTATTTTTCTCTTTTTGCCTTCAAGATCTTTATCTTTGGCTTTCGGTATTTTGCCTATGATGTGCCCAGATGGAGAGCTCTTTGTGTTTATGCTCCTTGGAATGTGTAGAGTTTCTTGGATGGATGTATTGTATTTTGGTCACATTTTGGGAATTTTCTGCCATTAAATACTTTAAATATTTTTCTGTTCCTTTCTCCAATCCTGCTTGTATTCGCATTGCACGTGTGGCTGCACTTATTGATGCCCCACATTTCTCTGTGGCTCTTCGTTTTCTTTCATTCACTAATTTTTCCCTCTGTTCTGCAAAATCCATAATCTCCATGGATCTCGCTTTAAGTTGGCTGCTGCTTACTTCTGCCAGCTCAAATCTACATTTTGGTTATGGTTCTTAACTCCAAGATTTCCATTTGGTTCTAAAAAAATACAATTTCTGCCTCTCAATAGTATACTCTCTTTGATGAGCTTTTTTCACTGTACCTTCCTTTAGCTCTTTACGTATGAGAGCTGTGAGGAAAGGTACCCACTTTGTCCCTGCCTGCACCTCCCAGGAGTAGAGCACTCCAAGTAGAGCTTCTGATACACAGTGCATGGGTTTGGTAGGTAAGGTTACAAGTCATGCCTCAGATGCCACAAACTCGCTATTCTTACCGACAAATACTCAGTTGTCCTGAATGAATATTTCTTAAAATGCTGTATACCTTTAGGATAACTTCTAGAGACTTTAACTGCTTTAAAAATAATTTTTACCTGTTCCTTTGTTGATCTACAATTTGTCTTTCAAGAAGTCCCAGTCCTCTTCCACATGATTTTTTAACAATATTTGTTGTGGCTAGAAGAGTTAACATAAGACCTACCGTCTACCAGATGTGTTTTTTAGTGTTTAATGTAGTATTGTTGGCAGTGCCGTACAGCAGATCTCCAGAGTTTATTCATCTTCCTTAACTGAGACTTTACACTCCTTGTTTAGTAACTCCGCATTTCCCATGACCCTAACCCTGGCCAACACCATTCCACCATTTGGTTATATGGATTTGACTACTTTAGATACTACATGTTAAGTGTATTCATGCAGTATTTCTCTTTCTGTGACTGGCTTGTTTCATTTAATGTTCTCAAGGGGTTCATCCATGTTGTTGCATATTGCAAAATTTCCTTTCTTCAAGGCTAAATTGGATTCCATTGTATGTCTAAACCACATATTCTTTCCATATTCATATGTCGATGGGCATCTTGGTTGTTACCACCTCTTAGCTATTCAGAATCACGTTGCAGTGAACAATGGAGTGCGGGTGTCTCGTTGAGAGCCAGATTTTAGTCCTTTTGAGTCAATACCCACAAGTGTGGTTGCTGGATCATACGGTAGTTCTGTTGTTAGTGTTCTGAGGGAGCTCCCGTCCTTGCAAGCTTGGAAAACCTGCTTTCAGCTGCTCTACCAAAGCAGGTAAAAGGGGATCCTGCATCACTTCCAGTCAGTGTTCTTGATGCTTTCTGTTGTGCGTTTTCTAGATCAACTGGATGACACTTCTTGCAGCTATGTTATCAAGGATGACACCAAGCCCCACATACGAATGTGAGTTTGAACAGACTTAGAACCTGGGCGTCCAACCAAAGTGTGGATATTTTTACCCTCCTTGTGTTCCCCCATAGCTCCTTCCTCACAGGGGCTTTAGCTCCACTCTGGGGGAGAAGTGGTAGATTTCTCTGGGTGTATGTGGGAAGCTTTTCAAATATTCCTTCTATCTGGACATCCCATAGATGGTCCCATGGGGACAAATTCCCAGGACCCTTGGGTAATAGGTAAAGTGAGAGAGATAGAAAGACAGGGAGATTATAGTCTCCTTTGACAGAAAGAGAGAGAGAGAGATGTTAGGCTCCTTTGAAAGAGGGAGAGTGTGATGCTAGGCTTCTTAGGGAGAGAGAGAAAGGGTGAGATGCTAGAATTCTTGTAGAGAGAGAGAGAGAGAGATATGCTAGGCTTCTTTGAGAGAGAGAGGGGGGAGAGAGATGCTAGTCTACTTTGAGAGAGAGAGTGGGCATTGTAGGCTCCTTTGAGATAGAGAGTGAGAGAGAGAGGGATTCTAGGCTCCTTTGAGAGAAAGAGAGATATACAGAGACAGAGAGATGATAGGCTCCTTTGAGAGAGAGAGAGAGAAGGAGAGAGATTATAGGCTCCTTTAAGAGAAAGAGAGATATACAGAGACAGAAAGATGCTATGCTTCGAGAGAGAGAGGGATGCTAGTCTCCTTTGAAAGAGAGAGAGTTACATGCTAGTCTCCTTTCACAGAGAGAGAAACAGAGAGAGATGGACAGAGAGAGAGATGATAGGCTCTTTTGTGAGAGAGAGAGAGAGAGAGAGGGATAATAGGCCACTCTGGGAGAGAGAGAGGGGGGTTGAGAGATTCTAGGCTCCTTAGAGAGAAAGAGAGATATACAGAGACAGAGAGATGCTAGGCTCCTTTGAGTGTGATGCTAGGCTCATTAAAGAGAGAGACAGAGGGACAGTGAAGAGAGAGTATCTAGACTAATTTGAGAGAGAGAGAGAGATGCTAGGCTAATTAGAGGGAGAGAGACAGACAGAGATGCTATGCAACTCTTAGAGAGAGATTCTTGACTACTGTGAGAAAGAGAGAGAGATGCTAGGCACCTTTGAGAGAAAGAGATAGATGCTAGGATGATTTGAGAAAGAGAGAGAGATACTAGACTCATTTGAGAGAGAGAGAGGGAGATACATGCTAGACTCCTTAGAGAGAGATAGACAGAGAGAGACTGAGAGATGTTAGGCCCCTTTGTGAGAAGGAGAGAGAGAAAGACAGGGAGTTGCTAGGCTCCTTTGGGAGAGACAGAGAGAGAGATGCTTGGCTTCTTTGAGAGAGAGAGGGAGAGATATTCTAGGCTACTTTGAGAAAAAGAGAGATATACAGTAACAGAGATATGCTAGGCTCCTTGGAGAGAGAGAGACATGCTCGGCTCCTTTGAATGAGAGAGATAAAGGGATACATGCAAGGCTCCGTTGAGAGACACAGAGAGAGAGTGAGGGATGCTAGGCTCCTTTGAGAGAAAGAGAGAAAAAAGGCGGAGATTCTAGTCTCCTTTGAGAAAAAGAGAGATAGTGAGACAGAGAGATGGTAAGCTCTTTTGAGAGAGAGAGTGTGATGCTAGGCTTCTTAGTGAGAGAGAGAAAGGGAGAGATGCTAGAATCCTTTGAGAGATAGAGAGAGATGCTTGTCTCCTTTGAAAGAGAGCGAGTGTGATGGTAGGTTTCTTAGCGAGAGGGAGAAAGATAGAGATCCTAGAATCCCTTTAGAGAGAGAGAGAAAGGCATGCTAGTACACTTTGTGGGGGAGGGAGTGAGAGGTAGAGACGATTTGCTCCTTGGAGAGAGAGAGAGTGAGATGGTTGACACTGTTGAGAGCGAGAGAGAGAGAGGGAGAGAAATGCTAAGCTGCTTCGAGACAAAGAGAGAGGGAGAGATAGAGATATGCTAGGCTACTTTGAGAGAGAGGGAGGGAGAGATATGCTAGGCTCCTTAGAGAGAGAAAGAGGGATAGATATGCTAGGCTTCTTTGAGAGAGAGAGAGAGAGAGACCTGGAGAGACAGAGAGAGAGATTCTAGGCTCCTTTTAGAGAAAGAAAGATATACAGAGACAGAGAGACTCCAGGCTACTTTGATAGAGAGAGTGATGCTAGACTCCTTTGAATGAGAGACAGAGAGAGATACATGCTAGGTTCCGTTGGGAGAGAGAGAGACAGACAGAGTGAGATGAAAGACTCGTTAGAGAGAGGGAGATAGAGTGAGGGATGCTCGGCTCTTTTGAGAGAAAGAGGGAGATAGTAAGACAGGGAGATTGCAGGCTCCTTTGAGAGAGAGAGAGAGAGAGAGATGCAAAGCTTCTTGAGAGAGAGGGAGAGAGAGAGATGCTTGGCTCCATTGAGAGAGAGAGATGCTAAGCTCCTTTGAGAGACAGAGAGAGAGAGATGCTACTCTACTTTGAGAGTGAGAGACATAGGGATGCTAGACTCCTTTCAGAGAGAGAGAGAGTTATATATGCAAGGATTCTTTGAGAGAGGCAGAGTGAGGGAGAGTGATTCTAGTCTCCTTTGAGAGAAAGAGAGAGAGGTAGAAAGAGAGATGCTAGGCAGATTTGAAAGAGAAAGAGTGTGATGCAAGGTCTCTTACGGAGACAGAGAAAGTGAGATGCTAATATCCTTTGATATATATAGATATATTTATATATATGTATATATACTATACTTCTTTGAGAGAGACAGAGAGAGAGGGAAAGAGATGCTATTCTACTTTAATAGAGAGAGAGAGAGGGCTGGTAGGCTCCTTTGAGATAGAGATAGAGAGAGATGATACGCTTCTTTGAGAGAGAGAGTGAGAGAGAGAGTGTCTAGTCTGCTTTGGGAGGAAGGAGAGAGATGTAGACGGATAGATATTAGGCTCCTTTGAAAGACAGACAGTGTGATGCTAGGCTTCTTAGGGAGAGAGAGAAAGAGAGTGATGCTAGAATCCTTTGAGAGAGAGAGAGAGATGCTAGGCTTCTTTGAGAGAGAGAGAGTCAGAGTGAGACAGAGAGATAGAGATTCTATTTTCCTTTGAGAGAGTGAGAGCAATACACGCTGGCTCCTTGAGAGAGAGAGATAAAAGGAGAGAGAGAGAGAAGATAGGCTCCTTTGAGAGAGAGAGAGGTTGAGGGATGCTAGGCTCCTTTGAGAGAAAGAGAGAGAGATAGAAAGACGGAGATTCTAGTCTCTTTGAGAGAAAGAGGGAGAGATAGAGAGATGTTAGGCTCATTTGAAAGAGGGAGAGTGTGGTGCTAGGCTTCTTAGGGAGAGATAGAATTTGAGCGATGCTAGAATCCTTAGAGAGAGAGAGAGAGATGCTAGGCTTCTCTGAGAGAGAGACAGAGTGAGACAGAGAGATAGAGATTCTGGGTTCCTTTGAGTGAGGGAGAGCAATACACGCTGGCTCTTTGAGAGAGAGATAAACAGAGAGACAGAGAGGATATAGGCTCCTTTGAGAGAGAGATGCTAGGACTCTTTGAGAGAATTAAGTAAAGAGAAAAAGTATGCAATTATACTGACTTTTATAATTACCTATAGAAGTACATTTACCAGTGTTTTCTGTTTGTTTGGATTCAGATAGCTGTCTCATTTAATTTAATTTTCAGTCTGAAGAAATTCCTGTAGCATTTATTTTCATTGTGTAGGTGTAATTCACATGTCATACAATTCATCCCCTTAAAATACACAATAGAGTGGTGGCTGGTATATTCACAGAGCTGTGCCACCATTGCTACCATCAATTTTCAGATATTTTCATTATGACACAAGGGAGAACTGTCCCTAGCCGTAGGTAATCACGAATCTACTTTCCGTCCTGTAGGCTCGGCTCTTCTGGACATTTCCTATAAGTGAGGATCATACAATGTGTGATTCTTTGTGTTTTCCTCCAGTTAGCATGAAAACTTAGGGTTTCACCCATGTTGTGTGTATCAGGACTTCATATTTCTCATGGCTGTATAATTCTCTCCCTTTAGTGTTCCTTGTAAGACATGTCAGCTAGCAACAAGTTTCCTCAGTTTTTATTTACCTAAGGATGTCTTTTTTCACCTTCATCTGTGAAAGGTAATTTGCTAGATATAAGACTCTTGTTTGAGTTTTTACTTCCAGCAATGAGAACATGTTGTCCCCACTGCCTTCCAACTGCTATCATGTCTGATGAGAAGTCAGCTGTTAACCTTACTGGAGTGTACATGTATATCACGTTATTTTTCTCTTTTTGCCTTCAAGATCTTTATCTTTGGCTTTCGGTATTTTGCCTATGATGTGCCCAGATGGAGAGCTCTTTGTGTTTATGCTCCTTGGAATGTGTAGAGTTTCTTGGATGGATGTATTGTATTTTGGTCACATTTTGGGAATTTTCTGCCATTAAATACTTTAAATATTTTTCTGTTCCTTTCTCCAATCCTGCTTGTATTCGCATTGCACGTGTGGCTGCACTTATTGATGCCCCACATTTCTCTGTGGCTCTTCGTTTTCTTTCATTCACTAATTTTTCCCTCTGTTCTGCAAAATCCATAATCTCCATGGATCTCGCTTTAAGTTGGCTGCTGCTTACTTCTGCCAGCTCAAATCTACATTTTGGTTATGGTTCTTAACTCCAAGATTTCCATTTGGTTCTAAAAAAATACAATTTCTGCCTCTCAATAGTATACTCTCTTTGATGAGCTTTTTTCACTGTACCTTCCTTTAGCTCTTTACGTATGAGAGCTGTGAGGAAAGGTACCCACTTTGTCCCTGCCTGCACCTCCCAGGAGTAGAGCACTCCAAGTAGAGCTTCTGATACACAGTGCATGGGTTTGGTAGGTAAGGTTACAAGTCATGCCTCAGATGCCACAAACTCGCTATTCTTACCGACAAATACTCAGTTGTCCTGAATGAATATTTCTTAAAATGCTGTATACCTTTAGGATAACTTCTAGAGACTTTAACTGCTTTAAAAATAATTTTTACCTGTTCCTTTGTTGATCTACAATTTGTCTTTCAAGAAGTCCCAGTCCTCTTCCACATGATTTTTTAACAATATTTGTTGTGGCTAGAAGAGTTAACATAAGACCTACCGTCTACCAGATGTGTTTTTTAGTGTTTAATGTAGTATTGTTGGCAGTGCCGTACAGCAGATCTCCAGAGTTTATTCATCTTCCTTAACTGAGACTTTACACTCCTTGTTTAGTAACTCCGCATTTCCCATGACCCTAACCCTGGCCAACACCATTCCACCATTTGGTTATATGGATTTGACTACTTTAGATACTACATGTTAAGTGTATTCATGCAGTATTTCTCTTTCTGTGACTGGCTTGTTTCATTTAATGTTCTCAAGGGGTTCATCCATGTTGTTGCATATTGCAAAATTTCCTTTCTTCAAGGCTAAATTGGATTCCATTGTATGTCTAAACCACATATTCTTTCCATATTCATATGTCGATGGGCATCTTGGTTGTTACCACCTCTTAGCTATTCAGAATCACGTTGCAGTGAACAATGGAGTGCGGGTGTCTCGTTGAGAGCCAGATTTTAGTCCTTTTGAGTCAATACCCACAAGTGTGGTTGCTGGATCATACGGTAGTTCTGTTGTTAGTGTTCTGAGGGAGCTCCCGTCCTTGCAAGCTTGGAAAACCTGCTTTCAGCTGCTCTACCAAAGCAGGTAAAAGGGGATCCTGCATCACTTCCAGTCAGTGTTCTTGATGCTTTCTGTTGTGCGTTTTCTAGATCAACTGGATGACACTTCTTGCAGCTATGTTATCAAGGATGACACCAAGCCCCACATACGAATGTGAGTTTGAACAGACTTAGAACCTGGGCGTCCAACCAAAGTGTGGATATTTTTACCCTCCTTGTGTTCCCCCATAGCTCCTTCCTCACAGGGGCTTTAGCTCCACTCTGGGGGAGAAGTGGTAGATTTCTCTGGGTGTATGTGGGAAGCTTTTCAAATATTCCTTCTATCTGGACATCCCATAGATGGTCCCATGGGGACAAATTCCCAGGACCCTTGGGTAATAGGTAAAGTGAGAGAGATAGAAAGACAGGGAGATTATAGTCTCCTTTGACAGAAAGAGAGAGAGAGAGATGTTAGGCTCCTTTGAAAGAGGGAGAGTGTGATGCTAGGCTTCTTAGGGAGAGAGAGAAAGGGTGAGATGCTAGAATTCTTGTAGAGAGAGAGAGAGAGAGATATGCTAGGCTTCTTTGAGAGAGAGAGGGGGGAGAGAGATGCTAGTCTACTTTGAGAGAGAGAGTGGGCATTGTAGGCTCCTTTGAGATAGAGAGTGAGAGAGAGAGGGATTCTAGGCTCCTTTGAGAGAAAGAGAGATATACAGAGACAGAGAGATGATAGGCTCCTTTGAGAGAGAGAGAGAGAAGGAGAGAGATTATAGGCTCCTTTAAGAGAAAGAGAGATATACAGAGACAGAAAGATGCTATGCTTCGAGAGAGAGAGGGATGCTAGTCTCCTTTGAAAGAGAGAGAGTTACATGCTAGTCTCCTTTCACAGAGAGAGAAACAGAGAGAGATGGACAGAGAGAGAGATGATAGGCTCTTTTGTGAGAGAGAGAGAGAGAGAGAGGGATAATAGGCCACTCTGGGAGAGAGAGAGGGGGGTTGAGAGATTCTAGGCTCCTTAGAGAGAAAGAGAGATATACAGAGACAGAGAGATGCTAGGCTCCTTTGAGTGTGATGCTAGGCTCATTAAAGAGAGAGACAGAGGGACAGTGAAGAGAGAGTATCTAGACTAATTTGAGAGAGAGAGAGAGATGCTAGGCTAATTAGAGGGAGAGAGACAGACAGAGATGCTATGCAACTCTTAGAGAGAGATTCTTGACTACTGTGAGAAAGAGAGAGAGATGCTAGGCACCTTTGAGAGAAAGAGATAGATGCTAGGATGATTTGAGAAAGAGAGAGAGATACTAGACTCATTTGAGAGAGAGAGAGGGAGATACATGCTAGACTCCTTAGAGAGAGATAGACAGAGAGAGACTGAGAGATGTTAGGCCCCTTTGTGAGAAGGAGAGAGAGAAAGACAGGGAGTTGCTAGGCTCCTTTGGGAGAGACAGAGAGAGAGATGCTTGGCTTCTTTGAGAGAGAGAGGGAGAGATATTCTAGGCTACTTTGAGAAAAAGAGAGATATACAGTAACAGAGATATGCTAGGCTCCTTGGAGAGAGAGAGACATGCTCGGCTCCTTTGAATGAGAGAGATAAAGGGATACATGCAAGGCTCCGTTGAGAGACACAGAGAGAGAGTGAGGGATGCTAGGCTCCTTTGAGAGAAAGAGAGAAAAAAGGCGGAGATTCTAGTCTCCTTTGAGAAAAAGAGAGATAGTGAGACAGAGAGATGGTAAGCTCTTTTGAGAGAGAGAGTGTGATGCTAGGCTTCTTAGTGAGAGAGAGAAAGGGAGAGATGCTAGAATCCTTTGAGAGATAGAGAGAGATGCTTGTCTCCTTTGAAAGAGAGCGAGTGTGATGGTAGGTTTCTTAGCGAGAGGGAGAAAGATAGAGATCCTAGAATCCCTTTAGAGAGAGAGAGAAAGGCATGCTAGTACACTTTGTGGGGGAGGGAGTGAGAGGTAGAGACGATTTGCTCCTTGGAGAGAGAGAGAGTGAGATGGTTGACACTGTTGAGAGCGAGAGAGAGAGAGGGAGAGAAATGCTAAGCTGCTTCGAGACAAAGAGAGAGGGAGAGATAGAGATATGCTAGGCTACTTTGAGAGAGAGGGAGGGAGAGATATGCTAGGCTCCTTAGAGAGAGAAAGAGGGATAGATATGCTAGGCTTCTTTGAGAGAGAGAGAGAGAGAGACATGGAGAGACAGAGAGAGAGATTCTAGGCTCCTTTTAGAGAAAGAAAGATATACAGAGACAGAGAGACTCCAGGCTACTTTGATAGAGAGAGTGATGCTAGACTCCTTTGAATGAGAGACAGAGAGAGATACATGCTAGGTTCCGTTGGGAGAGAGAGAGACAGACAGAGTGAGATGAAAGACTCGTTAGAGAGAGGGAGATAGAGTGAGGGATGCTCGGCTCTTTTGAGAGAAAGAGGGAGATAGTAAGACAGGGAGATTGCAGGCTCCTTTGAGAGAGAGAGAGAGAGAGAGATGCAAAGCTTCTTGAGAGAGAGGGAGAGAGAGAGATGCTTGGCTCCATTGAGAGAGAGAGATGCTAAGCTCCTTTGAGAGACAGAGAGAGAGAGATGCTACTCTACTTTGAGAGTGAGAGACATAGGGATGCTAGACTCCTTTCAGAGAGAGAGAGAGTTATATATGCAAGGATTCTTTGAGAGAGGCAGAGTGAGGGAGAGTGATTCTAGTCTCCTTTGAGAGAAAGAGAGAGAGGTAGAAAGAGAGATGCTAGGCAGATTTGAAAGAGAAAGAGTGTGATGCAAGGTCTCTTACGGAGACAGAGAAAGTGAGATGCTAATATCCTTTGATATATATAGATATATTTATATATATGTATATATACTATACTTCTTTGAGAGAGACAGAGAGAGAGGGAAAGAGATGCTATTCTACTTTAATAGAGAGAGAGAGAGGGCTGGTAGGCTCCTTTGAGATAGAGATAGAGAGAGATGATACGCTTCTTTGAGAGAGAGAGTGAGAGAGAGAGTGTCTAGTCTGCTTTGGGAGGAAGGAGAGAGATGTAGACGGATAGATATTAGGCTCCTTTGAAAGACAGACAGTGTGATGCTAGGCTTCTTAGGGAGAGAGAGAAAGAGAGCGATGCTAGAATCCTTTGAGAGAGAGAGAGAGATGCTAGGCTTCTTTGAGAGAGAGAGAGTCAGAGTGAGACAGAGAGATAGAGATTCTATTTTCCTTTGAGAGAGTGAGAGCAATACACGCTGGCTCCTTGAGAGAGAGAGATAAAAGGAGAGAGAGAGAGAGAGAAGATAGGCTCCTTTGAGAGAGAGAGAGGTTGAGGGATGCTAGGCTCCTTTGAGAGAAAGAGAGAGAGATAGAAAGACGGAGATTCTAGTCTCTTTGAGAGAAAGAGGGAGAGATAGAGAGATGTTAGGCTCATTTGAAAGAGGGAGAGTGTGGTGCTAGGCTTCTTAGGGAGAGATAGAATTTGAGCGATGCTAGAATCCTTAGAGAGAGAGAGAGAGATGCTAGGCTTCTCTGAGAGAGAGACAGAGTGAGACAGAGAGATAGAGATTCTGGGTTCCTTTGAGTGAGGGAGAGCAATACACGCTGGCTCTTTGAGAGAGAGATAAACAGAGAGACAGAGAGGATATAGGCTCCTTTGAGAGAGAGATGCTAGGACTCTTTGAGAGAATTAAGTAAAGAGAAAAAGTATGCAATTATACTGACTTTTATAATTACCTATAGAAGTACATTTACCAGTGTTTTCTGTTTGTTTGGATTCAGATAGCTGTCTCATTTAATTTAATTTTCAGTCTGAAGAAATTCCTGTAGCATTTATTTTCATTGTGTAGGTGTAATTCACATGTCATACAATTCATCCCCTTAAAATACACAATAGAGTGGTGGCTGGTATATTCACAGAGCTGTGCCACCATTGCTACCATCAATTTTCAGATATTTTCATTATGACACAAGGGAGAACTGTCCCTAGCCGTAGGTAATCACGAATCTACTTTCCGTCCTGTAGGCTCGGCTCTTCTGGACATTTCCTATAAGTGAGGATCATACAATGTGTGATTCTTTGTGTTTTCCTCCAGTTAGCATGAAAACTTAGGGTTTCACCCATGTTGTGTGTATCAGGACTTCATATTTCTCATGGCTGTATAATTCTCTCCCTTTAGTGTTCCTTGTAAGACATGTCAGCTAGCAACAAGTTTCCTCAGTTTTTATTTACCTAAGGATGTCTTTTTTCACCTTCATCTGTGAAAGGTAATTTGCTAGATATAAGACTCTTGTTTGAGTTTTTACTTCCAGCAATGAGAACATGTTGTCCCCACTGCCTTCCAACTGCTATCATGTCTGATGAGAAGTCAGCTGTTAACCTTACTGGAGTGTACATGTATATCACGTTATTTTTCTCTTTTTGCCTTCAAGATCTTTATCTTTGGCTTTCGGTATTTTGCCTATGATGTGCCCAGATGGAGAGCTCTTTGTGTTTATGCTCCTTGGAATGTGTAGAGTTTCTTGGATGGATGTATTGTATTTTGGTCACATTTTGGGAATTTTCTGCCATTAAATACTTTAAATATTTTTCTGTTCCTTTCTCCAATCCTGCTTGTATTCGCATTGCACGTGTGGCTGCACTTATTGATGCCCCACATTTCTCTGTGGCTCTTCGTTTTCTTTCATTCACTAATTTTTCCCTCTGTTCTGCAAAATCCATAATCTCCATGGATCTCGCTTTAAGTTGGCTGCTGCTTACTTCTGCCAGCTCAAATCTACATTTTGGTTATGGTTCTTAACTCCAAGATTTCCATTTGGTTCTAAAAAAATACAATTTCTGCCTCTCAATAGTATACTCTCTTTGATGAGCTTTTTTCACTGTACCTTCCTTTAGCTCTTTACGTATGAGAGCTGTGAGGAAAGGTACCCACTTTGTCCCTGCCTGCACCTCCCAGGAGTAGAGCACTCCAAGTAGAGCTTCTGATACACAGTGCATGGGTTTGGTAGGTAAGGTTACAAGTCATGCCTCAGATGCCACAAACTCGCTATTCTTACCGACAAATACTCAGTTGTCCTGAATGAATATTTCTTAAAATGCTGTATACCTTTAGGATAACTTCTAGAGACTTTAACTGCTTTAAAAATAATTTTTACCTGTTCCTTTGTTGATCTACAATTTGTCTTTCAAGAAGTCCCAGTCCTCTTCCACATGATTTTTTAACAATATTTGTTGTGGCTAGAAGAGTTAACATAAGACCTACCGTCTACCAGATGTGTTTTTTAGTGTTTAATGTAGTATTGTTGGCAGTGCCGTACAGCAGATCTCCAGAGTTTATTCATCTTCCTTAACTGAGACTTTACACTCCTTGTTTAGTAACTCCGCATTTCCCATGACCCTAACCCTGGCCAACACCATTCCACCATTTGGTTATATGGATTTGACTACTTTAGATACTACATGTTAAGTGTATTCATGCAGTATTTCTCTTTCTGTGACTGGCTTGTTTCATTTAATGTTCTCAAGGGGTTCATCCATGTTGTTGCATATTGCAAAATTTCCTTTCTTCAAGGCTAAATTGGATTCCATTGTATGTCTAAACCACATATTCTTTCCATATTCATATGTCGATGGGCATCTTGGTTGTTACCACCTCTTAGCTATTCAGAATCACGTTGCAGTGAACAATGGAGTGCGGGTGTCTCGTTGAGAGCCAGATTTTAGTCCTTTTGAGTCAATACCCACAAGTGTGGTTGCTGGATCATACGGTAGTTCTGTTGTTAGTGTTCTGAGGGAGCTCCCGTCCTTGCAAGCTTGGAAAACCTGCTTTCAGCTGCTCTACCAAAGCAGGTAAAAGGGGATCCTGCATCACTTCCAGTCAGTGTTCTTGATGCTTTCTGTTGTGCGTTTTCTAGATCAACTGGATGACACTTCTTGCAGCTATGTTATCAAGGATGACACCAAGCCCCACATACGAATGTGAGTTTGAACAGACTTAGAACCTGGGCGTCCAACCAAAGTGTGGATATTTTTACCCTCCTTGTGTTACCCCATAGCTCCTTCCTCACAGGGGCTTTAGCTCCACTCTGGGGGAGAAGTGGTAGATTTCTCTGGGTGTATGTGGGAAGCTTTTCAAATATTCCTTCTATCTGGACATCCCATAGATGGTCCCATGGGGACAAATTCCCAGGACCCTTGGGTAATAGGTAAAGTGAGAGAGATAGAAAGACAGGGAGATTATAGTCTCCTTTGACAGAAAGAGAGAGAGAGAGATGTTAGGCTCCTTTGAAAGAGGGAGAGTGTGATGCTAGGCTTCTTAGGGAGAGAGAGAAAGGGTGAGATGCTAGAATTCTTGTAGAGAGAGAGAGAGAGATATGCTAGGCTTCTTTGAGAGAGAGAGGGGGGAGAGAGATGCTAGTCTACTTTGAGAGAGAGAGTGGGCATTGTAGGCTCCTTTGAGATAGAGAGTGAGAGAGAGAGGGATTCTAGGCTCCTTTGAGAGAAAGAGAGATATACAGAGACAGAGAGATGATAGGCTCCTTTGAGAGAGAGAGAGAGAAGGAGAGAGATTATAGGCTCCTTTAAGAGAAAGAGAGATATACAGAGACAGAAAGATGCTATGCTTCGAGAGAGAGAGGGATGCTAGTCTCCTTTGAAAGAGAGAGAGTTACATGCTAGTCTCCTTTCACAGAGAGAGAAACAGAGAGAGATGGACAGAGAGAGAGATGATAGGCTCTTTTGTGAGAGAGAGAGAGAGAGAGAGGGATAATAGGCCACTCTGGGAGAGAGAGAGGGGGGTTGAGAGATTCTAGGCTCCTTAGAGAGAAAGAGAGATATACAGAGACAGAGAGATGCTAGGCTCCTTTGAGTGTGATGCTAGGCTCATTAAAGAGAGAGACAGAGGGACAGTGAAGAGAGAGTATCTAGACTAATTTGAGAGAGAGAGAGAGATGCTAGGCTAATTAGAGGGAGAGAGACAGACAGAGATGCTATGCAACTCTTAGAGAGAGATTCTTGACTACTGTGAGAAAGAGAGAGAGATGCTAGGCACCTTTGAGAGAAAGAGATAGATGCTAGGATGATTTGAGAAAGAGAGAGAGATACTAGACTCATTTGAGAGAGAGAGAGGGAGATACATGCTAGACTCCTTAGAGAGAGATAGACAGAGAGAGACTGAGAGATGTTAGGCCCCTTTGTGAGAAGGAGAGAGAGAAAGACAGGGAGTTGCTAGGCTCCTTTGGGAGAGACAGAGAGAGAGATGCTTGGCTTCTTTGAGAGAGAGAGGGAGAGATATTCTAGGCTACTTTGAGAAAAAGAGAGATATACAGTAACAGAGATATGCTAGGCTCCTTGGAGAGAGAGAGACATGCTCGGCTCCTTTGAATGAGAGAGATAAAGGGATACATGCAAGGCTCCGTTGAGAGACACAGAGAGAGAGTGAGGGATGCTAGGCTCCTTTGAGAGAAAGAGAGAAAAAAGGCGGAGATTCTAGTCTCCTTTGAGAAAAAGAGAGATAGTGAGACAGAGAGATGGTAAGCTCTTTTGAGAGAGAGAGTGTGATGCTAGGCTTCTTAGTGAGAGAGAGAAAGGGAGAGATGCTAGAATCCTTTGAGAGATAGAGAGAGATGCTTGTCTCCTTTGAAAGAGAGCGAGTGTGATGGTAGGTTTCTTAGCGAGAGGGAGAAAGATAGAGATCCTAGAATCCCTTTAGAGAGAGAGAGAAAGGCATGCTAGTACACTTTGTGGGGGAGGGAGTGAGAGGTAGAGACGATTTGCTCCTTGGAGAGAGAGAGAGTGAGATGGTTGACACTGTTGAGAGCGAGAGAGAGAGAGGGAGAGAAATGCTAAGCTGCTTCGAGACAAAGAGAGAGGGAGAGATAGAGATATGCTAGGCTACTTTGAGAGAGAGGGAGGGAGAGATATGCTAGGCTCCTTAGAGAGAGAAAGAGGGATAGATATGCTAGGCTTCTTTGAGAGAGAGAGAGAGAGAGACCTGGAGAGACAGAGAGAGAGATTCTAGGCTCCTTTTAGAGAAAGAAAGATATACAGAGACAGAGAGACTCCAGGCTACTTTGATAGAGAGAGTGATGCTAGACTCCTTTGAATGAGAGACAGAGAGAGATACATGCTAGGTTCCGTTGGGAGAGAGAGAGACAGACAGAGTGAGATGAAAGACTCGTTAGAGAGAGGGAGATAGAGTGAGGGATGCTCGGCTCTTTTGAGAGAAAGAGGGAGATAGTAAGACAGGGAGATTGCAGGCTCCATTGAGAGAGAGAGAGAGAGAGAGATGCAAAGCTTCTTGAGAGAGAGGGAGAGAGAGAGATGCTTGGCTCCATTGAGAGAGAGAGATGCTAAGCTCCTTTGAGAGACAGAGAGAGAGAGATGCTACTCTACTTTGAGAGTGAGAGACATAGGGATGCTAGACTCCTTTCAGAGAGAGAGAGAGTTATATATGCAAGGATTCTTTGAGAGAGGCAGAGTGAGGGAGAGTGATTCTAGTCTCCTTTGAGAGAAAGAGAGAGAGGTAGAAAGAGAGATGCTAGGCATATTTGAAAGAGAAAGAGTGTGATGCAAGGTCTCTTACGGAGACAGAGAAAGTGAGATGCTAATATCCTTTGATATATATAGATATATTTATATATATGTATATATACTATACTTCGTTGAGAGAGACAGAGAGAGAGGGAAAGAGATGCTATTCTACTTTAATAGAGAGAGAGAGAGGGCTGGTAGGCTCCTTTGAGATAGAGATAGAGAGAGATGATACGCTTCTTTGAGAGAGAGAGTGAGAGAGAGAGTGTCTAGTCTGCTTTGGGAGGAAGGAGAGAGATGTAGACGGATAGATATTAGGCTCCTTTGAAAGACAGACAGTGTGATGCTAGGCTTCTTAGGGAGAGAGAGAAAGAGAGCGATGCTAGAATCCTTTGAGAGAGAGAGAGAGATGCTAGGCTTCTTTGAGAGAGAGAGAGTCAGAGTGAGACAGAGAGATAGAGATTCTAGGTTCCTTTGAGAGAGTGAGAGCAATACACGCTGGCTCCTTGAGAGAGAGATAAAAGGAGAGAGAGAGAGAGAGAGAAGATAGGCTCCTTTGAGAGAGAGAGAGGTTGAGGGATGCTAGGCTCCTTTGAGAGAAAGAGAGAGAGATAGAAAGACGGAGATTCTAGTCTATTTGAGAGAAAGAGGGAGAGATAGAGAGATGTTAGGCTCATTTGAAAGAGGGAGAGTGTGGTGCTAGGCTTCTTAGGGAGAGATAGAATTTGAGCGATGCTAGAATCCTTAGAGAGAGAGAGAGAGATGCTAGGCTTCTCTGAGAGAGAGACAGAGTGAGACAGAGAGATAGAGATTCTGGGTTCCTTTGAGTGAGGGAGAGCAATACACGCTGGCTCTTTGAGAGAGAGATAAACAGAGAGACAGAGAGGATATAGGCTCCTTTGAGAGAGAGATGCTAGGACTCTTTGAGAGAATTAAGTAAAGAGAAAAAGTATGCAATTATACTGACTTTTATAATTACCTATAGAAGTACATTTACCAGTGTTTTCTGTTTGTTTGGATTCAGATAGCTGTCTCATTTAATTTAATTTTCAGTCTGAAGAAATTCCTGTAGCATTTATTTTCATTGTGTAGGTGTAATTCACATGTCATACAATTCATCCCCTTAAAATACACAATAGAGTGGTGGCTGGTATATTCACAGAGCTGTGCCACCATTGCTACCATCAATTTTCAGATATTTTCATTATGACACAAGGGAGAACTGTCCCTAGCCGTAGGTAATCACGAATCTACTTTCCGTCCTGTAGGCTCGGCTCTTCTGGACATTTCCTATAAGTGAGGATCATACAATGTGTGATTCTTTGTGTTTTCCTCCAGTTAGCATGAAAACTTAGGGTTTCACCCATGTTGTGTGTATCAGGACTTCATATTTCTCATGGCTGTATAATTCTCTCCCTTTAGTGTTCCTTGTAAGACATGTCAGCTAGCAACAAGTTTCCTCAGTTTTTATTTACCTAAGGATGTCTTTTTTCACCTTCATCTGTGAAAGGTAATTTGCTAGATATAAGACTCTTGTTTGAGTTTTTACTTCCAGCAATGAGAACATGTTGTCCCCACTGCCTTCCAACTGCTATCATGTCTGATGAGAAGTCAGCTGTTAACCTTACTGGAGTGTACATGTATATCACGTTATTTTTCTCTTTTTGCCTTCAAGATCTTTATCTTTGGCTTTCGGTATTTTGCCTATGATGTGCCCAGATGGAGAGCTCTTTGTGTTTATGCTCCTTGGAATGTGTAGAGTTTCTTGGATGGATGTATTGTATTTTGGTCACATTTTGGGAATTTTCTGCCATTAAATACTTTAAATATTTTTCTGTTCCTTTCTCCAATCCTGCTTGTATTCGCATTGCACGTGTGGCTGCACTTATTGATGCCCCACATTTCTCTGTGGCTCTTCGTTTTCTTTCATTCACTAATTTTTCCCTCTGTTCTGCAAAATCCATAATCTCCATGGATCTCGCTTTAAGTTGGCTGCTGCTTACTTCTGCCAGCTCAAATCTACATTTTGGTTATGGTTCTTAACTCCAAGATTTCCATTTGGTTCTAAAAAAATACAATTTCTGCCTCTCAATAGTATACTCTCTTTGATGAGCTTTTTTCACTGTACCTTCCTTTAGCTCTTTACGTATGAGAGCTGTGAGGAAAGGTACCCACTTTGTCCCTGCCTGCACCTCCCAGGAGTAGAGCACTCCAAGTAGAGCTTCTGATACACAGTGCATGGGTTTGGTAGGTAAGGTTACAAGTCATGCCTCAGATGCCACAAACTCGCTATTCTTACCGACAAATACTCAGTTGTCCTGAATGAATATTTCTTAAAATGCTGTATACCTTTAGGATAACTTCTAGAGACTTTAACTGCTTTAAAAATAATTTTTACCTGTTCCTTTGTTGATCTACAATTTGTCTTTCAAGAAGTCCCAGTCCTCTTCCACATGATTTTTTAACAATATTTGTTGTGGCTAGAAGAGTTAACATAAGACCTACCGTCTACCAGATGTGTTTTTAGTGTTTAATGTAGTATTGTTGGCAGTGCCGTACAGCAGATCTCCAGAGTTTATTCATCTTCCTTAACTGAGACTTTACACTCCTTGTTTAGTAACTCCGCATTTCCCATGACCCTAACCCTGGCCAACACCATTCCACCATTTGGTTATATGGATTTGACTACTTTAGATACTACATGTTAAGTGTATTCATGCAGTATTTCTCTTTCTGTGACTGGCTTGTTTCATTTAATGTTCTCAAGGGGTTCATCCATGTTGTTGCATATTGCAAAATTTCCTTTCTTCAAGGCTAAATTGGATTCCATTGTATGTCTAAACCACATATTCTTTCCATATTCATATGTCGATGGGCATCTTGGTTGTTACCACCTCTTAGCTATTCAGAATCACGTTGCAGTGAACAATGGAGTGCGGGTGTCTCGTTGAGAGCCAGATTTTAGTCCTTTTGAGTCAATACCCACAAGTGTGGTTGCTGGATCATACGGTAGTTCTGTTGTTAGTGTTCTGAGGGAGCTCCCGTCCTTGCAAGCTTGGAAAACCTGCTTTCAGCTGCTCTACCAAAGCAGGTAAAAGGGGATCCTGCATCACTTCCAGTCAGTGTTCTTGATGCTTTCTGTTGTGCGTTTTCTAGATCAACTGGATGACACTTCTTGCAGCTATGTTATCAAGGATGACACCAAGCCCCACATACGAATGTGAGTTTGAACAGACTTAGAACCTGGGCGTCCAACCAAAGTGTGGATATTTTTACCCTCCTTGTGTTACCCCATAGCTCCTTCCTCACAGGGGCTTTAGCTCCACTCTGGGGGAGAAGTGGTAGATTTCTCTGGGTGTATGTGGGAAGCTTTTCAAATATTCCTTCTATCTGGACATCCCATAGATGGTCCCATGGGGACAAATTCCCAGGACCCTTGGGTAATAGGTAAAGTGAGAGAGATAGAAAGACAGGGAGATTATAGTCTCCTTTGACAGAAAGAGAGAGAGAGAGATGTTAGGCTCCTTTGAAAGAGGGAGAGTGTGATGCTAGGCTTCTTAGGGAGAGAGAGAAAGGGTGAGATGCTAGAATTCTTGTAGAGAGAGAGAGAGAGATATGCTAGGCTTCTTTGAGAGAGAGAGGGGGGAGAGAGATGCTAGTCTACTTTGAGAGAGAGAGTGGGCATTGTAGGCTCCTTTGAGATAGAGAGTGAGAGAGAGAGGGATTCTAGGCTCCTTTGAGAGAAAGAGAGATATACAGAGACAGAAAGATGCTATGCTTCGAGAGAGAGAGGGATGCTAGTCTCCTTTGAAAGAGAGAGAGTTACATGCTAGTCTCCTTTCACAGAGAGAGAAACAGAGAGAGATGGACAGAGAGAGAGATGATAGGCTCTTTTGTGAGAGAGAGAGAGAGAGAGAGGGATAATAGGCCACTCTGGGAGAGAGAGAGGGGGGTTGAGAGATTCTAGGCTCCTTAGAGAGAAAGAGAGATATACAGAGACAGAGAGATGCTAGGCTCCTTTGAGTGTGATGCTAGGCTCATTAAAGAGAGAGACAGAGGGACAGTGAAGAGAGAGTATCTAGACTAATTTGAGAGAGAGAGAGAGATGCTAGGCTAATTAGAGGGAGAGAGACAGACAGAGATGCTATGCAACTCTTAGAGAGAGATTCTTGACTACTGTGAGAAAGAGAGAGAGATGCTAGGCACCTTTGAGAGAAAGAGATAGATGCTAGGATGATTTGAGAAAGAGAGAGAGATACTAGACTCATTTGAGAGAGAGAGAGGGAGATACATGCTAGACTCCTTAGAGAGAGATAGACAGAGAGAGACTGAGAGATGTTAGGCCCCTTTGTGAGAAGGAGAGAGAGAAAGACAGGGAGTTGCTAGGCTCCTTTGGGAGAGACAGAGAGAGAGATGCTTGGCTTCTTTGAGAGAGAGAGGGAGAGATATTCTAGGCTACTTTGAGAAAAAGAGAGATATACAGTAACAGAGATATGCTAGGCTCCTTGGAGAGAGAGAGACATGCTCGGCTCCTTTGAATGAGAGAGATAAAGGGATACATGCAAGGCTCCGTTGAGAGACACAGAGAGAGAGTGAGGGATGCTAGGCTCCTTTGAGAGAAAGAGAGAAAAAAGGCGGAGATTCTAGTCTCCTTTGAGAAAAAGAGAGATAGTGAGACAGAGAGATGGTAAGCTCTTTTGAGAGAGAGAGTGTGATGCTAGGCTTCTTAGTGAGAGAGAGAAAGGGAGAGATGCTAGAATCCTTTGAGAGATAGAGAGAGATGCTTGTCTCCTTTGAAAGAGAGCGAGTGTGATGGTAGGTTTCTTAGCGAGAGGGAGAAAGATAGAGATCCTAGAATCCCTTTAGAGAGAGAGAGAAAGGCATGCTAGTACACTTTGTGGGGGAGGGAGTGAGAGGTAGAGACGATTTGCTCCTTGGAGAGAGAGAGAGTGAGATGGTTGACACTGTTGAGAGCGAGAGAGAGAGAGGGAGAGAAATGCTAAGCTGCTTCGAGACAAAGAGAGAGGGAGAGATAGAGATATGCTAGGCTACTTTGAGAGAGAGGGAGGGAGAGATATGCTAGGCTCCTTAGAGAGAGAAAGAGGGATAGATATGCTAGGCTTCTTTGAGAGAGAGAGAGAGAGAGACCTGGAGAGACAGAGAGAGAGATTCTAGGCTCCTTTTAGAGAAAGAAAGATATACAGAGACAGAGAGACTCCAGGCTACTTTGATAGAGAGAGTGATGCTAGACTCCTTTGAATGAGAGACAGAGAGAGATACATGCTAGGTTCCGTTGGGAGAGAGAGAGACAGACAGAGTGAGATGAAAGACTCGTTAGAGAGAGGGAGATAGAGTGAGGGATGCTCGGCTCTTTTGAGAGAAAGAGGGAGATAGTAAGACAGGGAGATTGCAGGCTCCTTTGAGAGAGAGAGAGAGAGAGAGATGCAAAGCTTCTTGAGAGAGAGGGAGAGAGAGAGATGCTTGGCTCCATTGAGAGAGAGAGATGCTAAGCTCCTTTGAGAGACAGAGAGAGAGAGATGCTACTCTACTTTGAGAGTGAGAGACATAGGGATGCTAGACTCCTTTCAGAGAGAGAGAGAGTTATATATGCAAGGATTCTTTGAGAGAGGCAGAGTGAGGGAGAGTGATTCTAGTCTCCTTTGAGAGAAAGAGAGAGAGGTAGAAAGAGAGATGCTAGGCAGATTTGAAAGAGAAAGAGTGTGATGCAAGGTCTCTTACGGAGACAGAGAAAGTGAGATGCTAATATCCTTTGATATATATAGATATATTTATATATATGTATATATACTATACTTCTTTGAGAGAGACAGAGAGAGAGGGAAAGAGATGCTATTCTACTTTAATAGAGAGAGAGAGAGGGCTGGTAGGCTCCTTTGAGATAGAGATAGAGAGAGATGATACGCTTCTTTGAGAGAGAGAGTGAGAGAGAGAGTGTCTAGTCTGCTTTGGGAGGAAGGAGAGAGATGTAGACGGATAGATATTAGGCTCCTTTGAAAGACAGACAGTGTGATGCTAGGCTTCTTAGGGAGAGAGAGAAAGAGAGTGATGCTAGAATCCTTTGAGAGAGAGAGAGAGATGCTAGGCTTCTTTGAGAGAGAGAGAGTCAGAGTGAGACAGAGAGATAGAGATTCTATTTTCCTTTGAGAGAGTGAGAGCAATACACGCTGGCTCCTTGAGAGAGAGAGATAAAAGGAGAGAGAGAGAGAGAGAAGATAGGCTCCTTTGAGAGAGAGAGAGGTTGAGGGATGCTAGGCTCCTTTGAGAGAAAGAGAGAGAGATAGAAAGACGGAGATTCTAGTCTCTTTGAGAGAAAGAGGGAGAGATAGAGAGATGTTAGGCTCATTTGAAAGAGGGAGAGTGTGGTGCTAGGCTTCTTAGGGAGAGATAGAATTTGAGCGATGCTAGAATCCTTAGAGAGAGAGAGAGAGATGCTAGGCTTCTCTGAGAGAGAGACAGAGTGAGACAGAGAGATAGAGATTCTGGGTTCCTTTGAGTGAGGGAGAGCAATACACGCTGGCTCTTTGAGAGAGAGATAAACAGAGAGACAGAGAGGATATAGGCTCCTTTGAGAGAGAGATGCTAGGACTCTTTGAGAGAATTAAGTAAAGAGAAAAAGTATGCAATTATACTGACTTTTATAATTACCTATAGAAGTACATTTACCAGTGTTTTCTGTTTGTTTGGATTCAGATAGCTGTCTCATTTAATTTAATTTTCAGTCTGAAGAAATTCCTGTAGCATTTATTTTCATTGTGTAGGTGTAATTCACATGTCATACAATTCATCCCCTTAAAATACACAATAGAGTGGTGGCTGGTATATTCACAGAGCTGTGCCACCATTGCTACCATCAATTTTCAGATATTTTCATTATGACACAAGGGAGAACTGTCCCTAGCCGTAGGTAATCACGAATCTACTTTCCGTCCTGTAGGCTCGGCTCTTCTGGACATTTCCTATAAGTGAGGATCATACAATGTGTGATTCTTTGTGTTTTCCTCCAGTTAGCATGAAAACTTAGGGTTTCACCCATGTTGTGTGTATCAGGACTTCATATTTCTCATGGCTGTATAATTCTCTCCCTTTAGTGTTCCTTGTAAGACATGTCAGCTAGCAACAAGTTTCCTCAGTTTTTATTTACCTAAGGATGTCTTTTTTCACCTTCATCTGTGAAAGGTAATTTGCTAGATATAAGACTCTTGTTTGAGTTTTTACTTCCAGCAATGAGAACATGTTGTCCCCACTGCCTTCCAACTGCTATCATGTCTGATGAGAAGTCAGCTGTTAACCTTACTGGAGTGTACATGTATATCACGTTATTTTTCTCTTTTTGCCTTCAAGATCTTTATCTTTGGCTTTCGGTATTTTGCCTATGATGTGCCCAGATGGAGAGCTCTTTGTGTTTATGCTCCTTGGAATGTGTAGAGTTTCTTGGATGGATGTATTGTATTTTGGTCACATTTTGGGAATTTTCTGCCATTAAATACTTTAAATATTTTTCTGTTCCTTTCTCCAATCCTGCTTGTATTCGCATTGCACGTGTGGCTGCACTTATTGATGCCCCACATTTCTCTGTGGCTCTTCGTTTTCTTTCATTCACTAATTTTTCCCTCTGTTCTGCAAAATCCATAATCTCCATGGATCTCGCTTTAAGTTGGCTGCTGCTTACTTCTGCCAGCTCAAATCTACATTTTGGTTATGGTTCTTAACTCCAAGATTTCCATTTGGTTCTAAAAAAATACAATTTCTGCCTCTCAATAGTATACTCTCTTTGATGAGCTTTTTTCACTGTACCTTCCTTTAGCTCTTTACGTATGAGAGCTGTGAGGAAAGGTACCCACTTTGTCCCTGCCTGCACCTCCCAGGAGTAGAGCACTCCAAGTAGAGCTTCTGATACACAGTGCATGGGTTTGGTAGGTAAGGTTACAAGTCATGCCTCAGATGCCACAAACTCGCTATTCTTACCGACAAATACTCAGTTGTCCTGAATGAATATTTCTTAAAATGCTGTATACCTTTAGGATAACTTCTAGAGACTTTAACTGCTTTAAAAATAATTTTTACCTGTTCCTTTGTTGATCTACAATTTGTCTTTCAAGAAGTCCCAGTCCTCTTCCACATGATTTTTTAACAATATTTGTTGTGGCTAGAAGAGTTAACATAAGACCTACCGTCTACCAGATGTGTTTTTTAGTGTTTAATGTAGTATTGTTGGCAGTGCCGTACAGCAGATCTCCAGAGTTTATTCATCTTCCTTAACTGAGACTTTACACTCCTTGTTTAGTAACTCCGCATTTCCCATGACCCTAACCCTGGCCAACACCATTCCACCATTTGGTTATATGGATTTGACTACTTTAGATACTACATGTTAAGTGTATTCATGCAGTATTTCTCTTTCTGTGACTGGCTTGTTTCATTTAATGTTCTCAAGGGGTTCATCCATGTTGTTGCATATTGCAAAATTTCCTTTCTTCAAGGCTAAATTGGATTCCATTGTATGTCTAAACCACATATTCTTTCCATATTCATATGTCGATGGGCATCTTGGTTGTTACCACCTCTTAGCTATTCAGAATCACGTTGCAGTGAACAATGGAGTGCGGGTGTCTCGTTGAGAGCCAGATTTTAGTCCTTTTGAGTCAATACCCACAAGTGTGGTTGCTGGATCATACGGTAGTTCTGTTGTTAGTGTTCTGAGGGAGCTCCCGTCCTTGCAAGCTTGGAAAACCTGCTTTCAGCTGCTCTACCAAAGCAGGTAAAAGGGGATCCTGCATCACTTCCAGTCAGTGTTCTTGATGCTTTCTGTTGTGCGTTTTCTAGATCAACTGGATGACACTTCTTGCAGCTATGTTATCAAGGATGACACCAAGCCCCACATACGAATGTGAGTTTGAACAGACTTAGAACCTGGGCGTCCAACCAAAGTGTGGATATTTTTACCCTCCTTGTGTTCCCCCATAGCTCCTTCCTCACAGGGGCTTTAGCTCCACTCTGGGGGAGAAGTGGTAGATTTCTCTGGGTGTATGTGGGAAGCTTTTCAAATATTCCTTCTATCTGGACATCCCATAGATGGTCCCATGGGGACAAATTCCCAGGACCCTTGGGTAATAGGTAAAGTGAGAGAGATAGAAAGACAGGGAGATTATAGTCTCCTTTGACAGAAAGAGAGAGAGAGAGATGTTAGGCTCCTTTGAAAGAGGGAGAGTGTGATGCTAGGCTTCTTAGGGAGAGAGAGAAAGGGTGAGATGCTAGAATTCTTGTAGAGAGAGAGAGAGAGAGATATGCTAGGCTTCTTTGAGAGAGAGAGGGGGGAGAGAGATGCTAGTCTACTTTGAGAGAGAGAGTGGGCATTGTAGGCTCCTTTGAGATAGAGAGTGAGAGAGAGAGGGATTCTAGGCTCCTTTGAGAGAAAGAGAGATATACAGAGACAGAGAGATGATAGGCTCCTTTGAGAGAGAGAGAGAGAAGGAGAGAGATTATAGGCTCCTTTAAGAGAAAGAGAGATATACAGAGACAGAAAGATGCTATGCTTCGAGAGAGAGAGGGATGCTAGTCTCCTTTGAAAGAGAGAGAGTTACATGCTAGTCTCCTTTCACAGAGAGAGAAACAGAGAGAGATGGACAGAGAGAGAGATGATAGGCTCTTTTGTGAGAGAGAGAGAGAGAGAGAGGGATAATAGGCCACTCTGGGAGAGAGAGAGGGGGGTTGAGAGATTCTAGGCTCCTTAGAGAGAAAGAGAGATATACAGAGACAGAGAGATGCTAGGCTCCTTTGAGTGTGATGCTAGGCTCATTAAAGAGAGAGACAGAGGGACAGTGAAGAGAGAGTATCTAGACTAATTTGAGAGAGAGAGAGAGATGCTAGGCTAATTAGAGGGAGAGAGACAGACAGAGATGCTATGCAACTCTTAGAGAGAGATTCTTGACTACTGTGAGAAAGAGAGAGAGATGCTAGGCACCTTTGAGAGAAAGAGATAGATGCTAGGATGATTTGAGAAAGAGAGAGAGATACTAGACTCATTTGAGAGAGAGAGAGGGAGATACATGCTAGACTCCTTAGAGAGAGATAGACAGAGAGAGACTGAGAGATGTTAGGCCCCTTTGTGAGAAGGAGAGAGAGAAAGACAGGGAGTTGCTAGGCTCCTTTGGGAGAGACAGAGAGAGAGATGCTTGGCTTCTTTGAGAGAGAGAGGGAGAGATATTCTAGGCTACTTTGAGAAAAAGAGAGATATACAGTAACAGAGATATGCTAGGCTCCTTGGAGAGAGAGAGACATGCTCGGCTCCTTTGAATGAGAGAGATAAAGGGATACATGCAAGGCTCCGTTGAGAGACACAGAGAGAGAGTGAGGGATGCTAGGCTCCTTTGAGAGAAAGAGAGAAAAAAGGCGGAGATTCTAGTCTCCTTTGAGAAAAAGAGAGATAGTGAGACAGAGAGATGGTAAGCTCTTTTGAGAGAGAGAGTGTGATGCTAGGCTTCTTAGTGAGAGAGAGAAAGGGAGAGATGCTAGAATCCTTTGAGAGATAGAGAGAGATGCTTGTCTCCTTTGAAAGAGAGCGAGTGTGATGGTAGGTTTCTTAGCGAGAGGGAGAAAGATAGAGATCCTAGAATCCCTTTAGAGAGAGAGAGAAAGGCATGCTAGTACACTTTGTGGGGGAGGGAGTGAGAGGTAGAGACGATTTGCTCCTTGGAGAGAGAGAGAGTGAGATGGTTGACACTGTTGAGAGCGAGAGAGAGAGAGGGAGAGAAATGCTAAGCTGCTTCGAGACAAAGAGAGAGGGAGAGATAGAGATATGCTAGGCTACTTTGAGAGAGAGGGAGGGAGAGATATGCTAGGCTCCTTAGAGAGAGAAAGAGGGATAGATATGCTAGGCTTCTTTGAGAGAGAGAGAGAGAGAGACCTGGAGAGACAGAGAGAGAGATTCTAGGCTCCTTTTAGAGAAAGAAAGATATACAGAGACAGAGAGACTCCAGGCTACTTTGATAGAGAGAGTGATGCTAGACTCCTTTGAATGAGAGACAGAGAGAGATACATGCTAGGTTCCGTTGGGAGAGAGAGAGACAGACAGAGTGAGATGAAAGACTCGTTAGAGAGAGGGAGATAGAGTGAGGGATGCTCGGCTCTTTTGAGAGAAAGAGGGAGATAGTAAGACAGGGAGATTGCAGGCTCCTTTGAGAGAGAGAGAGAGAGAGAGATGCAAAGCTTCTTGAGAGAGAGGGAGAGAGAGAGATGCTTGGCTCCATTGAGAGAGAGAGATGCTAAGCTCCTTTGAGAGACAGAGAGAGAGAGATGCTACTCTACTTTGAGAGTGAGAGACATAGGGATGCTAGACTCCTTTCAGAGAGAGAGAGAGTTATATATGCAAGGATTCTTTGAGAGAGGCAGAGTGAGGGAGAGTGATTCTAGTCTCCTTTGAGAGAAAGAGAGAGAGGTAGAAAGAGAGATGCTAGGCAGATTTGAAAGAGAAAGAGTGTGATGCAAGGTCTCTTACGGAGACAGAGAAAGTGAGATGCTAATATCCTTTGATATATATAGATATATTTATATATATGTATATATACTATACTTCTTTGAGAGAGACAGAGAGAGAGGGAAAGAGATGCTATTCTACTTTAATAGAGAGAGAGAGAGGGCTGGTAGGCTCCTTTGAGATAGAGATAGAGAGAGATGATACGCTTCTTTGAGAGAGAGAGTGAGAGAGAGAGTGTCTAGTCTGCTTTGGGAGGAAGGAGAGAGATGTAGACGGATAGATATTAGGCTCCTTTGAAAGACAGACAGTGTGATGCTAGGCTTCTTAGGGAGAGAGAGAAAGAGAGCGATGCTAGAATCCTTTGAGAGAGAGAGAGAGATGCTAGGCTTCTTTGAGAGAGAGAGAGTCAGAGTGAGACAGAGAGATAGAGATTCTATTTTCCTTTGAGAGAGTGAGAGCAATACACGCTGGCTCCTTGAGAGAGAGAGATAAAAGGAGAGAGAGAGAGAGAAGATAGGCTCCTTTGAGAGAGAGAGAGGTTGAGGGATGCTAGGCTCCTTTGAGAGAAAGAGAGAGAGATAGAAAGACGGAGATTCTAGTCTCTTTGAGAGAAAGAGGGAGAGATAGAGAGATGTTAGGCTCATTTGAAAGAGGGAGAGTGTGGTGCTAGGCTTCTTAGGGAGAGATAGAATTTGAGCGATGCTAGAATCCTTAGAGAGAGAGAGAGAGATGCTAGGCTTCTCTGAGAGAGAGACAGAGTGAGACAGAGAGATAGAGATTCTGGGTTCCTTTGAGTGAGGGAGAGCAATACACGCTGGCTCTTTGAGAGAGAGATAAACAGAGAGACAGAGAGGATATAGGCTCCTTTGAGAGAGAGATGCTAGGACTCTTTGAGAGAATTAAGTAAAGAGAAAAAGTATGCAATTATACTGACTTTTATAATTACCTATAGAAGTACATTTACCAGTGTTTTCTGTTTGTTTGGATTCAGATAGCTGTCTCATTTAATTTAATTTTCAGTCTGAAGAAATTCCTGTAGCATTTATTTTCATTGTGTAGGTGTAATTCACATGTCATACAATTCATCCCCTTAAAATACACAATAGAGTGGTGGCTGGTATATTCACAGAGCTGTGCCACCATTGCTACCATCAATTTTCAGATATTTTCATTATGACACAAGGGAGAACTGTCCCTAGCCGTAGGTAATCACGAATCTACTTTCCGTCCTGTAGGCTCGGCTCTTCTGGACATTTCCTATAAGTGAGGATCATACAATGTGTGATTCTTTGTGTTTTCCTCCAGTTAGCATGAAAACTTAGGGTTTCACCCATGTTGTGTGTATCAGGACTTCATATTTCTCATGGCTGTATAATTCTCTCCCTTTAGTGTTCCTTGTAAGACATGTCAGCTAGCAACAAGTTTCCTCAGTTTTTATTTACCTAAGGATGTCTTTTTTCACCTTCATCTGTGAAAGGTAATTTGCTAGATATAAGACTCTTGTTTGAGTTTTTACTTCCAGCAATGAGAACATGTTGTCCCCACTGCCTTCCAACTGCTATCATGTCTGATGAGAAGTCAGCTGTTAACCTTACTGGAGTGTACATGTATATCACGTTATTTTTCTCTTTTTGCCTTCAAGATCTTTATCTTTGGCTTTCGGTATTTTGCCTATGATGTGCCCAGATGGAGAGCTCTTTGTGTTTATGCTCCTTGGAATGTGTAGAGTTTCTTGGATGGATGTATTGTATTTTGGTCACATTTTGGGAATTTTCTGCCATTAAATACTTTAAATATTTTTCTGTTCCTTTCTCCAATCCTGCTTGTCTTCGCATTGCACGTGTGGCTGCACTTATTGATGCCCCACATTTCTCTGTGGCTCTTCGTTTTCTTTCATTCACTAATTTTTCCCTCTGTTCTGCAAAATCCATAATCTCCATGGATCTCGCTTTAAGTTGGCTGCTGCTTACTTCTGCCAGCTCAAATCTACATTTTGGTTATGGTTCTTAACTCCAAGATTTCCATTTGGTTCTAAAAAAATACAATTTCTGCCTCTCAATAGTATACTCTCTTTGATGAGCTTTTTTCACTGTACCTTCCTTTAGCTCTTTACGTATGAGAGCTGTGAGGAAAGGTACCCACTTTGTCCCTGCCTGCACCTCCCAGGAGTAGAGCACTCCAAGTAGAGCTTCTGATACACAGTGCATGGGTTTGGTAGGTAAGGTTACAAGTCATGCCTCAGATGCCACAAACTCGCTATTCTTACCGACAAATACTCAGTTGTCCTGAATGAATATTTCTTAAAATGCTGTATACCTTTAGGATAACTTCTAGAGACTTTAACTGCTTTAAAAATAATTTTTACCTGTTCCTTTGTTGATCTACAATTTGTCTTTCAAGAAGTCCCAGTCCTCTTCCACATGATTTTTTAACAATATTTGTTGTGGCTAGAAGAGTTAACATAAGACCTACCGTCTACCAGATGTGTTTTTTAGTGTTTAATGTAGTATTGTTGGCAGTGCCGTACAGCAGATCTCCAGAGTTTATTCATCTTCCTTAACTGAGACTTTACACTCCTTGTTTAGTAACTCCGCATTTCCCATGACCCTAACCCTGGCCAACACCATTCCACCATTTGGTTATATGGATTTGACTACTTTAGATACTACATGTTAAGTGTATTCATGCAGTATTTCTCTTTCTGTGACTGGCTTGTTTCATTTAATGTTCTCAAGGGGTTCATCCATGTTGTTGCATATTGCAAAATTTCCTTTCTTCAAGGCTAAATTGGATTCCATTGTATGTCTAAACCACATATTCTTTCCATATTCATATGTCGATGGGCATCTTGGTTGTTACCACCTCTTAGCTATTCAGAATCACGTTGCAGTGAACAATGGAGTGCGGGTGTCTCGTTGAGAGCCAGATTTTAGTCCTTTTGAGTCAATACCCACAAGTGTGGTTGCTGGATCATACGGTAGTTCTGTTGTTAGTGTTCTGAGGGAGCTCCCGTCCTTGCAAGCTTGGAAAACCTGCTTTCAGCTGCTC
This sequence comes from Manis pentadactyla, assembly GCF_030020395.1. Classification (NCBI taxonomy): domain Eukaryota; kingdom Metazoa; phylum Chordata; class Mammalia; order Pholidota; family Manidae; genus Manis; species Manis pentadactyla. The sequence goes on along the minus strand of NW_026644589.1, from coordinate 207,522 downwards.
TACCAAAGCAGGTAAAAGGGGATCCTGCATCACTTCCAGTCAGTGTTCTTGATGCTTTCTGTTGTGCGTTTTCTAGATCAACTGGATGACACTTCTTGCAGCTATGTTATCAAGGATGACACCAAGCCCCACATACGAATGTGAGTTTGAACAGACTTAGAACCTGGGCGTCCAACCAAAGTGTGGATATTTTTACCCTCCTTGTGTTCCCCCATAGCTCCTTCCTCACAGGGGCTTTAGCTCCACTCTGGGGGAGAAGTGGTAGATTTCTCTGGGTGTATGTGGGAAGCTTTTCAAATATTCCTTCTATCTGGACATCCCATAGATGGTCCCATGGGGACAAATTCCCAGGACCCTTGGGTAATAGGTAAAGTGAGAGAGATAGAAAGACAGGGAGATTATAGTCTCCTTTGACAGAAAGAGAGAGAGAGAGATGTTAGGCTCCTTTGAAAGAGGGAGAGTGTGATGCTAGGCTTCTTAGGGAGAGAGAGAAAGGGTGAGATGCTAGAATTCTTGTAGAGAGAGAGAGAGAGAGATATGCTAGGCTTCTTTGAGAGAGAGAGGGGGGAGAGAGATGCTAGTCTACTTTGAGAGAGAGAGTGGGCATTGTAGGCTCCTTTGAGATAGAGAGTGAGAGAGAGAGGGATTCTAGGCTCCTTTGAGAGAAAGAGAGATATACAGAGACAGAGAGATGATAGGCTCCTTTGAGAGAGAGAGAGAGAAGGAGAGAGATTATAGGCTCCTTTAAGAGAAAGAGAGATATACAGAGACAGAAAGATGCTATGCTTCGAGAGAGAGAGGGATGCTAGTCTCCTTTGAAAGAGAGAGAGTTACATGCTAGTCTCCTTTCACAGAGAGAGAAACAGAGAGAGATGGACAGAGAGAGAGATGATAGGCTCTTTTGTGAGAGAGAGAGAGAGAGAGAGGGATAATAGGCCACTCTGGGAGAGAGAGAGGGGGGTTGAGAGATTCTAGGCTCCTTAGAGAGAAAGAGAGATATACAGAGACAGAGAGATGCTAGGCTCCTTTGAGTGTGATGCTAGGCTCATTAAAGAGAGAGACAGAGGGACAGTGAAGAGAGAGTATCTAGACTAATTTGAGAGAGAGAGAGAGATGCTAGGCTAATTAGAGGGAGAGAGACAGACAGAGATGCTATGCAACTCTTAGAGAGAGATTCTTGACTACTGTGAGAAAGAGAGAGAGATGCTAGGCACCTTTGAGAGAAAGAGATAGATGCTAGGATGATTTGAGAAAGAGAGAGAGATACTAGACTCATTTGAGAGAGAGAGAGGGAGATACATGCTAGACTCCTTAGAGAGAGATAGACAGAGAGAGACTGAGAGATGTTAGGCCCCTTTGTGAGAAGGAGAGAGAGAAAGACAGGGAGTTGCTAGGCTCCTTTGGGAGAGACAGAGAGAGAGATGCTTGGCTTCTTTGAGAGAGAGAGGGAGAGATATTCTAGGCTACTTTGAGAAAAAGAGAGATATACAGTAACAGAGATATGCTAGGCTCCTTGGAGAGAGAGAGACATGCTCGGCTCCTTTGAATGAGAGAGATAAAGGGATACATGCAAGGCTCCGTTGAGAGACACAGAGAGAGAGTGAGGGATGCTAGGCTCCTTTGAGAGAAAGAGAGAAAAAAGGCGGAGATTCTAGTCTCCTTTGAGAAAAAGAGAGATAGTGAGACAGAGAGATGGTAAGCTCTTTTGAGAGAGAGAGTGTGATGCTAGGCTTCTTAGTGAGAGAGAGAAAGGGAGAGATGCTAGAATCCTTTGAGAGATAGAGAGAGATGCTTGTCTCCTTTGAAAGAGAGCGAGTGTGATGGTAGGTTTCTTAGCGAGAGGGAGAAAGATAGAGATCCTAGAATCCCTTTAGAGAGAGAGAGAAAGGCATGCTAGTACACTTTGTGGGGGAGGGAGTGAGAGGTAGAGACGATTTGCTCCTTGGAGAGAGAGAGAGTGAGATGGTTGACACTGTTGAGAGCGAGAGAGAGAGAGGGAGAGAAATGCTAAGCTGCTTCGAGACAAAGAGAGAGGGAGAGATAGAGATATGCTAGGCTACTTTGAGAGAGAGGGAGGGAGAGATATGCTAGGCTCCTTAGAGAGAGAAAGAGGGATAGATATGCTAGGCTTCTTTGAGAGAGAGAGAGAGAGAGAGACCTGGAGAGACAGAGAGAGAGATTCTAGGCTCCTTTTAGAGAAAGAAAGATATACAGAGACAGAGAGACTCCAGGCTACTTTGATAGAGAGAGTGATGCTAGACTCCTTTGAATGAGAGACAGAGAGAGATACATGCTAGGTTCCGTTGGGAGAGAGAGAGACAGACAGAGTGAGATGAAAGACTCGTTAGAGAGAGGGAGATAGAGTGAGGGATGCTCGGCTCTTTTGAGAGAAAGAGGGAGATAGTAAGACAGGGAGATTGCAGGCTCCTTTGAGAGAGAGAGAGAGAGAGAGATGCAAAGCTTCTTGAGAGAGAGGGAGAGAGAGAGATGCTTGGCTCCATTGAGAGAGAGAGATGCTAAGCTCCTTTGAGAGACAGAGAGAGAGAGATGCTACTCTACTTTGAGAGTGAGAGACATAGGGATGCTAGACTCCTTTCAGAGAGAGAGAGAGTTATATATGCAAGGATTCTTTGAGAGAGGCAGAGTGAGGGAGAGTGATTCTAGTCTCCTTTGAGAGAAAGAGAGAGAGGTAGAAAGAGAGATGCTAGGCAGATTTGAAAGAGAAAGAGTGTGATGCAAGGTCTCTTACGGAGACAGAGAAAGTGAGATGCTAATATCCTTTGATATATATAGATATATTTATATATATGTATATATACTATACTTCGTTGAGAGAGACAGAGAGAGAGGGAAAGAGATGCTATTCTACTTTAATAGAGAGAGAGAGAGGGCTGGTAGGCTCCTTTGAGATAGAGATAGAGAGAGATGATACGCTTCTTTGAGAGAGAGAGTGAGAGAGAGAGTGTCTAGTCTGCTTTGGGAGGAAGGAGAGAGATGTAGACGGATAGATATTAGGCTCCTTTGAAAGACAGACAGTGTGATGCTAGGCTTCTTAGGGAGAGAGAGAAAGAGAGCGATGCTAGAATCCTTTGAGAGAGAGAGAGAGATGCTAGGCTTCTTTGAGAGAGAGAGAGTCAGAGTGAGACAGAGAGATAGAGATTCTATTTTCCTTTGAGAGAGTGAGAGCAATACACGCTGGCTCCTTGAGAGAGAGAGATAAAAGGAGAGAGAGAGAGAGAGAAGATAGGCTCCTTTGAGAGAGAGAGAGGTTGAGGGATGCTAGGCTCCTTTGAGAGAAAGAGAGAGAGATAGAAAGACGGAGATTCTAGTCTCTTTGAGAGAAAGAGGGAGAGATAGAGAGATGTTAGGCTCATTTGAAAGAGGGAGAGTGTGGTGCTAGGCTTCTTAGGGAGAGATAGAATTTGAGCGATGCTAGAATCCTTAGAGAGAGAGAGAGAGATGCTAGGCTTCTCTGAGAGAGAGACAGAGTGAGACAGAGAGATAGAGATTCTGGGTTCCTTTGAGTGAGGGAGAGCAATACACGCTGGCTCTTTGAGAGAGAGATAAACAGAGAGACAGAGAGGATATAGGCTCCTTTGAGAGAGAGATGCTAGGACTCTTTGAGAGAATTAAGTAAAGAGAAAAAGTATGCAATTATACTGACTTTTATAATTACCTATAGAAGTACATTTACCAGTGTTTTCTGTTTGTTTGGATTCAGATAGCTGTCTCATTTAATTTAATTTTCAGTCTGAAGAAATTCCTGTAGCATTTATTTTCATTGTGTAGGTGTAATTCACATGTCATACAATTCATCCCCTTAAAATACACAATAGAGTGGTGGCTGGTATATTCACAGAGCTGTGCCACCATTGCTACCATCAATTTTCAGATATTTTCATTATGACACAAGGGAGAACTGTCCCTAGCCGTAGGTAATCACGAATCTACTTTCCGTCCTGTAGGCTCGGCTCTTCTGGACATTTCCTATAAGTGAGGATCATACAATGTGTGATTCTTTGTGTTTTCCTCCAGTTAGCATGAAAACTTAGGGTTTCACCCATGTTGTGTGTATCAGGACTTCATATTTCTCATGGCTGTATAATTCTCTCCCTTTAGTGTTCCTTGTAAGACATGTCAGCTAGCAACAAGTTTCCTCAGTTTTTATTTACCTAAGGATGTCTTTTTTCACCTTCATCTGTGAAAGGTAATTTGCTAGATATAAGACTCTTGTTTGAGTTTTTACTTCCAGCAATGAGAACATGTTGTCCCCACTGCCTTCCAACTGCTATCATGTCTGATGAGAAGTCAGCTGTTAACCTTACTGGAGTGTACATGTATATCACGTTATTTTTCTCTTTTTGCCTTCAAGATCTTTATCTTTGGCTTTCGGTATTTTGCCTATGATGTGCCCAGATGGAGAGCTCTTTGTGTTTATGCTCCTTGGAATGTGTAGAGTTTCTTGGATGGATGTATTGTATTTTGGTCACATTTTGGGAATTTTCTGCCATTAAATACTTTAAATATTTTTCTGTTCCTTTCTCCAATCCTGCTTGTATTCGCATTGCACGTGTGGCTGCACTTATTGATGCCCCACATTTCTCTGTGGCTCTTCGTTTTCTTTCATTCACTAATTTTTCCCTCTGTTCTGCAAAATCCATAATCTCCATGGATCTCGCTTTAAGTTGGCTGCTGCTTACTTCTGCCAGCTCAAATCTACATTTTGGTTATGGTTCTTAACTCCAAGATTTCCATTTGGTTCTAAAAAAATACAATTTCTGCCTCTCAATAGTATACTCTCTTTGATGAGCTTTTTTCACTGTACCTTCCTTTAGCTCTTTACGTATGAGAGCTGTGAGGAAAGGTACCCACTTTGTCCCTGCCTGCACCTCCCAGGAGTAGAGCACTCCAAGTAGAGCTTCTGATACACAGTGCATGGGTTTGGTAGGTAAGGTTACAAGTCATGCCTCAGATGCCACAAACTCGCTATTCTTACCGACAAATACTCAGTTGTCCTGAATGAATATTTCTTAAAATGCTGTATACCTTTAGGATAACTTCTAGAGACTTTAACTGCTTTAAAAATAATTTTTACCTGTTCCTTTGTTGATCTACAATTTGTCTTTCAAGAAGTCCCAGTCCTCTTCCACATGATTTTTTAACAATATTTGTTGTGGCTAGAAGAGTTAACATAAGACCTACCGTCTACCAGATGTGTTTTTTAGTGTTTAATGTAGTATTGTTGGCAGTGCCGTACAGCAGATCTCCAGAGTTTATTCATCTTCCTTAACTGAGACTTTACACTCCTTGTTTAGTAACTCCGCATTTCCCATGACCCTAACCCTGGCCAACACCATTCCACCATTTGGTTATATGGATTTGACTACTTTAGATACTACATGTTAAGTGTATTCATGCAGTATTTCTCTTTCTGTGACTGGCTTGTTTCATTTAATGTTCTCAAGGGGTTCATCCATGTTGTTGCATATTGCAAAATTTCCTTTCTTCAAGGCTAAATTGGATTCCATTGTATGTCTAAACCACATATTCTTTCCATATTCATATGTCGATGGGCATCTTGGTTGTTACCACCTCTTAGCTATTCAGAATCACGTTGCAGTGAACAATGGAGTGCGGGTGTCTCGTTGAGAGCCAGATTTTAGTCCTTTTGAGTCAATACCCACAAGTGTGGTTGCTGGATCATACGGTAGTTCTGTTGTTAGTGTTCTGAGGGAGCTCCCGTCCTTGCAAGCTTGGAAAACCTGCTTTCAGCTGCTCTACCAAAGCAGGTAAAAGGGGATCCTGCATCACTTCCAGTCAGTGTTCTTGATGCTTTCTGTTGTGCGTTTTCTAGATCAACTGGATGACACTTCTTGCAGCTATGTTATCAAGGATGACACCAAGCCCCACATACGAATGTGAGTTTGAACAGACTTAGAACCTGGGCGTCCAACCAAAGTGTGGATATTTTTACCCTCCTTGTGTTCCCCCATAGCTCCTTCCTCACAGGGGCTTTAGCTCCACTCTGGGGGAGAAGTGGTAGATTTCTCTGGGTGTATGTGGGAAGCTTTTCAAATATTCCTTCTATCTGGACATCCCATAGATGGTCCCATGGGGACAAATTCCCAGGACCCTTGGGTAATAGGTAAAGTGAGAGAGATAGAAAGACAGGGAGATTATAGTCTCCTTTGACAGAAAGAGAGAGAGAGAGATGTTAGGCTCCTTTGAAAGAGGGAGAGTGTGATGCTAGGCTTCTTAGGGAGAGAGAGAAAGGGTGAGATGCTAGAATTCTTGTAGAGAGAGAGAGAGAGAGATATGCTAGGCTTCTTTGAGAGAGAGAGGGGGGAGAGAGATGCTAGTCTACTTTGAGAGAGAGAGTGGGCATTGTAGGCTCCTTTGAGATAGAGAGTGAGAGAGAGAGGGATTCTAGGCTCCTTTGAGAGAAAGAGAGATATACAGAGACAGAGAGATGATAGGCTCCTTTGAGAGAGAGAGAGAGAAGGAGAGAGATTATAGGCTCCTTTAAGAGAAAGAGAGATATACAGAGACAGAAAGATGCTATGCTTCGAGAGAGAGAGGGATGCTAGTCTCCTTTGAAAGAGAGAGAGTTACATGCTAGTCTCCTTTCACAGAGAGAGAAACAGAGAGAGATGGACAGAGAGAGAGATGATAGGCTCTTTTGTGAGAGAGAGAGAGAGAGAGAGGGATAATAGGCCACTCTGGGAGAGAGAGAGGGGGGTTGAGAGATTCTAGGCTCCTTAGAGAGAAAGAGAGATATACAGAGACAGAGAGATGCTAGGCTCCTTTGAGTGTGATGCTAGGCTCATTAAAGAGAGAGACAGAGGGACAGTGAAGAGAGAGTATCTAGACTAATTTGAGAGAGAGAGAGAGATGCTAGGCTAATTAGAGGGAGAGAGACAGACAGAGATGCTATGCAACTCTTAGAGAGAGATTCTTGACTACTGTGAGAAAGAGAGAGAGATGCTAGGCACCTTTGAGAGAAAGAGATAGATGCTAGGATGATTTGAGAAAGAGAGAGAGATACTAGACTCATTTGAGAGAGAGAGAGGGAGATACATGCTAGACTCCTTAGAGAGAGATAGACAGAGAGAGACTGAGAGATGTTAGGCCCCTTTGTGAGAAGGAGAGAGAGAAAGACAGGGAGTTGCTAGGCTCCTTTGGGAGAGACAGAGAGAGAGATGCTTGGCTTCTTTGAGAGAGAGAGGGAGAGATATTCTAGGCTACTTTGAGAAAAAGAGAGATATACAGTAACAGAGATATGCTAGGCTCCTTGGAGAGAGAGAGACATGCTCGGCTCCTTTGAATGAGAGAGATAAAGGGATACATGCAAGGCTCCGTTGAGAGACACAGAGAGAGAGTGAGGGATGCTAGGCTCCTTTGAGAGAAAGAGAGAAAAAAGGCGGAGATTCTAGTCTCCTTTGAGAAAAAGAGAGATAGTGAGACAGAGAGATGGTAAGCTCTTTTGAGAGAGAGAGTGTGATGCTAGGCTTCTTAGTGAGAGAGAGAAAGGGAGAGATGCTAGAATCCTTTGAGAGATAGAGAGAGATGCTTGTCTCCTTTGAAAGAGAGCGAGTGTGATGGTAGGTTTCTTAGCGAGAGGGAGAAAGATAGAGATCCTAGAATCCCTTTAGAGAGAGAGAGAAAGGCATGCTAGTACACTTTGTGGGGGAGGGAGTGAGAGGTAGAGACGATTTGCTCCTTGGAGAGAGAGAGAGTGAGATGGTTGACACTGTTGAGAGCGAGAGAGAGAGAGGGAGAGAAATGCTAAGCTGCTTCGAGACAAAGAGAGAGGGAGAGATAGAGATATGCTAGGCTACTTTGAGAGAGAGGGAGGGAGAGATATGCTAGGCTCCTTAGAGAGAGAAAGAGGGATAGATATGCTAGGCTTCTTTGAGAGAGAGAGAGAGAGAGACCTGGAGAGACAGAGAGAGAGATTCTAGGCTCCTTTTAGAGAAAGAAAGATATACAGAGACAGAGAGACTCCAGGCTACTTTGATAGAGAGAGTGATGCTAGACTCCTTTGAATGAGAGACAGAGAGAGATACATGCTAGGTTCCGTTGGGAGAGAGAGAGACAGACAGAGTGAGATGAAAGACTCGTTAGAGAGAGGGAGATAGAGTGAGGGATGCTCGGCTCTTTTGAGAGAAAGAGGGAGATAGTAAGACAGGGAGATTGCAGGCTCCTTTGAGAGAGAGAGAGAGAGAGAGAGATGCAAAGCTTCTTGAGAGAGAGGGAGAGAGAGAGATGCTTGGCTCCATTGAGAGAGAGAGATGCTAAGCTCCTTTGAGAGACAGAGAGAGAGAGATGCTACTCTACTTTGAGAGTGAGAGACATAGGGATGCTAGACTCCTTTCAGAGAGAGAGAGAGTTATATATGCAAGGATTCTTTGAGAGAGGCAGAGTGAGGGAGAGTGATTCTAGTCTCCTTTGAGAGAAAGAGAGAGAGGTAGAAAGAGAGATGCTAGGCAGATTTGAAAGAGAAAGAGTGTGATGCAAGGTCTCTTACGGAGACAGAGAAAGTGAGATGCTAATATCCTTTGATATATATAGATATATTTATATATATGTATATATACTATACTTCTTTGAGAGAGACAGAGAGAGAGGGAAAGAGATGCTATTCTACTTTAATAGAGAGAGAGAGGGCTGGTAGGCTCCTTTGAGATAGAGATAGAGAGAGATGATACGCTTCTTTGAGAGAGAGAGTGAGAGAGAGAGTGTCTAGTCTGCTTTGGGAGGAAGGAGAGAGATGTAGACGGATAGATATTAGGCTCCTTTGAAAGACAGACAGTGTGATGCTAGGCTTCTTAGGGAGAGAGAGAAAGAGAGTGATGCTAGAATCCTTTGAGAGAGAGAGAGAGATGCTAGGCTTCTTTGAGAGAGAGAGAGAGTCAGAGTGAGACAGAGAGATAGAGATTCTATTTTCCTTTTAGAGAGTGAGAGCAATACACGCTGGCTCCTTGAGAGAGAGAGATAAAAGGAGAGAGAGAGAGAGAGAAGATAGGCTCCTTTGAGAGAGAGAGAGGTTGAGGGATGCTAGGCTCCTTTGAGAGAAAGAGAGAGAGATAGAAAGACGGAGATTCTAGTCTCTTTGAGAGAAAGAGGGAGAGATAGAGAGATGTTAGGCTCATTTGAAAGAGGGAGAGTGTGGTGCTAGGCTTCTTAGGGAGAGATAGAATTTGAGCGATGCTAGAATCCTTAGAGAGAGAGAGAGAGATGCTAGGCTTCTCTGAGAGAGAGACAGAGTGAGACAGAGAGATAGAGATTCTGGGTTCCTTTGAGTGAGGGAGAGCAATACACGCTGGCTCTTTGAGAGAGAGATAAACAGAGAGACAGAGAGGATATAGGCTCCTTTGAGAGAGAGATGCTAGGACTCTTTGAGAGAATTAAGTAAAGAGAAAAAGTATGCAATTATACTGACTTTTATAATTACCTATAGAAGTACATTTACCAGTGTTTTCTGTTTGTTTGGATTCAGATAGCTGTCTCATTTAATTTAATTTTCAGTCTGAAGAAATTCCTGTAGCATTTATTTTCATTGTGTAGGTGTAATTCACATGTCATACAATTCATCCCCTTAAAATACACAATAGAGTGGTGGCTGGTATATTCACAGAGCTGTGCCACCATTGCTACCATCAATTTTCAGATATTTTCATTATGACACAAGGGAGAACTGTCCCTAGCCGTAGGTAATCACGAATCTACTTTCCGTCCTGTAGGCTCGGCTCTTCTGGACATTTCCTATAAGTGAGGATCATACAATGTGTGATTCTTTGTGTTTTCCTCCAGTTAGCATGAAAACTTAGGGTTTCACCCATGTTGTGTGTATCAGGACTTCATATTTCTCATGGCTGTATAATTCTCTCCCTTTAGTGTTCCTTGTAAGACATGTCAGCTAGCAACAAGTTTCCTCAGTTTTTATTTACCTAAGGATGTCTTTTTTCACCTTCATCTGTGAAAGGTAATTTGCTAGATATAAGACTCTTGTTTGAGTTTTTACTTCCAGCAATGAGAACATGTTGTCCCCACTGCCTTCCAACTGCTATCATGTCTGATGAGAAGTCAGCTGTTAACCTTACTGGAGTGTACATGTATATCACGTTATTTTTCTCTTTTTGCCTTCAAGATCTTTATCTTTGGCTTTCGGTATTTTGCCTATGATGTGCCCAGATGGAGAGCTCTTTGTGTTTATGCTCCTTGGAATTTGTAGAGTTTCTTGGATGGATGTATTGTATTTTGGTCACATTTTGGGAATTTTCTGCCATTAAATACTTTAAATATTTTTCTGTTCCTTTCTCCAATCCTGCTTGTATTCGCATTGCACGTGTGGCTGCACTTATTGATGCCCCACATTTCTCTGTGGCTCTTCGTTTTCTTTCATTCACTAATTTTTCCCTCTGTTCTGCAAAATCCATAATCTCCATGGATCTCGCTTTAAGTTGGCTGCTGCTTACTTCTGCCAGCTCAAATCTACATTTTGGTTATGGTTCTTAACTCCAAGATTTCCATTTGGTTCTAAAAAAATACAATTTCTGCCTCTCAATAGTATACTCTCTTTGATGAGCTTTTTTCACTGTACCTTCCTTTAGCTCTTTACGTATGAGAGCTGTGAGGAAAGGTACCCACTTTGTCCCTGCCTGCACCTCCCAGGAGTAGAGCACTCCAAGTAGAGCTTCTGATACACAGTGCATGGGTTTGGTAGGTAAGGTTACAAGTCATGCCTCAGATGCCACAAACTCGCTATTCTTACCGACAAATACTCAGTTGTCCTGAATGAATATTTCTTAAAATGCTGTATACCTTTAGGATAACTTCTAGAGACTTTAACTGCTTTAAAAATAATTTTTACCTGTTCCTTTGTTGATCTACAATTTGTCTTTCAAGAAGTCCCAGTCCTCTTCCACATGATTTTTTAACAATATTTGTTGTGGCTAGAAGAGTTAACATAAGACCTACCGTCTACCAGATGTGTTTTTTAGTGTTTAATGTAGTATTGTTGGCAGTGCCGTACAGCAGATCTCCAGAGTTTATTCATCTTCCTTAACTGAGACTTTACACTCCTTGTTTAGTAACTCCGCATTTCCCATGACCCTAACCCTGGCCAACACCATTCCACCATTTGGTTATATGGATTTGACTACTTTAGATACTACATGTTAAGTGTATTCATGCAGTATTTCTCTTTCTGTGACTGGCTTGTTTCATTTAATGTTCTCAAGGGGTTCATCCATGTTGTTGCATATTGCAAAATTTCCTTTCTTCAAGGCTAAATTGGATTCCATTGTATGTCTAAACCACATATTCTTTCCATATTCATATGTCGATGGGCATCTTGGTTGTTACCACCTCTTAGCTATTCAGAATCACGTTGCAGTGAACAATGGAGTGCGGGTGTCTCGTTGAGAGCCAGATTTTAGTCCTTTTGAGTCAATACCCACAAGTGTGGTTGCTGGATCATACGGTAGTTCTGTTGTTAGTGTTCTGAGGGAGCTCCCGTCCTTGCAAGCTTGGAAAACCTGCTTTCAGCTGCTCTACCAAAGCAGGTAAAAGGGGATCCTGCATCACTTCCAGTCAGTGTTCTTGATGCTTTCTGTTGTGCGTTTTCTAGATCAACTGGATGACACTTCTTGCAGCTATGTTATCAAGGATGACACCAAGCCCCACATACGAATGTGAGTTTGAACAGACTTAGAACCTGGGCGTCCAACCAAAGTGTGGATATTTTTACCCTCCTTGTGTTCCCCCATAGCTCCTTCCTCACAGGGGCTTTAGCTCCACTCTGGGGGAGAAGTGGTAGATTTCTCTGGGTGTATGTGGGAAGCTTTTCAAATATTCCTTCTATCTGGACATCCCATAGATGGTCCCATGGGGACAAATTCCCAGGACCCTTGGGTAATAGGTAAAGTGAGAGAGATAGAAAGACAGGGAGATTATAGTCTCCTTTGACAGAAAGAGAGAGAGAGAGATGTTAGGCTCCTTTGAAAGAGGGAGAGTGTGATGCTAGGCTTCTTAGGGAGAGAGAGAAAGGGTGAGATGCTAGAATTCTTGTAGAGAGAGAGAGAGAGAGATATGCTAGGCTTCTTTGAGAGAGAGAGGGGGGAGAGAGATGCTAGTCTACTTTGAGAGAGAGAGTGGGCATTGTAGGCTCCTTTGAGATAGAGAGTGAGAGAGAGAGGGATTCTAGGCTCCTTTGAGAGAAAGAGAGATATACAGAGACAGAGAGATGATAGGCTCCTTTGAGAGAGAGAGAGAGAAGGAGAGAGATTATAGGCTCCTTTAAGAGAAAGAGAGATATACAGAGACAGAAAGATGCTATGCTTCGAGAGAGAGAGGGATGCTAGTCTCCTTTGAAAGAGAGAGAGTTACATGCTAGTCTCCTTTCACAGAGAGAGAAACAGAGAGAGATGGACAGAGAGAGAGATGATAGGCTCTTTTGTGAGAGAGAGAGAGAGAGAGAGGGATAATAGGCCACTCTGGGAGAGAGAGAGGGGGGTTGAGAGATTCTAGGCTCCTTAGAGAGAAAGAGAGATATACAGAGACAGAGAGATGCTAGGCTCCTTTGAGTGTGATGCTAGGCTCATTAAAGAGAGAGACAGAGGGACAGTGAAGAGAGAGTATCTAGACTAATTTGAGAGAGAGAGAGAGATGCTAGGCTAATTAGAGGGAGAGAGACAGACAGAGATGCTATGCAACTCTTAGAGAGAGATTCTTGACTACTGTGAGAAAGAGAGAGAGATGCTAGGCACCTTTGAGAGAAAGAGATAGATGCTAGGATGATTTGAGAAAGAGAGAGAGATACTAGACTCATTTGAGAGAGAGAGAGGGAGATACATGCTAGACTCCTTAGAGAGAGATAGACAGAGAGAGACTGAGAGATGTTAGGCCCCTTTGTGAGAAGGAGAGAGAGAAAGACAGGGAGTTGCTAGGCTCCTTTGGGAGAGACAGAGAGAGAGATGCTTGGCTTCTTTGAGAGAGAGAGGGAGAGATATTCTAGGCTACTTTGAGAAAAAGAGAGATATACAGTAACAGAGATATGCTAGGCTCCTTGGAGAGAGAGAGACATGCTCGGCTCCTTTGAATGAGAGAGATAAAGGGATACATGCAAGGCTCCGTTGAGAGACACAGAGAGAGAGTGAGGGATGCTAGGCTCCTTTGAGAGAAAGAGAGAAAAAAGGCGGAGATTCTAGTCTCCTTTGAGAAAAAGAGAGATAGTGAGACAGAGAGATGGTAAGCTCTTTTGAGAGAGAGAGTGTGATGCTAGGCTTCTTAGTGAGAGAGAGAAAGGGAGAGATGCTAGAATCCTTTGAGAGATAGAGAGAGATGCTTGTCTCCTTTGAAAGAGAGCGAGTGTGATGGTAGGTTTCTTAGCGAGAGGGAGAAAGATAGAGATCCTAGAATCCCTTTAGAGAGAGAGAGAAAGGCATGCTAGTACACTTTGTGGGGGAGGGAGTGAGAGGTAGAGACGATTTGCTCCTTGGAGAGAGAGAGAGTGAGATGGTTGACACTGTTGAGAGCGAGAGAGAGAGAGGGAGAGAAATGCTAAGCTGCTTCGAGACAAAGAGAGAGGGAGAGATAGAGATATGCTAGGCTACTTTGAGAGAGAGGGAGGGAGAGATATGCTAGGCTCCTTAGAGAGAGAAAGAGGGATAGATATGCTAGGCTTCTTTGAGAGAGAGAGAGAGAGAGACCTGGAGAGACAGAGAGAGAGATTCTAGGCTCCTTTTAGAGAAAGAAAGATATACAGAGACAGAGAGACTCCAGGCTACTTTGATAGAGAGAGTGATGCTAGACTCCTTTGAATGAGAGACAGAGAGAGATACATGCTAGGTTCCGTTGGGAGAGAGAGAGACAGACAGAGTGAGATGAAAGACTCGTTAGAGAGAGGGAGATAGAGTGAGGGATGCTCGGCTCTTTTGAGAGAAAGAGGGAGATAGTAAGACAGGGAGATTGCAGGCTCCTTTGAGAGAGAGAGAGAGAGAGAGATGCAAAGCTTCTTGAGAGAGAGGGAGAGAGAGAGATGCTTGGCTCCATTGAGAGAGAGAGATGCTAAGCTCCTTTGAGAGACAGAGAGAGAGAGATGCTACTCTACTTTGAGAGTGAGAGACATAGGGATGCTAGACTCCTTTCAGAGAGAGAGAGAGTTATATATGCAAGGATTCTTTGAGAGAGGCAGAGTGAGGGAGAGTGATTCTAGTCTCCTTTGAGAGAAAGAGAGAGAGGTAGAAAGAGAGATGCTAGGCAGATTTGAAAGAGAAAGAGTGTGATGCAAGGTCTCTTACGGAGACAGAGAAAGTGAGATGCTAATATCCTTTGATATATATAGATATATTTATATATATGTATATATACTATACTTCTTTGAGAGAGACAGAGAGAGAGGGAAAGAGATGCTATTCTACTTTAATAGAGAGAGAGAGAGGGCTGGTAGGCTCCTTTGAGATAGAGATAGAGAGAGATGATACGCTTCTTTGAGAGAGAGAGTGAGAGAGAGAGTGTCTAGTCTGCTTTGGGAGGAAGGAGAGAGATGTAGACGGATAGATATTAGGCTCCTTTGAAAGACAGACAGTGTGATGCTAGGCTTCTTAGGGAGAGAGAGAAAGAGAGTGATGCTAGAATCCTTTGAGAGAGAGAGAGAGATGCTAGGCTTCTTTGAGAGAGAGAGAGTCAGAGTGAGACAGAGAGATAGAGATTCTATTTTCCTTTTAGAGAGTGAGAGCAATACACGCTGGCTCCTTGAGAGAGAGAGATAAAAGGAGAGAGAGAGAGAGAGAGAAGATAGGCTCCTTTGAGAGAGAGAGAGGTTGAGGGATGCTAGGCTCCTTTGAGAGAAAGAGAGAGAGATAGAAAGACGGAGATTCTAGTCTCTTTGAGAGAAAGAGGGAGAGATAGAGAGATGTTAGGCTCATTTGAAAGAGGGAGAGTGTGGTGCTAGGCTTCTTAGGGAGAGATAGAATTTGAGCGATGCTAGAATCCTTAGAGAGAGAGAGAGAGATGCTAGGCTTCTCTGAGAGAGAGACAGAGTGAGACAGAGAGATAGAGATTCTGGGTTCCTTTGAGTGAGGGAGAGCAATACACGCTGGCTCTTTGAGAGAGAGATAAACAGAGAGACAGAGAGGATATAGGCTCCTTTGAGAGAGAGATGCTAGGACTCTTTGAGAGAATTAAGTAAAGAGAAAAAGTATGCAATTATACTGACTTTTATAATTACCTATAGAAGTACATTTACCAGTGTTTTCTGTTTGTTTGGATTCAGATAGCTGTCTCATTTAATTTAATTTTCAGTCTGAAGAAATTCCTGTAGCATTTATTTTCATTGTGTAGGTGTAATTCACATGTCATACAATTCATCCCCTTAAAATACACAATAGAGTGGTGGCTGGTATATTCACAGAGCTGTGCCACCATTGCTACCATCAATTTTCAGATATTTTCATTATGACACAAGGGAGAACTGTCCCTAGCCGTAGGTAATCACGAATCTACTTTCCGTCCTGTAGGCTCGGCTCTTCTGGACATTTCCTATAAGTGAGGATCATACAATGTGTGATTCTTTGTGTTTTCCTCCAGTTAGCATGAAAACTTAGGGTTTCACCCATGTTGTGTGTATCAGGACTTCATATTTCTCATGGCTGTATAATTCTCTCCCTTTAGTGTTCCTTGTAAGACATGTCAGCTAGCAACAAGTTTCCTCAGTTTTTATTTACCTAAGGATGTCTTTTTTCACCTTCATCTGTGAAAGGTAATTTGCTAGATATAAGACTCTTGTTTGAGTTTTTACTTCCAGCAATGAGAACATGTTGTCCCCACTGCCTTCCAACTGCTATCATGTCTGATGAGAAGTCAGCTGTTAACCTTACTGGAGTGTACATGTATATCACGTTATTTTTCTCTTTTTGCCTTCAAGATCTTTATCTTTGGCTTTCGGTATTTTGCCTATGATGTGCCCAGATGGAGAGCTCTTTGTGTTTATGCTCCTTGGAATTTGTAGAGTTTCTTGGATGGATGTATTGTATTTTGGTCACATTTTGGGAATTTTCTGCCATTAAATACTTTAAATATTTTTCTGTTCCTTTCTCCAATCCTGCTTGTATTCGCATTGCACGTGTGGCTGCACTTATTGATGCCCCACATTTCTCTGTGGCTCTTCGTTTTCTTTCATTCACTAATTTTTCCCTCTGTTCTGCAAAATCCATAATCTCCATGGATCTCGCTTTAAGTTGGCTGCTGCTTACTTCTGCCAGCTCAAATCTACATTTTGGTTATGGTTCTTAACTCCAAGATTTCCATTTGGTTCTAAAAAAATACAATTTCTGCCTCTCAATAGTATACTCTCTTTGATGAGCTTTTTTCACTGTACCTTCCTTTAGCTCTTTACGTATGAGAGCTGTGAGGAAAGGTACCCACTTTGTCCCTGCCTGCACCTCCCAGGAGTAGAGCACTCCAAGTAGAGCTTCTGATACACAGTGCATGGGTTTGGTAGGTAAGGTTACAAGTCATGCCTCAGATGCCACAAACTCGCTATTCTTACCGACAAATACTCAGTTGTCCTGAATGAATATTTCTTAAAATGCTGTATACCTTTAGGATAACTTCTAGAGACTTTAACTGCTTTAAAAATAATTTTTACCTGTTCCTTTGTTGATCTACAATTTGTCTTTCAAGAAGTCCCAGTCCTCTTCCACATGATTTTTTAACAATATTTGTTGTGGCTAGAAGAGTTAACATAAGACCTACCGTCTACCAGATGTGTTTTTTAGTGTTTAATGTAGTATTGTTGGCAGTGCCGTACAGCAGATCTCCAGAGTTTATTCATCTTCCTTAACTGAGACTTTACACTCCTTGTTTAGTAACTCCGCATTTCCCATGACCCTAACCCTGGCCAACACCATTCCACCATTTGGTTATATGGATTTGACTACTTTAGATACTACATGTTAAGTGTATTCATGCAGTATTTCTCTTTCTGTGACTGGCTTGTTTCATTTAATGTTCTCAAGGGGTTCATCCATGTTGTTGCATATTGCAAAATTTCCTTTCTTCAAGGCTAAATTGGATTCCATTGTATGTCTAAACCACATATTCTTTCCATATTCATATGTCGATGGGCATCTTGGTTGTTACCACCTCTTAGCTATTCAGAATCACGTTGCAGTGAACAATGGAGTGCGGGTGTCTCGTTGAGAGCCAGATTTTAGTCCTTTTGAGTCAATACCCACAAGTGTGGTTGCTGGATCATACGGTAGTTCTGTTGTTAGTGTTCTGAGGGAGCTCCCGTCCTTGCAAGCTTGGAAAACCTGCTTTCAGCTGCTCTACCAAAGCAGGTAAAAGGGGATCCTGCATCACTTCCAGTCAGTGTTCTTGATGCTTTCTGTTGTGCGTTTTCTAGATCAACTGGATGACACTTCTTGCAGCTATGTTATCAAGGATGACACCAAGCCCCACATACGAATGTGAGTTTGAACAGACTTAGAACCTGGGCGTCCAACCAAAGTGTGGATATTTTTACCCTCCTTGTGTTCCCCCATAGCTCCTTCCTCACAGGGGCTTTAGCTCCACTCTGGGGGAGAAGTGGTAGATTTCTCTGGGTGTATGTGGGAAGCTTTTCAAATATTCCTTCTATCTGGACATCCCATAGATGGTCCCATGGGGACAAATTCCCAGGACCCTTGGGTAATAGGTAAAGTGAGAGAGATAGAAAGACAGGGAGATTATAGTCTCCTTTGACAGAAAGAGAGAGAGAGAGATGTTAGGCTCCTTTGAAAGAGGGAGAGTGTGATGCTAGGCTTCTTAGGGAGAGAGAGAAAGGGTGAGATGCTAGAATTCTTGTAGAGAGAGAGAGAGAGAGATATGCTAGGCTTCTTTGAGAGAGAGAGGGGGGAGAGAGATGCTAGTCTACTTTGAGAGAGAGAGTGGGCATTGTAGGCTCCTTTGAGATAGAGAGTGAGAGAGAGAGGGATTCTAGGCTCCTTTGAGAGAAAGAGAGATATACAGAGACAGAGAGATGATAGGCTCCTTTGAGAGAGAGAGAGAGAAGGAGAGAGATTATAGGCTCCTTTAAGAGAAAGAGAGATATACAGAGACAGAAAGATGCTATGCTTCGAGAGAGAGAGGGATGCTAGTCTCCTTTGAAAGAGAGAGAGTTACATGCTAGTCTCCTTTCACAGAGAGAGAAACAGAGAGAGATGGACAGAGAGAGAGATGATAGGCTCTTTTGTGAGAGAGAGAGAGAGAGAGAGGGATAATAGGCCACTCTGGGAGAGAGAGAGGGGGGTTGAGAGATTCTAGGCTCCTTAGAGAGAAAGAGAGATATACAGAGACAGAGAGATGCTAGGCTCCTTTGAGTGTGATGCTAGGCTCATTAAAGAGAGAGACAGAGGGACAGTGAAGAGAGAGTATCTAGACTAATTTGAGAGAGAGAGAGAGATGCTAGGCTAATTAGAGGGAGAGAGACAGACAGAGATGCTATGCAACTCTTAGAGAGAGATTCTTGACTACTGTGAGAAAGAGAGAGAGATGCTAGGCACCTTTGAGAGAAAGAGATAGATGCTAGGATGATTTGAGAAAGAGAGAGAGATACTAGACTCATTTGAGAGAGAGAGAGGGAGATACATGCTAGACTCCTTAGAGAGAGATAGACAGAGAGAGACTGAGAGATGTTAGGCCCCTTTGTGAGAAGGAGAGAGAGAAAGACAGGGAGTTGCTAGGCTCCTTTGGGAGAGACAGAGAGAGAGATGCTTGGCTTCTTTGAGAGAGAGAGGGAGAGATATTCTAGGCTACTTTGAGAAAAAGAGAGATATACAGTAACAGAGATATGCTAGGCTCCTTGGAGAGAGAGAGACATGCTCGGCTCCTTTGAATGAGAGAGATAAAGGGATACATGCAAGGCTCCGTTGAGAGACACAGAGAGAGAGTGAGGGATGCTAGGCTCCTTTGAGAGAAAGAGAGAAAAAAGGCGGAGATTCTAGTCTCCTTTGAGAAAAAGAGAGATAGTGAGACAGAGAGATGGTAAGCTCTTTTGAGAGAGAGAGTGTGATGCTAGGCTTCTTAGTGAGAGAGAGAAAGGGAGAGATGCTAGAATCCTTTGAGAGATAGAGAGAGATGCTTGTCTCCTTTGAAAGAGAGCGAGTGTGATGGTAGGTTTCTTAGCGAGAGGGAGAAAGATAGAGATCCTAGAATCCCTTTAGAGAGAGAGAGAAAGGCATGCTAGTACACTTTGTGGGGGAGGGAGTGAGAGGTAGAGACGATTTGCTCCTTGGAGAGAGAGAGAGTGAGATGGTTGACACTGTTGAGAGCGAGAGAGAGAGAGGGAGAGAAATGCTAAGCTGCTTCGAGACAAAGAGAGAGGGAGAGATAGAGATATGCTAGGCTACTTTGAGAGAGAGGGAGGGAGAGATATGCTAGGCTCCTTAGAGAGAGAAAGAGGGATAGATATGCTAGGCTTCTTTGAGAGAGAGAGAGAGAGAGACCTGGAGAGACAGAGAGAGAGATTCTAGGCTCCTTTTAGAGAAAGAAAGATATACAGAGACAGAGAGACTCCAGGCTACTTTGATAGAGAGAGTGATGCTAGACTCCTTTGAATGAGAGACAGAGAGAGATACATGCTAGGTTCCGTTGGGAGAGAGAGAGACAGACAGAGTGAGATGAAAGACTCGTTAGAGAGAGGGAGATAGAGTGAGGGATGCTCGGCTCTTTTGAGAGAAAGAGGGAGATAGTAAGACAGGGAGATTGCAGGCTCCTTTGAGAGAGAGAGAGAGAGAGAGATGCAAAGCTTCTTGAGAGAGAGGGAGAGAGAGAGATGCTTGGCTCCATTGAGAGAGAGAGATGCTAAGCTCCTTTGAGAGACAGAGAGAGAGAGATGCTACTCTACTTTGAGAGTGAGAGACATAGGGATGCTAGACTCCTTTCAGAGAGAGAGAGAGTTATATATGCAAGGATTCTTTGAGAGAGGCAGAGTGAGGGAGAGTGATTCTAGTCTCCTTTGAGAGAAAGAGAGAGAGGTAGAAAGAGAGATGCTAGGCAGATTTGAAAGAGAAAGAGTGTGATGCAAGGTCTCTTACGGAGACAGAGAAAGTGAGATGCTAATATCCTTTGATATATATAGATATATTTATATATATGTATATATACTATACTTCTTTGAGAGAGACAGAGAGAGAGGGAAAGAGATGCTATTCTACTTTAATAGAGAGAGAGAGAGGGCTGGTAGGCTCCTTTGAGATAGAGATAGAGAGAGATGATACGCTTCTTTGAGAGAGAGAGTGAGAGAGAGTGTGTCTAGTCTGCTTTGGGAGGAAGGAGAGAGATGTAGACGGATAGATATTAGGCTCCTTTGAAAGACAGACAGTGTGATGCTAGGCTTCTTAGGGAGAGAGAGAAAGAGAGTGATGCTAGAATCCTTTGAGAGAGAGAGAGAGATGCTAGGCTTCTTTGAGAGAGAGAGAGTCAGAGTGAGACAGAGAGATAGAGATTCTATTTTCCTTTTAGAGAGTGAGAGCAATACACGCTGGCTCCTTGAGAGAGAGAGATAAAAGGAGAGAGAGAGAGAGAGAAGATAGGCTCCTTTGAGAGAGAGAGAGGTTGAGGGATGCTAGGCTCCTTTGAGAGAAAGAGAGAGAGATAGAAAGACGGAGATTCTAGTCTCTTTGAGAGAAAGAGGGAGAGATAGAGAGATGTTAGGCTCATTTGAAAGAGGGAGAGTGTGGTGCTAGGCTTCTTAGGGAGAGATAGAATTTGAGCGATGCTAGAATCCTTAGAGAGAGAGAGAGAGATGCTAGGCTTCTCTGAGAGAGAGACAGAGTGAGACAGAGAGATAGAGATTCTGGGTTCCTTTGAGTGAGGGAGAGCAATACACGCTGGCTCTTTGAGAGAGAGATAAACAGAGAGACAGAGAGGATATAGGCTCCTTTGAGAGAGAGATGCTAGGACTCTTTGAGAGAATTAAGTAAAGAGAAAAAGTATGCAATTATACTGACTTTTATAATTACCTATAGAAGTACATTTACCAGTGTTTTCTGTTTGTTTGGATTCAGATAGCTGTCTCATTTAATTTAATTTTCAGTCTGAAGAAATTCCTGTAGCATTTATTTTCATTGTGTAGGTGTAATTCACATGTCATACAATTCATCCCCTTAAAATACACAATAGAGTGGTGGCTGGTATATTCACAGAGCTGTGCCACCATTGCTACCATCAATTTTCAGATATTTTCATTATGACACAAGGGAGAACTGTCCCTAGCCGTAGGTAATCACGAATCTACTTTCCGTCCTGTAGGCTCGGCTCTTCTGGACATTTCCTATAAGTGAGGATCATACAATGTGTGATTCTTTGTGTTTTCCTCCAGTTAGCATGAAAACTTAGGGTTTCACCCATGTTGTGTGTATCAGGACTTCATATTTCTCATGGCTGTATAATTCTCTCCCTTTAGTGTTCCTTGTAAGACATGTCAGCTAGCAACAAGTTTCCTCAGTTTTTATTTACCTAAGGATGTCTTTTTTCACCTTCATCTGTGAAAGGTAATTTGCTAGATATAAGACTCTTGTTTGAGTTTTTACTTCCAGCAATGAGAACATGTTGTCCCCACTGCCTTCCAACTGCTATCATGTCTGATGAGAAGTCAGCTGTTAACCTTACTGGAGTGTACATGTATATCACGTTATTTTTCTCTTTTTGCCTTCAAGATCTTTATCTTTGGCTTTCGGTATTTTGCCTATGATGTGCCCAGATGGAGAGCTCTTTGTGTTTATGCTCCTTGGAATTTGTAGAGTTTCTTGGATGGATGTATTGTATTTTGGTCACATTTTGGGAATTTTCTGCCATTAAATACTTTAAATATTTTTCTGTTCCTTTCTCCAATCCTGCTTGTATTCGCATTGCACGTGTGGCTGCACTTATTGATGCCCCACATTTCTCTGTGGCTCTTCGTTTTCTTTCATTCACTAATTTTTCCCTCTGTTCTGCAAAATCCATAATCTCCATGGATCTCGCTTTAAGTTGGCTGCTGCTTACTTCTGCCAGCTCAAATCTACATTTTGGTTATGGTTCTTAACTCCAAGATTTCCATTTGGTTCTAAAAAAATACAATTTCTGCCTCTCAATAGTATACTCTCTTTGATGAGCTTTTTTCACTGTACCTTCCTTTAGCTCTTTACGTATGAGAGCTGTGAGGAAAGGTACCCACTTTGTCCCTGCCTGCACCTCCCAGGAGTAGAGCACTCCAAGTAGAGCTTCTGATACACAGTGCATGGGTTTGGTAGGTAAGGTTACAAGTCATGCCTCAGATGCCACAAACTCGCTATTCTTACCGACAAATACTCAGTTGTCCTGAATGAATATTTCTTAAAATGCTGTATACCTTTAGGATAACTTCTAGAGACTTTAACTGCTTTAAAAATAATTTTTACCTGTTCCTTTGTTGATCTACAATTTGTCTTTCAAGAAGTCCCAGTCCTCTTCCACATGATTTTTTAACAATATTTGTTGTGGCTAGAAGAGTTAACATAAGACCTACCGTCTACCAGATGTGTTTTTTAGTGTTTAATGTAGTATTGTTGGCAGTGCCGTACAGCAGATCTCCAGAGTTTATTCATCTTCCTTCACTGAGACTTTACACTCCTTGTTTAGTAACTCCGCATTTCCCATGACCCTAACCCTGGCCAACACCATTCCACCATTTGGTTATATGGATTTGACTACTTTAGATACTACATGTTAAGTGTATTCATGCAGTATTTCTCTTTCTGTGACTGGCTTGTTTCATTTAATGTTCTCAAGGGGTTCATCCATGTTGTTGCATATTGCAAAATTTCCTTTCTTCAAGGCTAAATTGGATTCCATTGTATGTCTAAACCACATATTCTTTCCATATTCATATGTCGATGGGCATCTTGGTTGTTACCACCTCTTAGCTATTCAGAATCACGTTGCAGTGAACAATGGAGTGCGGGTGTCTCGTTGAGAGCCAGATTTTAGTCCTTTTGAGTCAATACCCACAAGTGTGGTTGCTGGATCATACGGTAGTTCTGTTGTTAGTGTTCTGAGGGAGCTCCCGTCCTTGCAAGCTTGGAAAACCTGCTTTCAGCTGCTCTACCAAAGCAGGTAAAAGGGGATCCTGCATCACTTCCAGTCAGTGTTCTTGATGCTTTCTGTTGTGCGTTTTCTAGATCAACTGGATGACACTTCTTGCAGCTATGTTATCAAGGATGACACCAAGCCCCACATACGAATGTGAGTTTGAACAGACTTAGAACCTGGGCGTCCAACCAAAGTGTGGATATTTTTACCCTCCTTGTGTTCCCCCATAGCTCCTTCCTCACAGGGGCTTTAGCTCCACTCTGGGGGAGAAGTGGTAGATTTCTCTGGGTGTATGTGGGAAGCTTTTCAAATATTCCTTCTATCTGGACATCCCATAGATGGTCCCATGGGGACAAATTCCCAGGACCCTTGGGTAATAGGTAAAGTGAGAGAGATAGAAAGACAGGGAGATTATAGTCTCCTTTGACAGAAAGAGAGAGAGAGAGATGTTAGGCTCCTTTGAAAGAGGGAGAGTGTGATGCTAGGCTTCTTAGGGAGAGAGAGAAAGGGTGAGATGCTAGAATTCTTGTAGAGAGAGAGAGAGAGAGATATGCTAGGCTTCTTTGAGAGAGAGAGGGGGGAGAGAGATGCTAGTCTACTTTGAGAGAGAGAGTGGGCATTGTAGGCTCCTTTGAGATAGAGAGTGAGAGAGAGAGGGATTCTAGGCTCCTTTGAGAGAAAGAGAGATATACAGAGACAGAGAGATGATAGGCTCCTTTGAGAGAGAGAGAGAGAAGGAGAGAGATTATAGGCTCCTTTAAGAGAAAGAGAGATATACAGAGACAGAAAGATGCTATGCTTCGAGAGAGAGAGGGATGCTAGTCTCCTTTGAAAGAGAGAGAGTTACATGCTAGTCTCCTTTCACAGAGAGAGAAACAGAGAGAGATGGACAGAGAGAGAGATGATAGGCTCTTTTGTGAGAGAGAGAGAGAGAGAGAGAGGGATAATAGGCCACTCTGGGAGAGAGAGAGGGGGGTTGAGAGATTCTAGGCTCCTTAGAGAGAAAGAGAGATATACAGAGACAGAGAGATGCTAGGCTCCTTTGAGTGTGATGCTAGGCTCATTAAAGAGAGAGACAGAGGGACAGTGAAGAGAGAGTATCTAGACTAATTTGAGAGAGAGAGAGAGATGCTAGGCTAATTAGAGGGAGAGAGACAGACAGAGATGCTATGCAACTCTTAGAGAGAGATTCTTGACTACTGTGAGAAAGAGAGAGAGATGCTAGGCACCTTTGAGAGAAAGAGATAGATGCTAGGATGATTTGAGAAAGAGAGAGAGATACTAGACTCATTTGAGAGAGAGAGAGGGAGATACATGCTAGACTCCTTAGAGAGAGATAGACAGAGAGAGACTGAGAGATGTTAGGCCCCTTTGTGAGAAGGAGAGAGAGAAAGACAGGGAGTTGCTAGGCTCCTTTGGGAGAGACAGAGAGAGAGATGCTTGGCTTCTTTGAGAGAGAGAGGGAGAGATATTCTAGGCTACTTTGAGAAAAAGAGAGATATACAGTAACAGAGATATGCTAGGCTCCTTGGAGAGAGAGAGACATGCTCGGCTCCTTTGAATGAGAGAGATAAAGGGATACATGCAAGGCTCCGTTGAGAGACACAGAGAGAGAGTGAGGGATGCTAGGCTCCTTTGAGAGAAAGAGAGAAAAAAGGCGGAGATTCTAGTCTCCTTTGAGAAAAAGAGAGATAGTGAGACAGAGAGATGGTAAGCTCTTTTGAGAGAGAGAGTGTGATGCTAGGCTTCTTAGTGAGAGAGAGAAAGGGAGAGATGCTAGAATCCTTTGAGAGATAGAGAGAGATGCTTGTCTCCTTTGAAAGAGAGCGAGTGTGATGGTAGGTTTCTTAGCGAGAGGGAGAAAGATAGAGATCCTAGAATCCCTTTAGAGAGAGAGAGAAAGGCATGCTAGTACACTTTGTGGGGGAGGGAGTGAGAGGTAGAGACGATTTGCTCCTTGGAGAGAGAGAGAGTGAGATGGTTGACACTGTTGAGAGCGAGAGAGAGAGAGGGAGAGAAATGCTAAGCTGCTTCGAGACAAAGAGAGAGGGAGAGATAGAGATATGCTAGGCTACTTTGAGAGAGAGGGAGGGAGAGATATGCTAGGCTCCTTAGAGAGAGAAAGAGGGATAGATATGCTAGGCTTCTTTGAGAGAGAGAGAGAGAGAGACCTGGAGAGACAGAGAGAGAGATTCTAGGCTCCTTTTAGAGAAAGAAAGATATACAGAGACAGAGAGAATCCAGGCTACTTTGATAGAGAGAGTGATGCTAGACTCCTTTGAATGAGAGACAGAGAGAGATACATGCTAGGTTCCGTTGGGAGAGAGAGAGACAGACAGAGTGAGATGAAAGACTCGTTAGAGAGAGGGAGATAGAGTGAGGGATGCTCGGCTCTTTTGAGAGAAAGAGGGAGATAGTAAGACAGGGAGATTGCAGGCTCCTTTGAGAGAGAGAGAGAGAGAGAGATGCAAAGCTTCTTGAGAGAGAGGGAGAGAGAGAGATGCTTGGCTCCATTGAGAGAGAGAGATGCTAAGCTCCTTTGAGAGACAGAGAGAGAGAGATGCTACTCTACTTTGAGAGTGAGAGACATAGGGATGCTAGACTCCTTTCAGAGAGAGAGAGAGTTATATATGCAAGGATTCTTTGAGAGAGGCAGAGTGAGGGAGAGTGATTCTAGTCTCCTTTGAGAGAAAGAGAGAGAGGTAGAAAGAGAGATGCTAGGCAGATTTGAAAGAGAAAGAGTGTGATGCAAGGTCTCTTACGGAGACAGAGAAAGTGAGATGCTAATATCCTTTGATATATATAGATATATTTATATATATGTATATATACTATACTTCGTTGAGAGAGACAGAGAGAGAGGGAAAGAGATGCTATTCTACTTTAATAGAGAGAGAGAGAGGGCTGGTAGGCTCCTTTGAGATAGAGATAGAGAGAGATGATACGCTTCTTTGAGAGAGAGAGTGAGAGAGAGAGTGTCTAGTCTGCTTTGGGAGGAAGGAGAGAGATGTAGACGGATAGATATTAGGCTCCTTTGAAAGACAGACAGTGTGATGCTAGGCTTCTTAGGGAGAGAGAGAAAGAGAGTGATGCTAGAATCCTTTGAGAGAGAGAGAGAGATGCTAGGCTTCTTTGAGAGAGAGAGAGTCAGAGTGAGACAGAGAGATAGAGATTCTATTTTCCTTTGAGAGAGTGAGAGCAATACACGCTGGCTCCTTGAGAGAGAGAGATAAAAGGAGAGAGAGAGAGAGAGAAGATAGGCTCCTTTGAGAGAGAGAGAGGTTGAGGGATGCTAGGCTCCTTTGAGAGAAAGAGAGAGAGATAGAAAGACGGAGATTCTAGTCTCTTTGAGAGAAAGAGGGAGAGATAGAGAGATGTTAGGCTCATTTGAAAGAGGGAGAGTGTGGTGCTAGGCTTCTTAGGGAGAGATAGAATTTGAGCGATGCTAGAATCCTTAGAGAGAGAGAGAGAGATGCTAGGCTTCTCTGAGAGAGAGACAGAGTGAGACAGAGAGATAGAGATTCTGGGTTCCTTTGAGTGAGGGAGAGCAATACACGCTGGCTCTTTGAGAGAGAGATAAACAGAGAGACAGAGAGGATATAGGCTCCTTTGAGAGAGAGATGCTAGGACTCTTTGAGAGAATTAAGTAAAGAGAAAAAGTATGCAATTATACTGACTTTTATAATTACCTATAGAAGTACATTTACCAGTGTTTTCTGTTTGTTTGGATTCAGATAGCTGTCTCATTTAATTTAATTTTCAGTCTGAAGAAATTCCTGTAGCATTTATTTTCATTGTGTAGGTGTAATTCACATGTCATACAATTCATCCCCTTAAAATACACAATAGAGTGGTGGCTGGTATATTCACAGAGCTGTGCCACCATTGCTACCATCAATTTTCAGATATTTTCATTATGACACAAGGGAGAACTGTCCCTAGCCGTAGGTAATCACGAATCTACTTTCCGTCCTGTAGGCTCGGCTCTTCTGGACATTTCCTATAAGTGAGGATCATACAATGTGTGATTCTTTGTGTTTTCCTCCAGTTAGCATGAAAACTTAGGGTTTCACCCATGTTGTGTGTATCAGGACTTCATATTTCTCATGGCTGTATAATTCTCTCCCTTTAGTGTTCCTTGTAAGACATGTCAGCTAGCAACAAGTTTCCTCAGTTTTTATTTACCTAAGGATGTCTTTTTTCACCTTCATCTGTGAAAGGTAATTTGCTAGATATAAGACTCTTGTTTGAGTTTTTACTTCCAGCAATGAGAACATGTTGTCCCCACTGCCTTCCAACTGCTATCATGTCTGATGAGAAGTCAGCTGTTAACCTTACTGGAGTGTACATGTATATCACGTTATTTTTCTCTTTTTGCCTTCAAGATCTTTATCTTTGGCTTTCGGTATTTTGCCTATGATGTGCCCAGATGGAGAGCTCTTTGTGTTTATGCTCCTTGGAATGTGTAGAGTTTCTTGGATGGATGTATTGTATTTTGGTCACATTTTGGGAATTTTCTGCCATTAAATACTTTAAATATTTTTCTGTTCCTTTCTCCAATCCTGCTTGTATTCGCATTGCACGTGTGGCTGCACTTATTGATGCCCCACATTTCTCTGTGGCTCTTCGTTTTCTTTCATTCACTAATTTTTCCCTCTGTTCTGCAAAATCCATAATCTCCATGGATCTCGCTTTAAGTTGGCTGCTGCTTACTTCTGCCAGCTCAAATCTACATTTTGGTTATGGTTCTTAACTCCAAGATTTCCATTTGGTTCTAAAAAAATACAATTTCTGCCTCTCAATAGTATACTCTCTTTGATGAGCTTTTTTCACTGTACCTTCCTTTAGCTCTTTACGTATGAGAGCTGTGAGGAAAGGTACCCACTTTGTCCCTGCCTGCACCTCCCAGGAGTAGAGCACTCCAAGTAGAGCTTCTGATACACAGTGCATGGGTTTGGTAGGTAAGGTTACAAGTCATGCCTCAGATGCCACAAACTCGCTATTCTTACCGACAAATACTCAGTTGTCCTGAATGAATATTTCTTAAAATGCTGTATACCTTTAGGATAACTTCTAGAGACTTTAACTGCTTTAAAAATAATTTTTACCTGTTCCTTTGTTGATCTACAATTTGTCTTTCAAGAAGTCCCAGTCCTCTTCCACATGATTTTTTAACAATATTTGTTGTGGCTAGAAGAGTTAACATAAGACCTACCGTCTACCAGATGTGTTTTTTAGTGTTTAATGTAGTATTGTTGGCAGTGCCGTACAGCAGATCTCCAGAGTTTATTCATCTTCCTTAACTGAGACTTTACACTCCTTGTTTAGTAACTCCGCATTTCCCATGACCCTAACCCTGGCCAACACCATTCCACCATTTGGTTATATGGATTTGACTACTTTAGATACTACATGTTAAGTGTATTCATGCAGTATTTCTCTTTCTGTGACTGGCTTGTTTCATTTAATGTTCTCAAGGGGTTCATCCATGTTGTTGCATATTGCAAAATTTCCTTTCTTCAAGGCTAAATTGGATTCCATTGTATGTCTAAACCACATATTCTTTCCATATTCATATGTCGATGGGCATCTTGGTTGTTACCACCTCTTAGCTATTCAGAATCACGTTGCAGTGAACAATGGAGTGCGGGTGTCTCGTTGAGAGCCAGATTTTAGTCCTTTTGAGTCAATACCCACAAGTGTGGTTGCTGGATCATACGGTAGTTCTGTTGTTAGTGTTCTGAGGGAGCTCCCGTCCTTGCAAGCTTGGAAAACCTGCTTTCAGCTGCTCTACCAAAGCAGGTAAAAGGGGATCCTGCATCACTTCCAGTCAGTGTTCTTGATGCTTTCTGTTGTGCGTTTTCTAGATCAACTGGATGACACTTCTTGCAGCTATGTTATCAAGGATGACACCAAGCCCCACATACGAATGTGAGTTTGAACAGACTTAGAACCTGGGCGTCCAACCAAAGTGTGGATATTTTTACCCTCCTTGTGTTCCCCCATAGCTCCTTCCTCACAGGGGCTTTAGCTCCACTCTGGGGGAGAAGTGGTAGATTTCTCTGGGTGTATGTGGGAAGCTTTTCAAATATTCCTTCTATCTGGACATCCCATAGATGGTCCCATGGGGACAAATTCCCAGGACCCTTGGGTAATAGGTAAAGTGAGAGAGATAGAAAGACAGGGAGATTATAGTCTCCTTTGACAGAAAGAGAGAGAGAGAGATGTTAGGCTCCTTTGAAAGAGGGAGAGTGTGATGCTAGGCTTCTTAGGGAGAGAGAGAAAGGGTGAGATGCTAGAATTCTTGTAGAGAGAGAGAGAGAGAGATATGCTAGGCTTCTTTGAGAGAGAGAGGGGGGAGAGAGATGCTAGTCTACTTTGAGAGAGAGAGTGGGCATTGTAGGCTCCTTTGAGATAGAGAGTGAGAGAGAGAGGGATTCTAGGCTCCTTTGAGAGAAAGAGAGATATACAGAGACAGAGAGATGATAGGCTCCTTTGAGAGAGAGAGAGAGAAGGAGAGAGATTATAGGCTCCTTTAAGAGAAAGAGAGATATACAGAGACAGAAAGATGCTATGCTTCGAGAGAGAGAGGGATGCTAGTCTCCTTTGAAAGAGAGAGAGTTACATGCTAGTCTCCTTTCACAGAGAGAGAAACAGAGAGAGATGGACAGAGAGAGAGATGATAGGCTCTTTTGTGAGAGAGAGAGAGAGAGAGAGGGATAATAGGCCACTCTGGGAGAGAGAGAGGGGGGTTGAGAGATTCTAGGCTCCTTAGAGAGAAAGAGAGATATACAGAGACAGAGAGATGCTAGGCTCCTTTGAGTGTGATGCTAGGCTCATTAAAGAGAGAGACAGAGGGACAGTGAAGAGAGAGTATCTAGACTAATTTGAGAGAGAGAGAGAGATGCTAGGCTAATTAGAGGGAGAGAGACAGACAGAGATGCTATGCAACTCTTAGAGAGAGATTCTTGACTACTGTGAGAAAGAGAGAGAGATGCTAGGCACCTTTGAGAGAAAGAGATAGATGCTAGGATGATTTGAGAAAGAGAGAGAGATACTAGACTCATTTGAGAGAGAGAGAGGGAGATACATGCTAGACTCCTTAGAGAGAGATAGACAGAGAGAGACTGAGAGATGTTAGGCCCCTTTGTGAGAAGGAGAGAGAGAAAGACAGGGAGTTGCTAGGCTCCTTTGGGAGAGACAGAGAGAGAGATGCTTGGCTTCTTTGAGAGAGAGAGGGAGAGATATTCTAGGCTACTTTGAGAAAAAGAGAGATATACAGTAACAGAGATATGCTAGGCTCCTTGGAGAGAGAGAGACATGCTCGGCTCCTTTGAATGAGAGAGATAAAGGGATACATGCAAGGCTCCGTTGAGAGACACAGAGAGAGAGTGAGGGATGCTAGGCTCCTTTGAGAGAAAGAGAGAAAAAAGGCGGAGATTCTAGTCTCCTTTGAGAAAAAGAGAGATAGTGAGACAGAGAGATGGTAAGCTCTTTTGAGAGAGAGAGTGTGATGCTAGGCTTCTTAGTGAGAGAGAGAAAGGGAGAGATGCTAGAATCCTTTGAGAGATAGAGAGAGATGCTTGTCTCCTTTGAAAGAGAGCGAGTGTGATGGTAGGTTTCTTAGCGAGAGGGAGAAAGATAGAGATCCTAGAATCCCTTTAGAGAGAGAGAGAAAGGCATGCTAGTACACTTTGTGGGGGAGGGAGTGAGAGGTAGAGACGATTTGCTCCTTGGAGAGAGAGAGAGTGAGATGGTTGACACTGTTGAGAGCGAGAGAGAGAGAGGGAGAGAAATGCTAAGCTGCTTCGAGACAAAGAGAGAGGGAGAGATAGAGATATGCTAGGCTACTTTGAGAGAGAGGGAGGGAGAGATATGCTAGGCTCCTTAGAGAGAGAAAGAGGGATAGATATGCTAGGCTTCTTTGAGAGAGAGAGAGAGAGAGACCTGGAGAGACAGAGAGAGAGATTCTAGGCTCCTTTTAGAGAAAGAAAGATATACAGAGACAGAGAGACTCCAGGCTACTTTGATAGAGAGAGTGATGCTAGACTCCTTTGAATGAGAGACAGAGAGAGATACATGCTAGGTTCCGTTGGGAGAGAGAGAGACAGACAGAGTGAGATGAAAGACTCGTTAGAGAGAGGGAGATAGAGTGAGGGATGCTCGGCTCTTTTGAGAGAAAGAGGGAGATAGTAAGACAGGGAGATTGCAGGCTCCTTTGAGAGAGAGAGAGAGAGAGAGATGCAAAGCTTCTTGAGAGAGAGGGAGAGAGAGAGATGCTTGGCTCCATTGAGAGAGAGAGATGCTAAGCTCCTTTGAGAGACAGAGAGAGAGAGATGCTACTCTACTTTGAGAGTGAGAGACATAGGGATGCTAGACTCCTTTCAGAGAGAGAGAGAGTTATATATGCAAGGATTCTTTGAGAGAGGCAGAGTGAGGGAGAGTGATTCTAGTCTCCTTTGAGAGAAAGAGAGAGAGGTAGAAAGAGAGATGCTAGGCAGATTTGAAAGAGAAAGAGTGTGATGCAAGGTCTCTTACGGAGACAGAGAAAGTGAGATGCTAATATCCTTTGATATATATAGATATATTTATATATATGTATATATACTATACTTCGTTGAGAGAGACAGAGAGAGAGGGAAAGAGATGCTATTCTACTTTAATAGAGAGAGAGAGAGGGCTGGTAGGCTCCTTTGAGATAGAGATAGAGAGAGATGATACGCTTCTTTGAGAGAGAGAGTGAGAGAGAGAGTGTCTAGTCTGCTTTGGGAGGAAGGAGAGAGATGTAGACGGATAGATATTAGGCTCCTTTGAAAGACAGACAGTGTGATGCTAGGCTTCTTAGGGAGAGAGAGAAAGAGAGTGATGCTAGAATCCTTTGAGAGAGAGAGAGAGATGCTAGGCTTCTTTGAGAGAGAGAGAGTCAGAGTGAGACAGAGAGATAGAGATTCTATTTTCCTTTGAGAGAGTGAGAGCAATACACGCTGGCTCCTTGAGAGAGAGAGATAAAAGGAGAGAGAGAGAGAGAGAAGATAGGCTCCTTTGAGAGAGAGAGAGGTTGAGGGATGCTAGGCTCCTTTGAGAGAAAGAGAGAGAGATAGAAAGACGGAGATTCTAGTCTCTTTGAGAGAAAGAGGGAGAGATAGAGAGATGTTAGGCTCATTTGAAAGAGGGAGAGTGTGGTGCTAGGCTTCTTAGGGAGAGATAGAATTTGAGCGATGCTAGAATCCTTAGAGAGAGAGAGAGAGATGCTAGGCTTCTCTGAGAGAGAGACAGAGTGAGACAGAGAGATAGAGATTCTGGGTTCCTTTGAGTGAGGGAGAGCAATACACGCTGGCTCTTTGAGAGAGAGATAAACAGAGAGACAGAGAGGATATAGGCTCCTTTGAGAGAGAGATGCTAGGACTCTTTGAGAGAATTAAGTAAAGAGAAAAAGTATGCAATTATACTGACTTTTATAATTACCTATAGAAGTACATTTACCAGTGTTTTCTGTTTGTTTGGATTCAGATAGCTGTCTCATTTAATTTAATTTTCAGTCTGAAGAAATTCCTGTAGCATTTATTTTCATTGTGTAGGTGTAATTCACATGTCATACAATTCATCCCCTTAAAATACACAATAGAGTGGTGGCTGGTATATTCACAGAGCTGTGCCACTATTGCTACCATCAATTTTCAGATATTTTCATTATGACACAAGGGAGAACTGTCCCTAGCCGTAGGTAATCACGAATCTACTTTCCGTCCTGTAGGCTCGGCTCTTCTGGACATTTCCTATAAGTGAGGATCATACAATGTGTGATTCTTTGTGTTTTCCTCCAGTTAGCATGAAAACTTAGGGTTTCACCCATGTTGTGTGTATCAGGACTTCATATTTCTCATGGCTGTATAATTCTCTCCCTTTAGTGTTCCTTGTAAGACATGTCAGCTAGCAACAAGTTTCCTCAGTTTTTATTTACCTAAGGATGTCTTTTTTCACCTTCATCTGTGAAAGGTAATTTGCTAGATATAAGACTCTTGTTTGAGTTTTTACTTCCAGCAATGAGAACATGTTGTCCCCACTGCCTTCCAACTGCTATCATGTCTGATGAGAAGTCAGCTGTTAACCTTACTGGAGTGTACATGTATATCACGTTATTTTTCTCTTTTTGCCTTCAAGATCTTTATCTTTGGCTTTCGGTATTTTGCCTATGATGTGCCCAGATGGAGAGCTCTTTGTGTTTATGCTCCTTGGAATTTGTAGAGTTTCTTGGATGGATGTATTGTATTTTGGTCACATTTTGGGAATTTTCTGCCATTAAATACTTTAAATATTTTTCTGTTCCTTTCTCCAATCCTGCTTGTCTTCGCATTGCACGTGTGGCTGCACTTATTGATGCCCCACATTTCTCTGTGGCTCTTCGTTTTCTTTCATTCACTAATTTTTCCCTCTGTTCTGCAAAATCCATAATCTCCATGGATCTCGCTTTAAGTTGGCTGCTGCTTACTTCTGCCAACTCAAATCTACATTTTGGTTATGGTTCTTAACTCCAAGATTTCCATTTGGTTCTAAAAAAATACAATTTCTGCCTCTCAATAGTATACTCTCTTTGATGAGCTTTATTCACTGTACCTTCCTTTAGCTCTTTACGTATGAGAGCTGTGAGGAAAGGTACCCACTTTGTCCCTGCCTGCACCTCCCAGGAGTAGAGCACTCCAAGTAGAGCTTCTGATACACAGTGCATGGGTTTGGTAGGTAAGGTTACAAGTCATGCCTCAGATGCCACAAACTCGCTATTCTTACCGACAAATACTCAGTTGTCCTGAATGAATATTTCTTAAAATGCTGTATACCTTTAGGATAACTTCTAGAGACTTTAACTGCTTTAAAAATAATTTTTACCTGTTCCTTTGTTGATCTACAATTTGTCTTTCAAGAAGTCCCAGTCCTCTTCCACATGATTTTTTAACAATATTTGTTGTGGCTAGAAGAGTTAACATAAGACCTACCGTCTACCAGATGTGTTTTTTAGTGTTTAATGTAGTATTGTTGGCAGTGCCGTACAGCAGATCTCCAGAGTTTATTCATCTTCCTTAACTGAGACTTTACACTCCTTGTTTAGTAACTCCGCATTTCCCATGACCCTAACCCTGGCCAACACCATTCCACCATTTGGTTATATGGATTTGACTACTTTAGATACTACATGTTAAGTGTATTCATGCAGTCTCTTTCTGTGACTGGCTTGTTTCATTTAATGTTCTCAAGGGGTTCATCCATGTTGTTGCATATTGCAAAATTTCCTTTCTTCAAGGCTAAATTGGATTCCATTGTATGTCTAAACCACATATTCTTTCCATATTCGTATGGCGATGGGCATCTTGGTTGTTACCACCTCTTAGCTATTCAGAATCACGTTGCAGTGAACAATGGAGTGCGGGTGTCTCGTTGAGAGCCAGATTTTAGTCCTTTTGAGTCAATACCCACAAGTGTGGTTGCTGGATCATACGGTAGTTCTGTTGTTAGTGTTCTGAGGGAGCTCCCGTCCTTGCAAGCTTGGAAAACCTGCTTTCAGCTGCTCTACCAAAGCAGGTAAAAGGGGATCCTGCATCACTTCCAGTCAGTGTTCTTGATGCTTTCTATTGTGCGTTTTCTAGATCAACTGGATGACACTTCTTGCAGCTATGTTATCAAGGATGACACCAAGCCCCACATACGAATGTGAGTTTGAACAGACTTAGAACCTGGGCGTCCAACCAAAGTGTGGATATTTTTACCCTCCTTGTGTTCCCCCATAGCTCCTTCCTCACAGGGGCTTTAGCTCCACTCTGGGGGAGAAGTGGTAGATTTCTCTGGGTGTATGTGGGAAGCTTTTCAAATATTCCTTCTATCTGGACATCCCATAGATGGTCCCATGGGGACAAATTCCCAGGACCCTTGGGTAATAGGTAAAGTGAGAGAGATAGAAAGACAGGGAGATTATAGTCTCCTTTGACAGAAAGAGAGAGAGAGAGATGTTAGGCTCCTTTGAAAGAGGGAGAGTGTGATGCTAGGCTTCTTAGGGAGAAGGCTTTCTCTGTCGCTCTCTAAGAAGATTAGAAACTTTCTCTCTCACTCAAAGGAGCCCAGCATATCTCTGTCTATCTCTATTTCCCTCATATGAGCCTAGAATCTTTATCTCTACATCTCTCTCTCTCAAAGGAGCCTCTCAGCTCTCTCTCTCTCCCTCTCTCTCTCTCTCACTCTCTCTCCAAGGAGCATATCGTCTATATTTCTCTCTCTCTCTCAATCTAGCCTATGATCCCTCTCTCTCTGTCCTCTCTCTCTTACAGTTGAATAGCATACATCTCTCTTTGTATCTCTCCACTTTCTATCAAAGGATCCCAGTATCTTGCTCTCACTCGCTCTCTCCCTCTCTCTCTCTCTTTCTCTCTCTCAAAGGAGCATAGCATATATATCTCTCTCTCCAAGTATTCTAGCATCTCTCCCTTTTTCTCTCTCTCTGTCTAAGAAGTCTAGCATCTCTCTCTCTCAAAGGGGAATAGCAACTCTCTGTCTCTCTATCTCTGCACTTTCTCTGAAAGGAGCCTAGAATCTCTCTCTCTTTCTCAAAGGAGAATAGAATCCCTCTCGCTCGCTCGCTCTCTCGAAGGAGCCTTGCATGTATCTCTCTCACTGTCTTGTTCACAGGAGCCTAGCATCTCTCTCTCTCTTCTCTCCCTCAGTCTCTCTCAAAGGAGCCCAGCATATGTCTGTCTATGTATCTCTATTTCTCTCATAGGAGCCTAGAATCTTTATCTCGCCGTCTCTCTCTCTCAAAAGAGCCTCGCTGCTCTCTCTCTCTCCCTCTCTTTCTCTCTCTCTCACTCTCTCTCCAAGGAGCATATCGTCTATATTTCTCTCTCTCTCTCTCTCTCAAACGAGCCTATGATCCCTCTCTCTCTGTCCTCTCTCTCTTAAAGTAGAATAGCATACATCTCTCTTTGTATCTCTCCACTTTCTATCAAAGGATCCCAGCATCTCTCTCTTACTCGCTCTCTCCCTCTCCCTCTCTCCCTCTCTCTCTCTCTCTCAAAGGAGCATAGCATTTCTCTCTCTCTCCAAATATTCTAGCATCTCTCTCTTTTTCTCTCTCTCTGTCTAAGAAGTCTAGCATCTCTCTCTCTCTCAAAGGGGAATAGCAACTCTCTGTCGCTTCATCTCTCCACTTTCTCACAAAGGAGCCTAGAATCCCACTCTCTTTCTCAAAGGATACTAGAATCACTCTCGCTCTCTCTCTCTCTCACAAAGGAGCCTTGCATGTATCTCTCTCACTCTCTCGTTCACGGGAGCCTAGCCTCTCTCTCTCTCTCTTTTCTCTCCCTCAGTCTCTCTCAAGGAGCCTAGCATATCTCTCTCTGTCTCTTCCTTTCTCTTTCTCTCAAAAAGCTTAGCAGATCTCTCTCTCTCTAAAACGTCCCAAGCATCTCTCTCTTTGTCGCTGTCTCTCTGTCTCTCTCTCTTTCTCTCTTTCTCTCTCTCTCTCCCTCAATCTCTCTCTAGAAGGAGCATATGTTCTCTCCCTCTCTATCTCTCTCTCTCAAAGAGCCTAGGATTGCTCTCTATCTCTGTCTGACTCTCTCTCCCTCAAAGGAGCCTAGCATCTCCATTTATCTGTATATCTCTCTTTCGCTCAAAGGAGCCTAGAATCTCTCTCTCTTCCTCCCTCTCTCTCTCTCTCATTTGAGCCTAGCATCTCCCTCTCTCTCGGTCTCTCTCAGACTCTCTCTGTCTCTGAAAGAATCCTAGAATATATCTCTCTGTCTCACTCAAAGGATTCCAGGATCTCTCTCTTTCCCTCTCTAAGAATCCTAGCATCACTTACTCTCGCTCTCAAAGAGCCTACCACCCCTCCCTCTCTGACAAAGTCGCCTAGCATCTATCTCTCTCTTTCTCTCAAAGGAGATTACCATCTCTCTCTTTCTCAGAGGAGCTAAGCATCTCTCTCTCTATGTCTCTCTCTCTCTGACCTGGGAGCATATATTCTCTCTCTCCCTCTCTCTCTCAAAGAATCCTCTGATCCCTCTCTCACTGTCTCTCTTTCTCTAAAAGGAACCCAGCATCTCTCTGTCTAACTCTCCTCTTTCTCTCAAAGGAGCCAAGCATATATCTTTCTCTCTCAAAGGAGCCTAGCATCTCTCTCTCTCTCTTTCGCTCAAAGGAGATTACATCTCTCTCTTTCTCAAAGGAGCTAAGCATATCACTCTATAGGTCTCTTTCTCACCTAGGAGCATATATTCTCTCTCTCCCTCTCTCTCTCTCAAAGGAGCCTCTGATCCCTCTCTCACTGTCTCCCTTTCTCTAAAAGGAACGCAGCATCTCTCTGCCTCTCTAGCTCTCCTCTTTCTCTCAAAGGTGCCTAGCATATCACTTTATCTCTCAAAGGAGCCTACAGTCTCTCTTTCAGAAAGGAGCCTCAGAGCTCTCTCTCTGTCTCTCTCAAAGGAGACAAGCATCTATCTCTCTCTCTCTCAAAGCAATCGAAGATCTCTCTCTTTCCCTGTCTCTCTCTAAGTAGTTTACAAACACTCTCTCTCTCTAAAAGGACACAAGCATCTCTCTCTCTCCCTCTCACTCTCTCTCTCTCTCTCTTTGTCTCTTTCTATCGCTTTCTCTCTCCCTCTCTCTCTCCAAGGAACATATATTCTCTCCCTCAATCTCTCTCTCTCTCAAAGAGCCTAGGATCCCTCTCTCTCTGTCTTTCTCTCCCTCAAAGGTGCCTAGCTTCTCCCTGTCTCTGTATGTCTCTCTTTCGCTCAAAGGAGCCTTGAATCTCTCTTTTACTGCCTCTCTCTGTCTCAAATGGGTCTAGAATCTCTCTCTATCTCTGTCTCTCTATCTCTTAATCTCTCTCAAAGAATCCTAGAATATCTCTTTCTCTCTCACTCAAAGGACTCTAGCATCTCTCTCTTTCTCTCTCTGAGATACCTAGCATCACTCACTCCCACTCTCAGAGGAGCCTACCATCCCGCTCTCTCTGACAAAGTAGCGTAGCATCTCCCTCTCTCTTTCTCTCAAAGAGATAAGCGTCTCTCTCTTCCTCAAAAGAGCCAAGCATCTGTCTATGTCTCTCTCTCTCTCTCCCAGGAGCATATATACTCTCTCTCTCTCTCAAAGGAGCCTCGGATCCCTCTCTCTCTGTCTCTCTTTCTCTCAAAGGAGCCAAGAATCTCTCTGTCTCTCTCGCTCTACTCTTTCTCTTAAACGACCCTAGCATATCTCTTTCTCTCTCAAAGGAGCCTAGTATCTCCCTCTCTCACAAAGGAGCCTCACAGCTATCTCTCTCTCTCTCAAAGGAGACAAGCATTTCTGTCTCCCTCTCTATCTCTCCCTCTCTATCTCCAAGGAGCATATATTCTCTCCCTGACGCTCTCTCTCAAAGAGCCAAGGATCCCTCTCTCTCTCTGTCTGACTCTCTCTACCTCAAAGGAGCCTAGCATCTCCATGTCTCTGTATATCTCTCTTTCGCTCAAAGGAGCCTAGAATCTCTCTCTCTCCCTCCCTATCTCTGTCCTATTGAGCCTAGCATCTGTCTCTATCTCTGTCTCTCTCAGTCTCTTTCTCTCTCTCAAAGAATCCTAGAATATATCTCTCTGTCTCACTCAAAGGATTCTAGCATCTCACTCCCTCTCTCTCTTAAAATCCTAGCATTACTCTCTCTCTCAAAGAGCCTACCATCCCTCCCTCTCTGACAAAGTAGCCTAGCATCTATCTCTCTCTTTCTCTCAAAGGCGATTACCATCTCTCTCTTTCTCAAAGGAGATAAGCATCTGTCTCTCTCTCTCTCTCTCTCTCTCTCTCACCTAGGAGCATATATTCTCTCTCTCCCTCTCTCTCTCTCAAAGGAGCTTCTGATCCCTCTCTCACTGTCTCTCTTTCTCTAAAAGGAACCCAGCATCTGTCTCTCTAGCTCTCCTCTTTCTCTGAAAGGAGCCTAGCATATCTCTTTCTCTCTCAAAGGAGCCTAGTATCTCTCCCTCTCAGAAAGGAGCAACAGAGTTCTCTCCCTCTGTCTCTCTCAGAGGAGACAAGCATCTATCTATCTATCTCTCTCTCAAAGGAATCTAGCATCTCTCTCTTTCTCTGTCGCTCTCTAAGAAGCTTAGAAACTCTCTCTCTCACTCAAAGGAGCCCAGCATATCTCTGTCTATCTCTATTTCCCTCATAGGAGCCTAGAATCTTTATCTCTACATCTCTCTCTCTCAAAGGAGCCTCTCAGCTCTCTCTCTCTCCCTCTCTCTCTCTCTCTCTCTCTCTCCAAGGAGCATATCGTCTATATTTCTCTCTCTCTCTCAATCTAGCCTATGATCCCTCTCTCTCTGTCCTCTCTCTCTTACAGTTGAATAGCATACATCTCTCTTTGTATATCTCCACTTTCTATCAAAGGATCCCAGTATCTTGCTCTCACTCGCTCTCTCCCTCTCTCTCTCTCTTTCTCTCTCTCAAAGGAGCATAGCATATATATCTCTCTCTCCAAGTATTCTAGCATCTCTCCCTTTTTCTCTCTCTCTGTCTAAGAAGTCTAGCATCTCTCTCTCTCAAAGGGGAATAGCAACTCTCTGTCTCTCTATCTCTGCACTTTCTCTGAAAGGAGCCTAGAATCTCTCTCTCTTTCTCAAAGGAGAATAGAATCCCTCTCGCTCGCTCGCTCTCTCGAAGGAGCCTTGCATGTATCTCTCTCACTGTCTTGTTCACAGGAGCCTAGCA
This sequence comes from Manis pentadactyla, assembly GCF_030020395.1. NCBI lineage: Eukaryota > Metazoa > Chordata > Mammalia > Pholidota > Manidae > Manis > Manis pentadactyla. The sequence goes on along the minus strand of NW_026644589.1, from coordinate 167,697 downwards.
TCTCTCTCTCTCTTCTCTCCCTCAGTCTCTCTCAAAGGAGCCCAGCATATGTCTGTCTATGTATCTCTATTTCTCTCATAGGAGCCTAGAATCTTTATCTCTCCATCTCTCTCTCTCAAAAGAGCCTCGCTGCTCTCTCTCTCTCCCTCTCTTTCTCTCTCTCTCACTCTCTCTCCAAGGAGCATATCGTCTATATTTCTCTCTCTCTCTCTCTCTCAAACGAGCCTATGATCCCTCTCTCTCTGTCCTCTCTCTCTTAAAGTAGAATAGCATACATCTCTCTTTGTATCTCTCCACTTTCTATCAAAGGATCCCAGCATCTCTCTCTTACTCGCTCTCTCCCTCTCCCTCTCTCCCTCTCTCTCTCTCTCTCAAAGGAGCATAGCATTTCTCTCTCTCTCCAAATATTCTAGCATCTCTCTCTTTTTCTCTCTCTCTGTCTAAGAAGTCTAGCATCTCTCTCTCTCTCAAAGGGGAATAGCAACTCTCTGTCGCTTCATCTCTCCACTTTCTCACAAAGGAGCCTAGAATCCCACTCTCTTTCTCAAAGGATACTAGAATCACTCTCGCTCTCTCTCTCTCTCACAAAGGAGCCTTGCATGTATCTCTCTCACTCTCTCGTTCACGGGAGCCTAGCCTCTCTCTCTCTCTCTTTTCTCTCCCTCAGTCTCTCTCAAGGAGCCTAGCATATCTCTCTCTGTCTCTTCCTTTCTCTTTCTCTCAAAAAGCTTAGCAGATCTCTCTCTCTAAAACGTCCCAAGCATCTCTCTCTTTGTCGCTGTCTCTCTGTCTCTCTCTCTTTCTCTCTTTCTCTCTCTCTCTCCCTCAATCTCTCTCTAGAAGGAGCATATGTTCTCTCCCTCTCTATCTCTCTCTCTCAAAGAGCCTAGGATTGCTCTCTATCTCTGTCTGACTCTCTCTCCCTCAAAGGAGCCTAGCATCTCCATTTATCTGTATATCTCTCTTTCGCTCAAAGGAGCCTAGAATCTCTCTCTCTTCCTCCCTCTCTCTCTCTCTCATTTGAGCCTAGCATCTCCCTCTCTCTCGGTCTCTCTCAGACTCTCTCTGTCTCTGAAAGAATCCTAGAATATATCTCTCTGTCTCACTCAAAGGATTCCAGGATCTCTCTCTTTCCCTCTCTAAGAATCCTAGCATCACTTACTCTCGCTCTCAAAGAGCCTACCACCCCTCCCTCTCTGACAAAGTCGCCTAGCATCTATCTCTCTCTTTCTCTCAAAGGAGATTACCATCTCTCTCTTTCTCAGAGGAGCTAAGCATCTCTCTCTCTATGTCTCTCTCTCTCTGACCTGGGAGCATATATTCTCTCTCTCCCTCTCTCTCTCAAAGAATCCTCTGATCCCTCTCTCACTGTCTCTCTTTCTCTAAAAGGAACCCAGCATCTCTCTGTCTAACTCTCCTCTTTCTCTCAAAGGAGCCAAGCATATATCTTTCTCTCTCAAAGGAGCCTAGCATCTCTCTCTCTCTCTTTCGCTCAAAGGAGATTACATCTCTCTCTTTCTCAAAGGAGCTAAGCATATCACTCTATAGGTCTCTTTCTCACCTAGGAGCATATATTCTCTCTCTCCCTCTCTCTCTCTCAAAGGAGCCTCTGATCCCTCTCTCACTGTCTCTCTTTCTCTAAAAGGAACGCAGCATCTCTCTGCCTCTCTAGCTCTCCTCTTTCTCTCAAAGGTGCCTAGCATATCACTTTATCTCTCAAAGGAGCCTACAGTCTCTCTTTCAGAAAGGAGCCTCAGAGCTCTCTCTCTGTCTCTCTCAAAGGAGACAAGCATCTATCTCTCTCTCTCTCAAAGCAATCGAAGATCTCTCTCTTTCCCTGTCTCTCTCTAAGTAGTTTACAAACACTCTCTCTCTCTAAAAGGACACAAGCATCTCTCTCTCTCCCTCTCACTCTCTCTCTCTCTCTCTTTGTCTCTTTCTATCGCTTTCTCTCTCCCTCTCTCTCTCCAAGGAACATATATTCTCTCCCTCAATCTCTCTCTCTCTCAAAGAGCCTAGGATCCCTCTCTCTCTGTCTTTCTCTCCCTCAAAGGTGCCTAGCTTCTCCCTGTCTCTGTATGTCTCTCTTTCGCTCAAAGGAGCCTTGAATCTCTCTTTTACTGCCTCTCTCTGTCTCAAATGGGTCTAGAATCTCTCTCTATCTCTGTCTCTCTATCTCTTAATCTCTCTCAAAGAATCCTAGAATATCTCTTTCTCTCTCACTCAAAGGACTCTAGCATCTCTCTCTTTCTCTCTCTGAGATACCTAGCATCACTCACTCCCACTCTCAGAGGAGCCTACCATCCCGCTCTCTCTGACAAAGTAGCGTAGCATCTCCCTCTCTCTTTCTCTCAAAGAGATAAGCGTCTCTCTCTTCCTCAAAAGAGCCAAGCATCTGTCTATGTCTCTCTCTCTCTCTCCCAGGAGCATATATACTCTCTCTCTCTCTCAAAGGAGCCTCGGATCCCTCTCTCTCTGTCTCTCTTTCTCTCAAAGGAGCCAAGAATCTCTCTGTCTCTCTCGCTCTACTCTTTCTCTTAAACGACCCTAGCATATCTCTTTCTCTCTCAAAGGAGCCTAGTATCTCCCTCTCTCACAAAGGAGCCTCACAGCTATCTCTCTCTCTCTCAAAGGAGACAAGCATTTCTGTCTCCCTCTCTATCTCTCCCTCTCTATCTCCAAGGAGCATATATTCTCTCCCTGACGCTCTCTCTCAAAGAGCCAAGGATCCCTCTCTCTCTCTGTCTGACTCTCTCTACCTCAAAGGAGCCTAGCATCTCCATGTCTCTGTATATCTCTCTTTCGCTCAAAGGAGCCTAGAATCTCTCTCTCTCCCTCCCTATCTCTGTCCTATTGAGCCTAGCATCTCTCTCTATCTCTGTCTCTCTCAGTCTCTTTCTCTCTCTCAAAGAATCCTAGAATATATCTCTCTGTCTCACTCAAAGGATTCTAGCATCTCACTCCCTCTCTCTCTTAAAATCCTAGCATTACTCTCTCTCTCAAAGAGCCTACCATCCCTCCCTCTCTGACAAAGTAGCCTAGCATCTATCTCTCTCTTTCTCTCAAAGGCGATTACCATCTCTCTCTTTCTCAAAGGAGATAAGCATCTGTCTCTCTCTCTCTCTCTCTCTCTCTCTCTCTCTCTCTCTCTCACCTAGGAGCATATATTCTCTCTCTCCCTCTCTCTCTCTCAAAGGAGCTTCTGATCCCTCTCTCACTGTCTCTCTTTCTCTAAAAGGAACCCAGCATCTCTCTGTCTCTCTAGCTCTCCTCTTTCTCTGAAAGGAGCCTAGCATATCTCTTTCTCTCTCAAAGGAGCCTAGTATCTCTCCCTCTCAGAAAGGAGCAACAGAGTTCTCTCCCTCTGTCTCTCTCAGAGGAGACAAGCATCTATCTATCTCTCTCTCTCTCAAAGGAATCTAGCATCTCTCTCTTTCTCTGTCGCTCTCTAAGAAGCTTAGAAACTCTCTCTCTCACTCAAAGGAGCCCAGCATATCTCTGTCTATCTCTATTTCCCTCATAGGAGCCTAGAATCTTTATCTCTACATCTCTCTCTCTCAAAGGAGCCTCTCAGCTCTCTCTCTCTCCCTCTCTTTCTCTCTCTCTCTCTCTCTCTCCAAGGAGCATATCGTCTATATTTCTCTCTCTCTCTCTCAATCTAGCCTATGATCCCTCTCTCTCTGTCCTCTCTCTCTTACAGTTGAATAGCATACATCTCTCTTTGTATCTCTCCACTTTCTATCAAAGGATCCCAGTATCTTGCTCTCACTCGCTCTCTCCCTCTCTCTCTCTCTTTCTCTCTCTCAAAGGAGCATAGCATATATATCTCTCTCTCCAAGTATTCTAGCATCTCTCCCTTTTTCTCTCTCTCTGTCTAAGAAGTCTAGCATCTCTCTCTCTCAAAGGGGAATAGCAACTCTCTGTCTCTCTATCTCTGCACTTTCTCTGAAAGGAGCCTAGAATCTCTCTCTCTTTCTCAAAGGAGAATAGAATCCCTCTCGCTCGCTCGCTCTCTCGAAGGAGCCTTGCATGTATCTCTCTCACTGTCTTGTTCACAGGAGCCTAGCATCTCTCTCTCTCTTCTCTCCCTCAGTCTCTCTCAAAGGAGCCCAGCATATGTCTGTCTATGTATCTCTATTTCTCTCATAGGTGCCTAGAATCTTTATCTCTCCATCTCTCTCTCTCAAAAGAGCCTCGCTGCTCTCTCTCTCTCCCTCTCTTTCTCTCTCTCTCACTCTCTCTCCAAGGAGCATATCGTCTATATTTCTCTCTCTCTCTCTCTCTCAAATGAGCCTATGATCCCTCTCTCTCTGTCCTCTCTCTCTTAAAGTAGAATAGCATACATCTCTCTTTGTATCTCTCCACTTTCTATCAAAGGATCCCAGCATCTCTCTCTTACTCGCTCTCTCCCTCTCCCTCTCTCCCTCTCTCTCTCTCTCTCAAAGGAGCATAGCATTTCTCTCTCTCTCCAAATATTCTAGCATCTCTCTCTTTTTCTCTCTCTCTGTCTAAGAAGTCTAGCATCTCTCTCTCTCTCAAAGGGGAATAGCAACTCTCTGTCGCTTCATCTCTCCACTTTCTCACAAAGGAGCCTAGAATCCCACTCTCTTTCTCAAAGGATACTAGAATCACTCTCGCTCTCTCTCTCTCTCACAAAGGAGCCTTGCATGTATCTCTCTCACTCTCTCGTTCACGGGAGCCTAGCCTCTCTCTCTCTCTCTTTTCTCTCCCTCAGTCTCTCTCAAGGAGCCTAGCATATCTCTCTCTGTCTCTTCCTTTCTCTTTCTCTCAAAAAGCTTAGCAGATCTCTCTCTCTCTCTAAAACGTCCCAAGCATCTCTCTCTTTGTCGCTGTCTCTCTGTCTCTCTCTCTTTCTCTCTTTCTCTCTCTCTCTCTCCCTCAATCTCTCTCTAGAAGGAGCATATGTTCTCTCCCTCTCTATCTCTCTCTCTCAAAGAGCCTAGGATTGCTCTCTATCTCTGTCTGACTCTCTCTCCCTCAAAGGAGCCTAGCATCTCCATTTATCTGTATATCTCTCTTTCGCTCAAAGGAGCCTAGAATCTCTCTCTCTTCCTCCCTCTCTCTCTCTCTCATTTGAGCCTAGCATCTCCCTCTCTCTCGGTCTCTCTCAGACTCTCTCTGTCTCTGAAAGAATCCTAGAATATATCTCTCTGTCTCACTCAAAGGATTCCAGGATCTCTCTCTTTCCCTCTCTAAGAATCCTAGCATCACTTACTCTCGCTCTCAAAGAGCCTACCACCCCTCCCTCTCTGACAAAGTCGCCTAGCATCTATCTCTCTCTTTCTCTCAAAGGAGATTACCATCTCTCTCTTTCTCAGAGGAGCTAAGCATCTCTCTCTCTATGTCTCTCTCTCTCTGACCTGGGAGCATATATTCTCTCTCTCCCTCTCTCTCTCAAAGAATCCTCTGATCCCTCTCTCACTGTCTCTCTTTCTCTAAAAGGAACCCAGCATCTCTCTGTCTAACTCTCCTCTTTCTCTCAAAGGAGCCAAGCATATATCTTTCTCTCTCAAAGGAGCCTAGCATCTCTCTCTCTCTCTTTCGCTCAAAGGAGATTACATCTCTCTCTTTCTCAAAGGAGCTAAGCATATCACTCTATAGGTCTCTTTCTCACCTAGGAGCATATATTCTCTCTCTCCCTCTCTCTCTCTCAAAGGAGCCTCTGATCCCTCTCTCACTGTCTCTCTTTCTCTAAAAGGAACGCAGCATCTCTCTGCCTCTCTAGCTCTCCTCTTTCTCTCAAAGGTGCCTAGCATATCACTTTATCTCTCAAAGGAGCCTACAGTCTCTCTTTCAGAAAGGAGCCTCAGAGCTCTCTCTCTGTCTCTCTCAAAGGAGACAAGCATCTATCTCTCTCTCTCTCAAAGCAATCGAAGATCTCTCTCTTTCCCTGTCTCTCTCTAAGTAGTTTACAAACACTCTCTCTCTCTAAAAGGACACAAGCATCTCTCTCTCTCCCTCTCACTCTCTCTCTCTCTCTCTTTGTCTCTTTCTATCGCTTTCTCTCTCCCTCTCTCTCTCCAAGGAACATATATTCTCTCCCTCAATCTCTCTCTCTCTCAAAGAGCCTAGGATCCCTCTCTCTCTGTCTTTCTCTCCCTCAAAGGTGCCTAGCTTCTCCCTGTCTCTGTATCTCTCTCTTTCGCTCAAAGGAGCCTTGAATCTCTCTTTTACTGCCTCTCTCTGTCTCAAATGAGTCTAGAATCTCTCTCTATCTCTGTCTCTCTATCTCTTAATCTCTCTCAAAGAATCCTAGAATATCTCTTTCTCTCTCACTCAAAGGACTCTAGCATCTCTCTCTTTCTCTCTCTGAGATACCTAGCATCACTCACTCCCACTCTCAGAGGAGCCTACCATCCCGCTCTCTCTGACAAAGTAGCGTAGCATCTCCCTCTCTCTTTCTCTCAAAGAGATAAGCGTCTCTCTCTTCCTCAAAAGAGCCAAGCATCTGTCTATGTCTCTCTCTCTCTCTCCCAGGAGCATATATACTCTCTCTCTCTCTCAAAGGAGCCTCGGATCCCTCTCTCTCTGTCTCTCTTTCTCTCAAAGGAGCCAAGAATCTCTCTGTCTCTCTCGCTCTACTCTTTCTCTTAAACGACCCTAGCATATCTCTTTCTCTCTCAAAGGAGCCTAGTATCTCCCTCTCTCACAAAGGAGCCTCACAGCTATCTCTCTCTCTCTCAAAGGAGACAAGCATTTCTGTCTCCCTCTCTATCTCTCCCTCTCTATCTCCAAGGAGCATATATTCTCTCCCTGACGCTCTCTCTCAAAGAGCCAAGGATCCCTCTCTCTCTCTGTCTGACTCTCTCTACCTCAAAGGAGCCTAGCATCTCCATGTCTCTGTATATCTCTCTTTCGCTCAAAGGAGCCTAGAATCTCTCTCTCTCCCTCCCTATCTCTGTCCTATTGAGCCTAGCATCTCTCTCTATCTCTGTCTCTCTCAGTCTCTTTCTCTCTCTCAAAGAATCCTAGAATATATCTCTCTGTCTCACTCAAAGGATTCTAGCATCTCACTCCCTCTCTCTCTTAAAATCCTAGCATTACTCTCTCTCTCAAAGAGCCTACCATCCCTCCCTCTCTGACAAAGTAGCCTAGCATCTATCTCTCTCTTTCTCTCAAAGGCGATTACCATCTCTCTCTTTCTCAAAGGAGATAAGCATCTGTCTCTCTCTCTCTCTCTCTCTCTCTCACCTAGGAGCATATATTCTCTCTCTCCCTCTCTCTCTCTCAAAGGAGCTTCTGATCCCTCTCTCACTGTCTCTCTTTCTCTAAAAGGAACCCAGCATCTCTCTGTCTCTCTAGCTCTCCTCTTTCTCTGAAAGGAGCCTAGCATATCTCTTTCTCTCTCAAAGGAGCCTAGTATCTCTCCCTCTCAGAAAGGAGCAACAGAGTTCTCTCCCTCTGTCTCTCTCAGAGGAGACAAGCATCTATCTATCTCTCTCTCTCTCAAAGGAATCTAGCATCTCTCTCTTTCTCTGTCGCTCTCTAAGAAGCTTAGAAACTCTCTCTCTCACTCAAAGGAGCCCAGCATATCTCTGTCTATCTCTATTTCCCTCATAGGAGCCTAGAATCTTTATCTCTACATCTCTCTCTCTCAAAGGAGCCTCTCAGCTCTCTCTCTCTCCCTCTCTCTCTCTCTCTCTCTCTCTCCAAGGAGCATATCGTCTATATTTCTCTCTCTCTCTCAATCTAGCCTATGATCCCTCTCTCTCTGTCCTCTCTCTCTTACAGTTGAATAGCATACATCTCTCTTTGTATCTCTCCACTTTCTATCAAAGGATCCCAGTATCTTGCTCTCACTCGCTCTCTCCCTCTCTCTCTCTCTTTCTCTCTCTCAAAGGAGCATAGCATATATATCTCTCTCTCCAAGTATTCTAGCATCTCTCCCTTTTTCTCTCTCTCTGTCTAAGAAGTCTAGCATCTCTCTCTCTCAAAGGGGAATAGCAACTCTCTGTCTCTCTATCTCTGCACTTTCTCTGAAAGGAGCCTAGAATCTCTCTCTCTTTCTCAAAGGAGAATAGAATCCCTCTCGCTCGCTCGCTCTCTCGAAGGAGCCTTGCATGTATCTCTCTCACTGTCTTGTTCACAGGAGCCTAGCATCTCTCTCTCTCTTCTCTCCCTCAGTCTCTCTCAAAGGAGCCCAGCATATGTCTGTCTATGTATCTCTATTTCTCTCATAGGTGCCTAGAATCTTTATCTCTCCATCTCTCTCTCTCAAAAGAGCCTCGCTGCTCTCTCTCTCTCCCTCTCTTTCTCTCTCTCTCACTCTCTCTCCAAGGAGCATATCGTCTATATTTCTCTCTCTCTCTCTCTCAAACGAGCCTATGATCCCTCTCTCTCTGTCCTCTCTCTCTTAAAGTAGAATAGCATACATCTCTCTTTGTATCTCTCCACTTTCTATCAAAGGATCCCAGCATCTCTCTCTTACTCGCTCTCTCCCTCTCCCTCTCTCCCTCTCTCTCTCTCTCTCAAAGGAGCATAGCATTTCTCTCTCTCTCCAAATATTCTAGCATCTCTCTCTTTTTCTCTCTCTCTGTCTAAGAAGTCTAGCATCTCTCTCTCTCTCAAAGGGGAATAGCAACTCTCTGTCGCTTCATCTCTCCACTTTCTCACAAAGGAGCCTAGAATCCCACTCTCTTTCTCAAAGGATACTAGAATCACTCTCGCTCTCTCTCTCTCTCACAAAGGAGCCTTGCATGTATCTCTCTCACTCTCTCGTTCACGGGAGCCTAGCCTCTCTCTCTCTCTCTTTTCTCTCCCTCAGTCTCTCTCAAGGAGCCTAGCATATCTCTCTCTGTCTCTTCCTTTCTCTTTCTCTCAAAAAGCTTAGCAGATCTCTCTCTCTCTCTAAAACGTCCCAAGCATCTCTCTCTTTGTCGCTGTCTCTCTGTCTCTCTCTCTTTCTCTCTTTCTCTCTCTCTCTCTCCCTCAATCTCTCTCTAGAAGGAGCATATGTTCTCTCCCTCTCTATCTCTCTCTCTCAAAGAGCCTAGGATTGCTCTCTATCTCTGTCTGACTCTCTCTCCCTCAAAGGAGCCTAGCATCTCCATTTATCTGTATATCTCTCTTTCGCTCAAAGGAGCCTAGAATCTCTCTCTCTTCCTCCCTCTCTCTCTCTCTCATTTGAGCCTAGCATCTCCCTCTCTCTCGGTCTCTCTCAGACTCTCTCTGTCTCTGAAAGAATCCTAGAATATATCTCTCTGTCTCACTCAAAGGATTCCAGGATCTCTCTCTTTCCCTCTCTAAGAATCCTAGCATCACTTACTCTCGCTCTCAAAGAGCCTACCACCCCTCCCTCTCTGACAAAGTCGCCTAGCATCTATCTCTCTCTTTCTCTCAAAGGAGATTACCATCTCTCTCTTTCTCAGAGGAGCTAAGCATCTCTCTCTCTATGTCTCTCTCTCTCTGACCTGGGAGCATATATTCTCTCTCTCCCTCTCTCTCTCAAAGAATCCTCTGATCCCTCTCTCACTGTCTCTCTTTCTCTAAAAGGAACCCAGCATCTCTCTGTCTAACTCTCCTCTTTCTCTCAAAGGAGCCAAGCATATATCTTTCTCTCTCAAAGGAGCCTAGCATCTCTCTCTCTCTCTTTCGCTCAAAGGAGATTACATCTCTCTCTTTCTCAAAGGAGCTAAGCATATCACTCTATAGGTCTCTTTCTCACCTAGGAGCATATATTCTCTCTCTCCCTCTCTCTCTCTCAAAGGAGCCTCTGATCCCTCTCTCACTGTCTCTCTTTCTCTAAAAGGAACGCAGCATCTCTCTGCCTCTCTAGCTCTCCTCTTTCTCTCAAAGGTGCCTAGCATATCACTTTATCTCTCAAAGGAGCCTACAGTCTCTCTTTCAGAAAGGAGCCTCAGAGCTCTCTCTCTGTCTCTCTCAAAGGAGACAAGCATCTATCTCTCTCTCTCTCAAAGCAATCGAAGATCTCTCTCTTTCCCTGTCTCTCTCTAAGTAGTTTACAAACACTCTCTCTCTCTAAAAGGACACAAGCATCTCTCTCTCTCCCTCTCACTCTCTCTCTCTCTCTCTTTGTCTCTTTCTATCGCTTTCTCTCTCCCTCTCTCTCTCCAAGGAACATATATTCTCTCCCTCAATCTCTCTCTCTCTCAAAGAGCCTAGGATCCCTCTCTCTCTGTCTTTCTCTCCCTCAAAGGTGCCTAGCTTCTCCCTGTCTCTGTATCTCTCTCTTTCGCTCAAAGGAGCCTTGAATCTCTCTTTTACTGCCTCTCTCTGTCTCAAATGAGTCTAGAATCTCTCTCTATCTCTGTCTCTCTATCTCTTAATCTCTCTCAAAGAATCCTAGAATATCTCTTTCTCTCTCACTCAAAGGACTCTAGCATCTCTCTCTTTCTCTCTCTGAGATACCTAGCATCACTCACTCCCACTCTCAGAGGAGCCTACCATCCCGCTCTCTCTGACAAAGTAGCGTAGCATCTCCCTCTCTCTTTCTCTCAAAGAGATAAGCGTCTCTCTCTTCCTCAAAAGAGCCAAGCATCTGTCTATGTCTCTCTCTCTCTCTCCCAGGAGCATATATACTCTCTCTCTCTCTCAAAGGAGCCTCGGATCCCTCTCTCTCTGTCTCTCTTTCTCTCAAAGGAGCCAAGAATCTCTCTGTCTCTCTCGCTCTACTCTTTCTCTTAAACGACCCTAGCATATCTCTTTCTCTCTCAAAGGAGCCTAGTATCTCCCTCTCTCACAAAGGAGCCTCACAGCTATCTCTCTCTCTCTCAAAGGAGACAAGCATTTCTGTCTCCCTCTCTATCTCTCCCTCTCTATCTCCAAGGAGCATATATTCTCTCCCTGACGCTCTCTCTCAAAGAGCCAAGGATCCCTCTCTCTCTCTGTCTGACTCTCTCTACCTCAAAGGAGCCTAGCATCTCCATGTCTCTGTATATCTCTCTTTCGCTCAAAGGAGCCTAGAATCTCTCTCTCTCCCTCCCTATCTCTGTCCTATTGAGCCTAGCATCTCTCTCTATCTCTGTCTCTCTCAGTCTCTTTCTCTCTCTCAAAGAATCCTAGAATATATCTCTCTGTCTCACTCAAAGGATTCTAGCATCTCACTCCCTCTCTCTCTTAAAATCCTAGCATTACTCTCTCTCTCAAAGAGCCTACCATCCCTCCCTCTCTGACAAAGTAGCCTAGCATCTATCTCTCTCTTTCTCTCAAAGGCGATTACCATCTCTCTCTTTCTCAAAGGAGATAAGCATCTGTCTCTCTCTCTCTCTCTCTCTCTCTCTCACCTAGGAGCATATATTCTCTCTCTCCCTCTCTCTCTCTCAAAGGAGCTTCTGATCCCTCTCTCACTGTCTCTCTTTCTCTAAAAGGAACCCAGCATCTCTCTGTCTCTCTAGCTCTCCTCTTTCTCTGAAAGGAGCCTAGCATATCTCTTTCTCTCTCAAAGGAACCTAGTATCTCTCCCTCTCAGAAAGGAGCAACAGAGTTCTCTCCCTCTGTCTCTCTCAGAGGAGACAAGCATCTATCTATCTCTCTCTCTCTCAAAGGAATCTAGCATCTCTCTCTTTCTCTGTCGCTCTCTAAGAAGCTTAGAAACTCTCTCTCTCACTCAAAGGAGCCCAGCATATCTCTGTCTATCTCTATTTCCCTCATAGGAGCCTAGAATCTTTATCTCTACATCTCTCTCTCTCAAAGGAGCCTCTCAGCTCTCTCTCTCTCCCTCTCTCTCTCTCTCTCTCTCTCTCCAAGGAGCATATCGTCTATATTTCTCTCTCTCTCTCAATCTAGCCTATGATCCCTCTCTCTCTGTCCTCTCTCTCTTACAGTTGAATAGCATACATCTCTCTTTGTATCTCTCCACTTTCTATCAAAGGATCCCAGTATCTTGCTCTCACTCGCTCTCTCCCTCTCTCTCTCTCTTTCTCTCTCTCAAAGGAGCATAGCATATATATCTCTCTCTCCAAGTATTCTAGCATCTCTCCCTTTTTCTCTCTCTCTGTCTAAGAAGTCTAGCATCTCTCTCTCTCAAAGGGGAATAGCAACTCTCTGTCTCTCTATCTCTGCACTTTCTCTGAAAGGAGCCTAGAATCTCTCTCTCTTTCTCAAAGGAGAATAGAATCCCTCTCGCTCGCTCGCTCTCTCGAAGGAGCCTTGCATGTATCTCTCTCACTGTCTTGTTCACAGGAGCCTAGCATCTCTCTCTCTCTCTTCTCTCCCTCAGTCTCTCTCAAAGGAGCCCAGCATATGTCTGTCTATGTATCTCTATTTCTCTCATAGGTGCCTAGAATCTTTATCTCTCCATCTCTCTCTCTCAAAAGAGCCTCGCTGCTCTCTCTCTCTCCCTCTCTTTCTCTCTCTCTCACTCTCTCTCCAAGGAGCATATCGTCTATATTTCTCTCTCTCTCTCTCTCTCAAACGAGCCTATGATCCCTCTCTCTCTGTCCTCTCTCTCTTAAAGTAGAATAGCATACATCTCTCTTTGTATCTCTCCACTTTCTATCAAAGGATCCCAGCATCTCTCTCTTACTCGCTCTCTCCCTCTCCCTCTCTCCCTCTCTCTCTCTCTCTCAAAGGAGCATAGCATTTCTCTCTCTCTCCAAATATTCTAGCATCTCTCTCTTTTTCTCTCTCTCTGTCTAAGAAGTCTAGCATCTCTCTCTCTCTCAAAGGGGAATAGCAACTCTCTGTCGCTTCATCTCTCCACTTTCTCACAAAGGAGCCTAGAATCCCACTCTCTTTCTCAAAGGATACTAGAATCACTCTCGCTCTCTCTCTCTCTCACAAAGGAGCCTTGCATGTATCTCTCTCACTCTCTCGTTCACGGGAGCCTAGCCTCTCTCTCTCTCTCTTTTCTCTCCCTCAGTCTCTCTCAAGGAGCCTAGCATATCTCTCTCTGTCTCTTCCTTTCTCTTTCTCTCAAAAAGCTTAGCAGATCTCTCTCTCTCTCTAAAACGTCCCAAGCATCTCTCTCTTTGTCGCTGTCTCTCTGTCTCTCTCTCTTTCTCTCTTTCTCTCTCTCTCTCTCCCTCAATCTCTCTCTAGAAGGAGCATATGTTCTCTCCCTCTCTATCTCTCTCTCTCAAAGAGCCTAGGATTGCTCTCTATCTCTGTCTGACTCTCTCTCCCTCAAAGGAGCCTAGCATCTCCATTTATCTGTATATCTCTCTTTCGCTCAAAGGAGCCTAGAATCTCTCTCTCTTCCTCCCTCTCTCTCTCTCTCATTTGAGCCTAGCATCTCCCTCTCTCTCGGTCTCTCTCAGACTCTCTCTGTCTCTGAAAGAATCCTAGAATATATCTCTCTGTCTCACTCAAAGGATTCCAGGATCTCTCTCTTTCCCTCTCTAAGAATCCTAGCATCACTTACTCTCGCTCTCAAAGAGCCTACCACCCCTCCCTCTCTGACAAAGTCGCCTAGCATCTATCTCTCTCTTTCTCTCAAAGGAGATTACCATCTCTCTCTTTCTCAGAGGAGCTAAGCATCTCTCTCTCTATGTCTCTCTCTCTCTGACCTGGGAGCATATATTCTCTCTCTCCCTCTCTCTCTCAAAGAATCCTCTGATCCCTCTCTCACTGTCTCTCTTTCTCTAAAAGGAACCCAGCATCTCTCTGTCTAACTCTCCTCTTTCTCTCAAAGGAGCCAAGCATATATCTTTCTCTCTCAAAGGAGCCTAGCATCTCTCTCTCTCTCTTTCGCTCAAAGGAGATTACATCTCTCTCTTTCTCAAAGGAGCTAAGCATATCACTCTATAGGTCTCTTTCTCACCTAGGAGCATATATTCTCTCTCTCCCTCTCTCTCTCTCAAAGGAGCCTCTGATCCCTCTCTCACTGTCTCTCTTTCTCTAAAAGGAACGCAGCATCTCTCTGCCTCTCTAGCTCTCCTCTTTCTCTCAAAGGTGCCTAGCATATCACTTTATCTCTCAAAGGAGCCTACAGTCTCTCTTTCAGAAAGGAGCCTCAGAGCTCTCTCTCTGTCTCTCTCAAAGGAGACAAGCATCTATCTCTCTCTCTCTCAAAGCAATCGAAGATCTCTCTCTTTCCCTGTCTCTCTCTAAGTAGTTTACAAACACTCTCTCTCTCTAAAAGGACACAAGCATCTCTCTCTCTCCCTCTCACTCTCTCTCTCTCTCTCTTTGTCTCTTTCTATCGCTTTCTCTCTCCCTCTCTCTCTCCAAGGAACATATATTCTCTCCCTCAATCTCTCTCTCTCTCAAAGAGCCTAGGATCCCTCTCTCTCTGTCTTTCTCTCCCTCAAAGGTGCCTAGCTTCTCCCTGTCTCTGTATCTCTCTCTTTCGCTCAAAGGAGCCTTGAATCTCTCTTTTACTGCCTCTCTCTGTCTCAAATGAGTCTAGAATCTCTCTCTATCTCTGTCTCTCTATCTCTTAATCTCTCTCAAAGAATCCTAGAATATCTCTTTCTCTCTCACTCAAAGGACTCTAGCATCTCTCTCTTTCTCTCTCTGAGATACCTAGCATCACTCACTCCCACTCTCAGAGGAGCCTACCATCCCGCTCTCTCTGACAAAGTAGCGTAGCATCTCCCTCTCTCTTTCTCTCAAAGAGATAAGCGTCTCTCTCTTCCTCAAAAGAGCCAAGCATCTGTCTATGTCTCTCTCTCTCCCAGGAGCATATATACTCTCTCTCTCTCTCAAAGGAGCCTCGGATCCCTCTCTCTCTGTCTCTCTTTCTCTCAAAGGAGCCAAGAATCTCTCTGTCTCTCTCGCTCTACTCTTTCTCTTAAACGACCCTAGCATATCTCTTTCTCTCTCAAAGGAGCCTAGTATCTCCCTCTCTCACAAAGGAGCCTCACAGCTATCTCTCTCTCTCTCAAAGGAGACAAGCATTTCTGTCTCCCTCTCTATCTCTCCCTCTCTATCTCCAAGGAGCATATATTCTCTCCCTGACGCTCTCTCTCAAAGAGCCAAGGATCCCTCTCTCTCTCTGTCTGACTCTCTCTACCTCAAAGGAGCCTAGCATCTCCATGTCTCTGTATATCTCTCTTTCGCTCAAAGGAGCCTAGAATCTCTCTCTCTCCCTCCCTATCTCTGTCCTATTGAGCCTAGCATCTCTCTCTATCTCTGTCTCTCTCAGTCTCTTTCTCTCTCTCAAAGAATCCTAGAATATATCTCTCTGTCTCACTCAAAGGATTCTAGCATCTCACTCCCTCTCTCTCTTAAAATCCTAGCATTACTCTCTCTCTCAAAGAGCCTACCATCCCTCCCTCTCTGACAAAGTAGCCTAGCATCTATCTCTCTCTTTCTCTCAAAGGCGATTACCATCTCTCTCTTTCTCAAAGGAGATAAGCATCTGTCTCTCTCTCTCTCTCTCTCTCTCTCACCTAGGAGCATATATTCTCTCTCTCCCTCTCTCTCTCTCAAAGGAGCTTCTGATCCCTCTCTCACTGTCTCTCTTTCTCTAAAAGGAACCCAGCATCTCTCTGTCTCTCTAGCTCTCCTCTTTCTCTGAAAGGAGCCTAGCATATCTCTTTCTCTCTCAAAGGAGCCTAGTATCTCTCCCTCTCAGAAAGGAGCAACAGAGTTCTCTCCCTCTGTCTCTCTCAGAGGAGACAAGCATCTATCTATCTCTCTCTCTCTCAAAGGAATCTAGCATCTCTCTCTTTCTCTGTCGCTCTCTAAGAAGCTTAGAAACTCTCTCTCTCACTCAAAGGAGCCCAGCATATCTCTGTCTATCTCTATTTCCCTCATAGGAGCCTAGAATCTTTATCTCTACATCTCTCTCTCTCAAAGGAGCCTCTCAGCTCTCTCTCTCTCCCTCTCTCTCTCTCTCTCTCTCTCTCTCTCTCTCTCTCCAAGGAGCATATCGTCTATATTTCTCTCTCTCTCTCAATCTAGCCTATGATCCCTCTCTCTCTGTCCTCTCTCTCTTACAGTTGAATAGCATACATCTCTCTTTGTATCTCTCCACTTTCTATCAAAGGATCCCAGTATCTTGCTCTCACTCGCTCTCTCCCTCTCTCTCTCTTTCTCTCTCTCAAAGGAGCATAGCATATATATCTCTCTCTCCAAGTATTCTAGCATCTCTCCCTTTTTCTCTCTCTCTGTCTAAGAAGTCTAGCATCTCTCTCTCTCAAAGGGGAATAGCAACTCTCTGTCTCTCTATCTCTGCACTTTCTCTGAAAGGAGCCTAGAATCTCTCTCTCTTTCTCAAAGGAGAATAGAATCCCTCTCGCTCGCTCGCTCTCTCGAAGGAGCCTTGCATGTATCTCTCTCACTGTCTTGTTCACAGGAGCCTAGCATCTCTCTCTCTCTTCTCTCCCTCAGTCTCTCTCAAAGGAGCCCAGCATATGTCTGTCTATGTATCTCTATTTCTCTCATAGGAGCCTAGAATCTTTATCTCTCCGTCTCTCTCTCTCAAAAGAGCCTCGCTGCTCTCTCTCTCTCCCTCTCTTTCTCTCTCTCTCACTCTCTCTCCAAGGAGCATATCGTCTATATTTCTCTCTCTCTCTCTCTCTCAAACGAGCCTATGATCCCTCTCTCTCTGTCCTCTCTCTCTTAAAGTAGAATAGCATACATCTCTCTTTGTATCTCTCCACTTTCTATCAAAGGATCCCCGCATCTCTCTCTTACTCGCTCTCTCCCTCTCCCTCTCTCCCTCTCTCTCTCTCTCTCAAAGGAGCATAGCATTTCTCTCTCTCTCCAAATATTCTAGCATCTCTCTCTTTTTCTCTCTCTCTGTCTACGAAGTCTAGCATCTCTCTCTCTCTCAAAGGGGAATAGCAACTCTCTGTCGCTTCATCTCTCCACTTTCTCACAAAGGAGCCTAGAATCCCACTCTCTTTCTCAAAGGATACTAGAATCACTCTCGCTCTCTCTCTCTCTCACAAAGGAGCCTTGCATGTATCTCTCTCACTCTCTCGTTCACGGGAGCCTAGCCTCTCTCTCTCTCTCTTTTCTCTCCCTCAGTCTCTCTCAAGGAGCCTAGCATATCTCTCTCTGTCTCTTCCTTTCTCTTTCTCTCAAAAAGCTTAGCAGATCTCTCTCTCTCTAAAACGTCCCAAGCATCTCTCTCTTTGTCGCTGTCTCTCTGTCTCTCTCTCTTTCTCTCTTTCTCTCTCTCTCTCCCTCAATCTCTCTCTAGAAGGAGCATATGTTCTCTCCCTCTCTATCTCTCTCTCTCAAAGAGCCTAGGATTGCTCTCTATCTCTGTCTGACTCTCTCTCCCTCAAAGGAGCCTAGCATCTCCATTTATCTGTATATCTCTCTTTCGCTCAAAGGAGCCTAGAATCTCTCTCTCTTCCTCCCTCTCTCTCTCTCTCATTTGAGCCTAGCATCTCCCTCTCTCTCGGTCTCTCTCAGACTCTCTCTGTCTCTGAAAGAATCCTAGAATATATCTCTCTGTCTCACTCAAAGGATTCCAGGATCTCTCTCTTTCCCTCTCTAAGAATCCTAGCATCACTTACTCTCGCTCTCAAAGAGCCTACCACCCCTCCCTCTCTGACAAAGTCGCCTAGCATCTATCTCTCTCTTTCTCTCAAAGGAGATTACCATCTCTCTCTTTCTCAGAGGAGCTAAGCATCTCTCTCTCTATGTCTCTCTCTCTCTGACCTGGGAGCATATATTCTCTCTCTCCCTCTCTCTCTCAAAGAATCCTCTGATCCCTCTCTCACTGTCTCTCTTTCTCTAAAAGGAACCCAGCATCTCTCTGTCTAACTCTCCTCTTTCTCTCAAAGGAGCCAAGCATATATCTTTCTCTCTCAAAGGAGCCTAGCATCTCTCTCTCTCTCTTTCGCTCAAAGGAGATTACATCTCTCTCTTTCTCAAAGGAGCTAAGCATATCACTCTATAGGTCTCTTTCTCACCTAGGAGCATATATTCTCTCTCTCCCTCTCTCTCTCTCAAAGGAGCCTCTGATCCCTCTCTCACTGTCTCTCTTTCTCTAAAAGGAACGCAGCATCTCTCTGCCTCTCTAGCTCTCCTCTTTCTCTCAAAGGTGCCTAGCATATCACTTTATCTCTCAAAGGAGCCTACAGTCTCTCTTTCAGAAAGGAGCCTCAGAGCTCTCTCTCTGTCTCTCTCAAAGGAGACAAGCATCTATCTCTCTCTCTCAAAGCAATCGAAGATCTCTCTCTTTCCCTGTCTCTCTCTAAGTAGTTTACAAACACTCTCTCTCTCTAAAAGGACACAAGCATCTCTCTCTCTCCCTCTCACTCTCTCTCTCTCTCTCTTTGTCTCTTTCTATCGCTTTCTCTCTCCCTCTCTCTCTCCAAGGAACATATATTCTCTCCCTCAATCTCTCTCTCTCTCAAAGAGCCTAGGATCCCTCTCTCTCTGTCTTTCTCTCCCTCAAAGGTGCCTAGCTTCTCCCTGTCTCTGTATCTCTCTCTTTCGCTCAAAGGAGCCTTGAATCTCTCTTTTACTGCCTCTCTCTGTCTCAAATGAGTCTAGAATCTCTCTCTATCTCTGTCTCTCTATCTCTTAATCTCTCTCAAAGAATCCTAGAATATCTCTTTCTCTCTCACTCAAAGGACTCTAGCATCTCTCTCTTTCTCTCTCTGAGATACCTAGCATCACTCACTCCCACTCTCAGAGGAGCCTACCATCCCGCTCTCTCTGACAAAGTAGCGTAGCATCTCCCTCTCTCTTTCTCTCAAAGAGATAAGCGTCTCTCTCTTCCTCAAAAGAGCCAAGCATCTGTCTATGTCTCTCTCTCTCTCTCCCAGGAGCATATATACTCTCTCTCTCTCTCAAAGGAGCCTCGGATCCCTCTCTCTCTGTCTCTCTTTCTCTCAAAGGAGCCAAGAATCTCTCTGTCTCTCTCGCTCTACTCTTTCTCTTAAACGACCCTAGCATATCTCTTTCTCTCTCAAAGGAGCCTAGTATCTCCCTCTCTCACAAAGGAGCCTCACAGCTATCTCTCTCTCTCTCAAAGGAGACAAGCATTTCTGTCTCCCTCTCTATCTCTCCCTCTCTATCTCCAAGGAGCATATATTCTCTCCCTGACGCTCTCTCTCAAAGAGCCAAGGATCCCTCTCTCTCTCTGTCTGACTCTCTCTACCTCAAAGGAGCCTAGCATCTCCATGTCTCTGTATATCTCTCTTTCGCTCAAAGGAGCCTAGAATCTCTCTCTCCCTCCCTATCTCTGTCCTATTGAGCCTAGCATCTCTCTCTATCTCTGTCTCTCTCAGTCTCTTTCTCTCTCTCAAAGAATCCTAGAATATATCTCTCTGTCTCACTCAAAGGATTCTAGCATCTCACTCCCTCTCTCTCTTAAAATCCTAGCATTACTCTCTCTCTCAAAGAGCCTACCATCCCTCCCTCTCTGACAAAGTAGCCTAGCATCTATCTCTCTCTTTCTCTCAAAGGCGATTACCATCTCTCTCTTTCTCAAAGGAGATAAGCATCTGTCTCTCTCTCTCTCTCTCTCTCTCTCTCTCTCTCTCACCTAGGAGCATATATTCTCTCTCTCCCTCTCTCTCTCTCAAAGGAGCTTCTGATCCCTCTCTCACTGTCTCTCTTTCTCTAAAAGGAACCCAGCATCTCTCTGTCTCTCTAGCTCTCCTCTTTCTCTGAAAGGAGCCTAGCATATCTCTTTCTCTCTCAAAGGAGCCTAGTATCTCTCCCTCTCAGAAAGGAGCAACAGAGTTCTCTCCCTCTGTCTCTCTCAAAGGAGACAAGCATCTATCTATCTATCTCTCTCTCTCAAAGGAATCTAGCATCTCTCTCTTTCTCTGTCGCTCTCTAAGAAGCTTAGAAACTTTCTCTCTCACTCAAAGGAGCCCAGCATATCTCTGTCTATCTCTATTTCCCTCATAGGAGCCTAGAATCTTTATCTCTACATCTCTCTCTCTCAAAGGAGCCTCTCAGCTCTCTCTCTCTCCCTCTCTCTCTCTCTCCCTCTCTCTCCAAGGAGCATATCGTCTATATTTCTCTCTCTCTCTCAATCTAGCCTATGATCCCTCTCTCTCTGTCCTCTCTCTCTTACAGTTGAATAGCATACATCTCTCTTTGTATCTCTCCACTTTCTATCAAAGGATCCCAGTATCTTGCTCTCACTCGCTCTCTCTCTCTTTCTCTCTCTCAAAGGAGCATAGCATATATATCTCTCTCTCCAAGTATTCTAGCATCTCTCCCTTTTTCTCTCTCTCTGTCTAAGAAGTCTAGCATCTCTCTCTCTCAAAGGGGAATAGCAACTCTCTGTCTCTCTATCTCTGCACTTTCTCTGAAAGGAGCCTAGAATCTCTCTCTCTTTCTCAAAGGAGAATAGAATCCCTCTCGCTCGCTCGCTCTCTCGAAGGAGCCTTGCATGTATCTCTCTCACTGTCTTGTTCACAGGAGCCTAGCATCTCTCTCTCTCTCTTCTCTCCCTCAGTCTCTCTCAAAGGAGCCCAGCATATGTCTGTCTATGTATCTCTATTTCTCTCATAGGTGCCTAGAATCTTTATCTCTCCATCTCTCTCTCTCAAAAGAGCCTCGCTGCTCTCTCTCTCTCCCTCTCTTTCTCTCTCTCTCACTCTCTCTCCAAGGAGCATATCGTCTATATTTCTCTCTCTCTCTCTCTCTCAAACGAGCCTATGATCCCTCTCTCTCTGTCCTCTCTCTCTTAAAGTAGAATAGCATACATCTCTCTTTGTATCTCTCCACTTTCTATCAAAGGATCCCTGCATCTCTCTCTTACTCGCTCTCTCCCTCTCCCTCTCTCCCTCTCTCTCTCTCTCTCAAAGGAGCATAGCATTTCTCTCTCTCTCCAAATATTCTAGCATCTCTCTCTTTTTCTCTCTCTCTGTCTAAGAAGTCTAGCATCTCTCTCTCTCTCAAAGGGGAATAGCAACTCTCTGTCGCTTCATCTCTCCACTTTCTCACAAAGGAGCCTAGAATCCCACTCTCTTTCTCAAAGGATACTAGAATCACTCTCGCTCTCTCTCTCTCTCTCACAAAGGAGCCTTGCATGTATCTCTCTCACTCTCTCGTTCACGGGAGCCTAGCCTCTCTCTCTCTCTCTTTTCTCTCCCTCAGTCTCTCTCAAGGAGCCTAGCATATCTCTCTCTGTCTCTTCCTTTCTCTTTCTCTCAAAAAGCTTAGCAGATCTCTCTCTCTCTAAAACGTCCCAAGCATCTCTCTCTTTGTCGCTGTCTCTCTGTCTCTCTCTCTTTCTCTCTTTCTCTCTCTCTCTCCCTCAATCTCTCTCTAGAAGGAGCATATGTTCTCTCCCTCTCTATCTCTCTCTCTCAAAGAGCCTAGGATTGCTCTCTATCTCTGTCTGACTCTCTCTCCCTCAAAGGAGCCTAGCATCTCCATTTATCTGTATATCTCTCTTTCGCTCAAAGGAGCCTAGAATCTCTCTCTCTTCCTCCCTCTCTCTCTCTCTCATTTGAGCCTAGCATCTCCCTCTCTCTCGGTCTCTCTCAGACTCTCTCTGTCTCTGAAAGAATCCTAGAATATATCTCTCTGTCTCACTCAAAGGATTCCAGGATCTCTCTCTTTCCCTCTCTAAGAATCCTAGCATCACTTACTCTCGCTCTCAAAGAGCCTACCACCCCTCCCTCTCTGACAAAGTCGCCTAGCATCTATCTCTCTCTTTCTCTCAAAGGAGATTACCATCTCTCTCTTTCTCAGAGGAGCTAAGCATCTCTCTCTCTATGTCTCTCTCTCTCTGACCTGGGAGCATATATTCTCTCTCTCCCTCTCTCTCTCAAAGAATCCTCTGATCCCTCTCTCACTGTCTCTCTTTCTCTAAAAGGAACCCAGCATCTCTCTGTCTAACTCTCCTCTTTCTCTCAAAGGAGCCAAGCATATATCTTTCTCTCTCAAAGGAGCCTAGCATCTCTCTCTCTCTCTTTCGCTCAAAGGAGATTACATCTCTCTCTTTCTCAAAGGAGCTAAGCATATCACTCTATAGGTCTCTTTCTCACCTAGGAGCATATATTCTCTCTCTCCCTCTCTCTCTCTCAAAGGAGCCTCTGATCCCTCTCTCACTGTCTCTCTTTCTCTAAAAGGAACGCAGCATCTCTCTGCCTCTCTAGCTCTCCTCTTTCTCTCAAAGGTGCCTAGCATATCACTTTATCTCTCAAAGGAGCCTACAGTCTCTCTTTCAGAAAGGAGCCTCAGAGCTCTCTCTCTGTCTCTCTCAAAGGAGACAAGCATCTATCTCTCTCTCTCTCAAAGCAATCGAAGATCTCTCTCTTTCCCTGTCTCTCTCTAAGTAGTTTACAAACACTCTCTCTCTCTAAAAGGACACAAGCATCTCTCTCTCTCCCTCTCACTCTCTCTCTCTCTCTCTTTGTCTCTTTCTATCGCTTTCTCTCTCCCTCTCTCTCTCCAAGGAACATATATTCTCTCCCTCAATCTCTCTCTCTCTCAAAGAGCCTAGGATCCCTCTCTCTCTGTCTTTCTCTCCCTCAAAGGTGCCTAGCTTCTCCCTGTCTCTGTATCTCCCTCTTTCGCTCAAAGGAGCCTTGAATCTCTCTTTTACTGCCTCTCTCTGTCTCAAATGAGTCTAGAATCTCTCTCTATCTCTGTCTCTCTATCTCTTAATCTCTCTCAAAGAATCCTAGAATATCTCTTTCTCTCTCACTCAAAGGACTCTAGCATCTCTCTCTTTCTCTCTCTGAGATACCTAGCATCACTCACTCCCACTCTCAGAGGAGCCTACCATCCCGCTCTCTCTGACAAAGTAGCGTAGCATCTCCCTCTCTCTTTCTCTCAAAGAGATAAGCGTCTCTCTCTTCCTCAAAAGAGCCAAGCATCTGTCTATGTCTCTCTCTCTCTCTCCCAGGAGCATATATACTCTCTCTCTCTCTCAAAGGAGCCTCGGATCCCTCTCTCTCTGTCTCTCTTTCTCTCAAAGGAGCCAAGAATCTCTCTGTCTCTCTCGCTCTACTCTTTCTCTTAAACGACCCTAGCATATCTCTTTCTCTCTCAAAGGAGCCTAGTATCTCCCTCTCTCACAAAGGAGCCTCACAGCTATCTCTCTCTCTCTCAAAGGAGACAAGCATTTCTGTCTCCCTCTCTATCTCTCCCTCTCTATCTCCAAGGAGCATATATTCTCTCCCTGACGCTCTCTCTCAAAGAGCCAAGGATCCCTCTCTCTCTCTGTCTGACTCTCTCTACCTCAAAGGAGCCTAGCATCTCCATGTCTCTGTATATCTCTCTTTCGCTCAAAGGAGCCTAGAATCTCTCTCTCTCCCTCCCTATCTCTGTCCTATTGAGCCTAGCATCTCTCTCTATCTCTGTCTCTCTCAGTCTCTTTCTCTCTCTCAAAGAATCCTAGAATATATCTCTCTGTCTCACTCAAAGGATTCTAGCATCTCACTCCCTCTCTCTCTTAAAATCCTAGCATTACTCTCTCTCTCAAAGAGCCTACCATCCCTCCCTCTCTGACAAAGAAGCCTAGCATCTATCTCTCTCTTTCTCTCAAAGGCGATTACCATCTCTCTCTTTCTCAAAGGAGATAAGCATCTGTCTGTCTCTCTCTCTCTCTCTCTCTCTCTCTCTCTCTCACCTAGGAGCATATATTCTCTCTCTCCCTCTCTCTCTCTCAAAGGAGCTTCTGATCCCTCTCTCACTGTCTCTCTTTCTCTAAAAGGAACCCAGCATCTCTCTGTCTCTCTAGCTCTCCTCTTTCTCTGAAAGGAGCCTAGCATATCTCTTTCTCTCTCAAAGGAGCCTAGTATCTCTCCCTCTCAGAAAGGAGCAACAGAGTTCTCTCCCTCTGTCTCTCTCAGAGGAGACAAGCATCTATCTATCTATCTCTCTCTCAAAGGAATCTAGCATCTCTCTCTTACTCTGTCGCTCTCTAAGAAGCTTAGAAACTTTCTCTCTCACTCAAAGGAGCCCAGCATATCTCTGTCTATCTCTATTTCCCTCATAGGAGCCTAGAATCTTTATCTCTACATCTCTCTCTCTCAAAGGAGCCTCTCAGCTCTCTCTCTCTCCCTCTCTCTCTCTCTCACTCTCTCTCCAAGGAGCATATCGTCTATATTTCTCTCTCTCTCTCAATCTAGCCTATGATCCCTCTCTCTCTGTCCTCTCTCTCTTACAGTTGAATAGCATACATCTCTCTTTGTATCTCTCCACTTTCTATCAAAGGATCCCAGTATCTTGCTCTCACTCGCTCTCTCCCTCTCTCTCTCTCTTTCTCTCTCTCAAAGGAGCATAGCATATATATCTCTCTCTCCAAGTATTCTAGCATCTCTCCCTTTTTCTCTCTCTCTGTCTAAGAAGTCTAGCATCTCTCTCTCTCAAAGGGGAATAGCAACTCTCTGTCTCTCTATCTCTGCACTTTCTCTGAAAGGAGCCTAGAATCTCTCTCTCTTTCTCAAAGGAGAATAGAATCCCTCTCGCTCGCTCGCTCTCTCGAAGGAGCCTTGCATGTATCTCTCTCACTGTCTTGTTCACAGGAGCCTAGCATCTCTCTCTCTCTTCTCTCCCTCAGTCTCTCTCAAAGGAGCCCAGCATATGTCTGTCTATGTATCTCTATTTCTCTCATAGGAGCCTAGAATCTTTATCTCTCCGTCTCTCTCTCTCAAAAGAGCCTCGCTGCTCTCTCTCTCTCCCTCTCTTTCTCTCTCTCTCACTCTCTCTCCAAGGAGCATATCGTCTATATTTCTCTCTCTCTCTCTCTCTCAAACGAGCCTATGATCCCTCTCTCTCTGTCCTCTCTCTCTTAAAGTAGAATAGCATACATCTCTCTTTGTATCTCTCCACTTTCTATCAAAGGATCCCCGCATCTCTCTCTTACTCGCTCTCTCCCTCTCCCTCTCTCCCTCTCTCTCTCTCTCTCAAAGGAGCATAGCATTTCTCTCTCTCTCCAAATATTCTAGCATCTCTCTCTTTTTCTCTCTCTCTGTCTAAGAAGTCTAGCATCTCTCTCTCTCTCAAAGGGGAATAGCAACTCTCTGTCGCTTCATCTCTCCACTTTCTCACAAAGGAGCCTAGAATCCCACTCTCTTTCTCAAAGGATACTAGAATCACTCTCGCTCTCTCTCTCTCTCACAAAGGAGCCTTGCATGTATCTCTCTCACTCTCTCGTTCACGGGAGCCTAGCCTCTCTCTCTCTCTCTTTTCTCTCCCTCAGTCTCTCTCAAGGAGCCTAGCATATCTCTCTCTGTCTCTTCCTTTCTCTTTCTCTCAAAAAGCTTAGCAGATCTCTCTCTCTCTAAAACGTCCCAAGCATCTCTCTCTTTGTCGCTGTCTCTCTGTCTCTCTCTCTTTCTCTCTTTCTCTCTCTCTCTCCCTCAATCTCTCTCTAGAAGGAGCATATGTTCTCTCCCTCTCTATCTCTCTCTCTCAAAGAGCCTAGGATTGCTCTCTATCTCTGTCTGACTCTCTCTCCCTCAAAGGAGCCTAGCATCTCCATTTATCTGTATATCTCTCTTTCGCTCAAAGGAGCCTAGAATCTCTCTCTCTTCCTCCCTCTCTCTCTCTCTCATTTGAGCCTAGCATCTCCCTCTCTCTCGGTCTCTCTCAGACTCTCTCTGTCTCTGAAAGAATCCTAGAATATATCTCTCTGTCTCACTCAAAGGATTCCAGGATCTCTCTCTTTCCCTCTCTAAGAATCCTAGCATCACTTACTCTCGCTCTCAAAGAGCCTACCACCCCTCCCTCTCTGACAAAGTCGCCTAGCATCTATCTCTCTCTTTCTCTCAAAGGAGATTACCATCTCTCTCTTTCTCAGAGGAGCTAAGCATCTCTCTCTCTATGTCTCTCTCTCTCTGACCTGGGAGCATATATTCTCTCTCTCCCTCTCTCTCTCAAAGAATCCTCTGATCCCTCTCTCACTGTCTCTCTTTCTCTAAAAGGAACCCAGCATCTCTCTGTCTAACTCTCCTCTTTCTCTCAAAGGAGCCAAGCATATATCTTTCTCTCTCAAAGGAGCCTAGCATCTCTCTCTCTCTCTTTCGCTCAAAGGAGATTACATCTCTCTCTTTCTCAAAGGAGCTAAGCATATCACTCTATAGGTCTCTTTCTCACCTAGGAGCATATATTCTCTCTCTCCCTCTCTCTCTCTCAAAGGAGCCTCTGATCCCTCTCTCACTGTCTCTCTTTCTCTAAAAGGAACGCAGCATCTCTCTGCCTCTCTAGCTCTCCTCTTTCTCTCAAAGGTGCCTAGCATATCACTTTATCTCTCAAAGGAGCCTACAGTCTCTCTTTCAGAAAGGAGCCTCAGAGCTCTCTCTCTGTCTCTCTCAAAGGAGACAAGCATCTATCTCTCTCTCTCTCAAAGCAATCGAAGATCTCTCTCTTTCCCTGTCTCTCTCTAAGTAGTTTACAAACACTCTCTCTCTCTAAAAGGACACAAGCATCTCTCTCTCTCCCTCTCACTCTCTCTCTCTCTCTCTTTGTCTCTTTCTATCGCTTTCTCTCTCCCTCTCTCTCTCCAAGGAACATATATTCTCTCCCTCAATCTCTCTCTCTCTCAAAGAGCCTAGGATCCCTCTCTCTCTGTCTTTCTCTCCCTCAAAGGTGCCTAGCTTCTCCCTGTCTCTGTATCTCCCTCTTTCGCTCAAAGGAGCCTTGAATCTCTCTTTTACTGCCTCTCTCTGTCTCAAATGAGTCTAGAATCTCTCTCTATCTCTGTCTCTCTATCTCTTAATCTCTCTCAAAGAATCCTAGAATATCTCTTTCTCTCTCACTCAAAGGACTCTAGCATCTCTCTCTTTCTCTCTCTGAGATACCTAGCATCACTCACTCCCACTCTCAGAGGAGCCTACCATCCCGCTCTCTCTGACAAAGTAGCGTAGCATCTCCCTCTCTCTTTCTCTCAAAGAGATAAGCGTCTCTCTCTTCCTCAAAAGAGCCAAGCATCTGTCTATGTCTCTCTCTCTCTCTCCCAGGAGCATATATACTCTCTCTCTCTCTCAAAGGAGCCTCGGATCCCTCTCTCTCTGTCTCTCTTTCTCTCAAAGGAGCCAAGAATCTCTCTGTCTCTCTCGCTCTACTCTTTCTCTTAAACGACCCTAGCATATCTCTTTCTCTCTCAAAGGAGCCTAGTATCTCCCTCTCTCACAAAGGAGCCTCACAGCTATCTCTCTCTCTCTCAAAGGAGACAAGCATTTCTGTCTCCCTCTCTATCTCTCCCTCTCTATCTCCAAGGAGCATATATTCTCTCCCTGACGCTCTCTCTCAAAGAGCCAAGGATCCCTCTCTCTCTCTGTCTGACTCTCTCTACCTCAAAGGAGCCTAGCATCTCCATGTCTCTGTATATCTCTCTTTCGCTCAAAGGAGCCTAGAATCTCTCTCTCTCCCTCCCTATCTCTGTCCTATTGAGCCTAGCATCTCTCTCTATCTCTGTCTCTCTCAGTCTCTTTCTCTCTCTCAAAGAATCCTAGAATATATCTCTCTGTCTCACTCAAAGGATTCTAGCATCTCACTCCCTCTCTCTCTTAAAATCCTAGCATTACTCTCTCTCTCAAAGAGCCTACCATCCCTCCCTCTCTGACAAAGAAGCCTAGCATCTATCTCTCTCTTTCTCTCAAAGGCGATTACCATCTCTCTCTTTCTCAAAGGAGATAAGCATCTGTCTGTCTCTCTCTCTCTCTCTCTCTCTCTCTCTCTCTCTCACCTAGGAGCATATATTCTCTCTCTCCCTCTCTCTCTCTCAAAGGAGCTTCTGATCCCTCTCTCACTGTCTCTCTTTCTCTAAAAGGAACCCAGCATCTCTCTGTCTCTCTAGCTCTCCTCTTTCTCTGAAAGGAGCCTAGCATATCTCTTTCTCTCTCAAAGGAGCCTAGTATCTCTCCCTCTCAGAAAGGAGCAACAGAGTTCTCTCCCTCTGTCTCTCTCAGAGGAGACAAGCATCTATCTATCTATCTCTCTCTCAAAGGAATCTAGCATCTCTCTCTTACTCTGTCGCTCTCTAAGAAGCTTAGAAACTTTCTCTCTCACTCAAAGGAGCCCAGCATATCTCTGTCTATCTCTATTTCCCTCATAGGAGCCTAGAATCTTTATCTCTACATCTCTCTCTCTCAAAGGAGCCTCTCAGCTCTCTCTCTCTCCCTCTCTCTCTCTCTCACTCTCTCTCCAAGGAGCATATCGTCTATATTTCTCTCTCTCTCTCAATCTAGCCTATGATCCCTCTCTCTCTGTCCTCTCTCTCTTACAGTTGAATAGCATACATCTCTCTTTGTATCTCTCCACTTTCTATCAAAGGATCCCAGTATCTTGCTCTCACTCGCTCTCTCCCTCTCTCTCTCTCTTTCTCTCTCTCAAAGGAGCATAGCATATATATCTCTCTCTCCAAGTATTCTAGCATCTCTCCCTTTTTCTCTCTCTCTGTCTAAGAAGTCTAGCATCTCTCTCTCTCAAAGGGGAATAGCAACTCTCTGTCTCTCTATCTCTGCACTTTCTCTGAAAGGAGCCTAGAATCTCTCTCTCTTTCTCAAAGGAGAATAGAATCCCTCTCGCTCGCTCGCTCTCTCGAAGGAGCCTTGCATGTATCTCTCTCACTGTCTTGTTCACAGGAGCCTAGCATCTCTCTCTCTCTTCTCTCCCTCAGTCTCTCTCAAAGGAGCCCAGCATATGTCTGTCTATGTATCTCTATTTCTCTCATAGGAGCCTAGAATCTTTATCTCTCCGTCTCTCTCTCTCAAAAGAGCCTCGCTGCTCTCTCTCTCTCCCTCTCTTTCTCTCTCTCTCACTCTCTCTCCAAGGAGCATATCGTCTATATTTCTCTCTCTCTCTCTCTCTCAAACGAGCCTATGATCCCTCTCTCTCTGTCCTCTCTCTCTTAAAGTAGAATAGCATACATCTCTCTTTGTATCTCTCCACTTTCTATCAAAGGATCCCCGCATCTCTCTCTTACTCGCTCTCTCCCTCTCCCTCTCTCCCTCTCTCTCTCTCTCTCAAAGGAGCATAGCATTTCTCTCTCTCTCCAAATATTCTAGCATCTCTCTCTTTTTCTCTCTCTCTGTCTAAGAAGTCTAGCATCTCTCTCTCTCTCAAAGGGGAATAGCAACTCTCTGTCGCTTCATCTCTCCACTTTCTCACAAAGGAGCCTAGAATCCCACTCTCTTTCTCAAAGGATACTAGAATCACTCTCGCTCTCTCTCTCTCTCACAAAGGAGCCTTGCATGTATCTCTCTCACTCTCTCGTTCACGGGAGCCTAGCCTCTCTCTCTCTCTCTTTTCTCTCCCTCAGTCTCTCTCAAGGAGCCTAGCATATCTCTCTCTGTCTCTTCCTTTCTCTTTCTCTCAAAAAGCTTAGCAGATCTCTCTCTCTCTAAAACGTCCCAAGCATCTCTCTCTTTGTCGCTGTCTCTCTGTCTCTCTCTCTTTCTCTCTTTCTCTCTCTCTCTCCCTCAATCTCTCTCTAGAAGGAGCATATGTTCTCTCCCTCTCTATCTCTCTCTCTCAAAGAGCCTAGGATTGCTCTCTATCTCTGTCTGACTCTCTCTCCCTCAAAGGAGCCTAGCATCTCCATTTATCTGTATATCTCTCTTTCGCTCAAAGGAGCCTAGAATCTCTCTCTCTTCCTCCCTCTCTCTCTCTCTCATTTGAGCCTAGCATCTCCCTCTCTCTCGGTCTCTCTCAGACTCTCTCTGTCTCTGAAAGAATCCTAGAATATATCTCTCTGTCTCACTCAAAGGATTCCAGGATCTCTCTCTTTCCCTCTCTAAGAATCCTAGCATCACTTACTCTCGCTCTCAAAGAGCCTACCACCCCTCCCTCTCTGACAAAGTCGCCTAGCATCTATCTCTCTCTTTCTCTCAAAGGAGATTACCATCTCTCTCTTTCTCAGAGGAGCTAAGCATCTCTCTCTCTATGTCTCTCTCTCTCTGACCTGGGAGCATATATTCTCTCTCTCCCTCTCTCTCTCAAAGAATCCTCTGATCCCTCTCTCACTGTCTCTCTTTCTCTAAAAGGAACCCAGCATCTCTCTGTCTAACTCTCCTCTTTCTCTCAAAGGAGCCAAGCATATATCTTTCTCTCTCAAAGGAGCCTAGCATCTCTCTCTCTCTCTTTCGCTCAAAGGAGATTACATCTCTCTCTTTCTCAAAGGAGCTAAGCATATCACTCTATAGGTCTCTTTCTCACCTAGGAGCATATATTCTCTCTCTCCCTCTCTCTCTCTCAAAGGAGCCTCTGATCCCTCTCTCACTGTCTCTCTTTCTCTAAAAGGAACGCAGCATCTCTCTGCCTCTCTAGCTCTCCTCTTTCTCTCAAAGGTGCCTAGCATATCACTTTATCTCTCAAAGGAGCCTACAGTCTCTCTTTCAGAAAGGAGCCTCAGAGCTCTCTCTCTGTCTCTCTCAAAGGAGACAAGCATCTATCTCTCTCTCTCTCAAAGCAATCGAAGATCTCTCTCTTTCCCTGTCTCTCTCTAAGTAGTTTACAAACACTCTCTCTCTCTAAAAGGACACAAGCATCTCTCTCTCTCCCTCTCACTCTCTCTCTCTCTCTCTTTGTCTCTTTCTATCGCTTTCTCTCTCCCTCTCTCTCTCCAAGGAACATATATTCTCTCCCTCAATCTCTCTCTCTCTCAAAGAGCCTAGGATCCCTCTCTCTCTGTCTTTCTCTCCCTCAAAGGTGCCTAGCTTCTCCCTGTCTCTGTATCTCCCTCTTTCGCTCAAAGGAGCCTTGAATCTCTCTTTTACTGCCTCTCTCTGTCTCAAATGAGTCTAGAATCTCTCTCTATCTCTGTCTCTCTATCTCTTAATCTCTCTCAAAGAATCCTAGAATATCTCTTTCTCTCTCACTCAAAGGACTCTAGCATCTCTCTCTTTCTCTCTCTGAGATACCTAGCATCACTCACTCCCACTCTCAGAGGAGCCTACCATCCCGCTCTCTCTGACAAAGTAGCGTAGCATCTCCCTCTCTCTTTCTCTCAAAGAGATAAGCGTCTCTCTCTTCCTCAAAAGAGCCAAGCATCTGTCTATGTCTCTCTCTCTCTCTCCCAGGAGCATATATACTCTCTCTCTCTCTCAAAGGAGCCTCGGATCCCTCTCTCTCTGTCTCTCTTTCTCTCAAAGGAGCCAAGAATCTCTCTGTCTCTCTCGCTCTACTCTTTCTCTTAAACGACCCTAGCATATCTCTTTCTCTCTCAAAGGAGCCTAGTATCTCCCTCTCTCACAAAGGAGCCTCACAGCTATCTCTCTCTCTCTCAAAGGAGACAAGCATTTCTGTCTCCCTCTCTATCTCTCCCTCTCTATCTCCAAGGAGCATATATTCTCTCCCTGACGCTCTCTCTCAAAGAGCCAAGGATCCCTCTCTCTCTCTGTCTGACTCTCTCTACCTCAAAGGAGCCTAGCATCTCCATGTCTCTGTATATCTCTCTTTCGCTCAAAGGAGCCTAGAATCTCTCTCTCTCCCTCCCTATCTCTGTCCTATTGAGCCTAGCATCTCTCTCTATCTCTGTCTCTCTCAGTCTCTTTCTCTCTCTCAAAGAATCCTAGAATATATCTCTCTGTCTCACTCAAAGGATTCTAGCATCTCACTCCCTCTCTCTCTTAAAATCCTAGCATTACTCTCTCTCTCAAAGAGCCTACCATCCCTCCCTCTCTGACAAAGAAGCCTAGCATCTATCTCTCTCTTTCTCTCAAAGGCGATTACCATCTCTCTCTTTCTCAAAGGAGATAAGCATCTGTCTGTCTCTCTCTCTCTCTCTCTCTCTCTCTCTCTCACCTAGGAGCATATATTCTCTCTCTCCCTCTCTCTCTCTCAAAGGAGCTTCTGATCCCTCTCTCACTGTCTCTCTTTCTCTAAAAGGAACCCAGCATCTCTCTGTCTCTCTAGCTCTCCTCTTTCTCTGAAAGGAGCCTAGCATATCTCTTTCTCTCTCAAAGGAGCCTAGTATCTCTCCCTCTCAGAAAGGAGCAACAGAGTTCTCTCCCTCTGTCTCTCTCAGAGGAGACAAGCATCTATCTATCTATCTCTCTCTCAAAGGAATCTAGCATCTCTCTCTTACTCTGTCGCTCTCTAAGAAGCTTAGAAACTTTCTCTCTCACTCAAAGGAGCCCAGCATATCTCTGTCTATCTCTATTTCCCTCATAGGAGCCTAGAATCTTTATCTCTACATCTCTCTCTCTCAAAGGAGCCTCTCAGCTCTCTCTCTCTCCCTCTCTCTCTCTCTCACTCTCTCTCCAAGGAGCATATCGTCTATATTTCTCTCTCTCTCTCAATCTAGCCTATGATCCCTCTCTCTCTGTCCTCTCTCTCTTACAGTTGAATAGCATACATCTCTCTTTGTATCTCTCCACTTTCTATCAAAGGATCCCAGTATCTTGCTCTCACTCGCTCTCTCCCTCTCTCTCTCTCTTTCTCTCTCTCAAAGGAGCATAGCATATATATCTCTCTCTCCAAGTATTCTAGCATCTCTCCCTTTTTCTCTCTCTCTGTCTAAGAAGTCTAGCATCTCTCTCTCTCAAAGGGGAATAGCAACTCTCTGTCTCTCTATCTCTGCACTTTCTCTGAAAGGAGCCTAGAATCTCTCTCTCTTTCTCAAAGGAGAATAGAATCCCTCTCGCTCGCTCGCTCTCTCGAAGGAGCCTTGCATGTATCTCTCTCACTGTCTTGTTCACAGGAGCCTAGCATCTCTCTCTCTCTTCTCTCCCTCAGTCTCTCTCAAAGGAGCCCAGCATATGTCTGTCTATGTATCTCTATTTCTCTCATAGGAGCCTAGAATCTTTATCTCTCCGTCTCTCTCTCTCAAAAGAGCCTCGCTGCTCTCTCTCTCTCCCTCTCTTTCTCTCTCTCTCACTCTCTCTCCAAGGAGCATATCGTCTATATTTCTCTCTCTCTCTCTCTCTCAAACGAGCCTATGATCCCTCTCTCTCTGTCCTCTCTCTCTTAAAGTAGAATAGCATACATCTCTCTTTGTATCTCTCCACTTTCTATCAAAGGATCCCCGCATCTCTCTCTTACTCGCTCTCTCCCTCTCCCTCTCTCCCTCTCTCTCTCTCTCTCAAAGGAGCATAGCATTTCTCTCTCTCTCCAAATATTCTAGCATCTCTCTCTTTTTCTCTCTCTCTGTCTAAGAAGTCTAGCATCTCTCTCTCTCTCAAAGGGGAATAGCAACTCTCTGTCGCTTCATCTCTCCACTTTCTCACAAAGGAGCCTAGAATCCCACTCTCTTTCTCAAAGGATACTAGAATCACTCTCGCTCTCTCTCTCTCTCACAAAGGAGCCTTGCATGTATCTCTCTCACTCTCTCGTTCACGGGAGCCTAGCCTCTCTCTCTCTCTCTTTTCTCTCCCTCAGTCTCTCTCAAGGAGCCTAGCATATCTCTCTCTGTCTCTTCCTTTCTCTTTCTCTCAAAAAGCTTAGCAGATCTCTCTCTCTCTAAAACGTCCCAAGCATCTCTCTCTTTGTCGCTGTCTCTCTGTCTCTCTCTCTTTCTCTCTTTCTCTCTCTCTCTCCCTCAATCTCTCTCTAGAAGGAGCATATGTTCTCTCCCTCTCTATCTCTCTCTCTCAAAGAGCCTAGGATTGCTCTCTATCTCTGTCTGACTCTCTCTCCCTCAAAGGAGCCTAGCATCTCCATTTATCTGTATATCTCTCTTTCGCTCAAAGGAGCCTAGAATCTCTCTCTCTTCCTCCCTCTCTCTCTCTCTCATTTGAGCCTAGCATCTCCCTCTCTCTCGGTCTCTCTCAGACTCTCTCTGTCTCTGAAAGAATCCTAGAATATATCTCTCTGTCTCACTCAAAGGATTCCAGGATCTCTCTCTTTCCCTCTCTAAGAATCCTAGCATCACTTACTCTCGCTCTCAAAGAGCCTACCACCCCTCCCTCTCTGACAAAGTCGCCTAGCATCTATCTCTCTCTTTCTCTCAAAGGAGATTACCATCTCTCTCTTTCTCAGAGGAGCTAAGCATCTCTCTCTCTATGTCTCTCTCTCTCTGACCTGGGAGCATATATTCTCTCTCTCCCTCTCTCTCTCAAAGAATCCTCTGATCCCTCTCTCACTGTCTCTCTTTCTCTAAAAGGAACCCAGCATCTCTCTGTCTAACTCTCCTCTTTCTCTCAAAGGAGCCAAGCATATATCTTTCTCTCTCAAAGGAGCCTAGCATCTCTCTCTCTCTCTTTCGCTCAAAGGAGATTACATCTCTCTCTTTCTCAAAGGAGCTAAGCATATCACTCTATAGGTCTCTTTCTCACCTAGGAGCATATATTCTCTCTCTCCCTCTCTCTCTCTCAAAGGAGCCTCTGATCCCTCTCTCACTGTCTCTCTTTCTCTAAAAGGAACGCAGCATCTCTCTGCCTCTCTAGCTCTCCTCTTTCTCTCAAAGGTGCCTAGCATATCACTTTATCTCTCAAAGGAGCCTACAGTCTCTCTTTCAGAAAGGAGCCTCAGAGCTCTCTCTCTGTCTCTCTCAAAGGAGACAAGCATCTATCTCTCTCTCTCTCAAAGCAATCGAAGATCTCTCTCTTTCCCTGTCTCTCTCTAAGTAGTTTACAAACACTCTCTCTCTCTAAAAGGACACAAGCATCTCTCTCTCTCCCTCTCACTCTCTCTCTCTCTCTCTTTGTCTCTTTCTATCGCTTTCTCTCTCCCTCTCTCTCTCCAAGGAACATATATTCTCTCCCTCAATCTCTCTCTCTCTCAAAGAGCCTAGGATCCCTCTCTCTCTGTCTTTCTCTCCCTCAAAGGTGCCTAGCTTCTCCCTGTCTCTGTATCTCTCTCTTTCGCTCAAAGGAGCCTTGAATCTCTCTTTTACTGCCTCTCTCTGTCTCAAATGAGTCTAGAATCTCTCTCTATCTCTGTCTCTCTATCTCTTAATCTCTCTCAAAGAATCCTAGAATATCTCTTTCTCTCTCACTCAAAGGACTCTAGCATCTCTCTCTTTCTCTCTCTGAGATACCTAGCATCACTCACTCCCACTCTCAGAGGAGCCTACCATCCCGCTCTCTCTGACAAAGTAGCGTAGCATCTCCCTCTCTCTTTCTCTCAAAGAGATAAGCGTCTCTCTCTTCCTCAAAAGAGCCAAGCATCTGTCTATGTCTCTCTCTCTCTCTCCCAGGAGCATATATACTCTCTCTCTCTCTCAAAGGAGCCTCGGATCCCTCTCTCTCTGTCTCTCTTTCTCTCAAAGGAGCCAAGAATCTCTCTGTCTCTCTCGCTCTACTCTTTCTCTTAAACGACCCTAGCATATCTCTTTCTCTCTCAAAGGAGCCTAGTATCTCCCTCTCTCACAAAGGAGCCTCACAGCTATCTCTCTCTCTCTCAAAGGAGACAAGCATTTATGTCTCCCTCTCTATCTCTCCCTCTCTATCTCCAAGGAGCATATATTCTCTCCCTGACGCTCTCTCTCAAAGAGCCAAGGATCCCTCTCTCTCTCTGTCTGACTCTCTCTACCTCAAAGGAGCCTAGCATCTCCATGTCTCTGTATATCTCTCTTTCGCTCAAAGGAGCCTAGAATCTCTCTCTCTCCCTCCCTATCTCTGTCCTATTGAGCCTAGCATCTCTCTCTATCTCTGTCTCTCTCAGTCTCTTTCTCTCTCTCAAAGAATCCTAGAATATATCTCTCTGTCTCACTCAAAGGATTCTAGCATCTCACTCCAGCTCTCTCTTAAAATCCTAGCATTACTCTCTCTCTCAAAGAGCCTACCATCCCTCCCTCTCTGACAAAGTAGCCTAGCATCTATCTCTCTCTTTCTCTCAAAGGCGATTACCATCTCTCTCTTTCTCAAAGGAGATAAGCATCTGTCTCTCTCTCTCTCTCTCTCTCTCTCTCTCTCTCTCTCACCTAGGAGCATATATTCTCTCTCTCCCTCTCTCTCTCTCAAAGGAGCTTCTGATCCCTCTCTCACTGTCTCTCTTTCTCTAAAAGGAACCCAGCATCTCTCTGTCTCTCTAGCTCTCCTCTTTCTCTGAAAGGAGCCTAGCATATCTCTTTCTCTCTCAAAGGAGCCTAGTATCTCTCCCTCTCAGAAAGGAGCAACAGAGTTCTCTCCCTCTGTCTCTCTCAGAGGAGACAAGCATCTATCTATCTCTCTCTCTCTCAAAGGAATCTAGCATCTCTCTCTTTCTCTGTCGCTCTCTAAGAAGCTTAGAAACTCTCTCTCTCACTCAAAGGAGCCCAGCATATCTCTGTCTATCTCTATTTCCCTCATAGGAGCCTAGAATCTTTATCTCTACATCTCTCTCTCTCAAAGGAGCCTCTCAGCTCTCTCTCTCTCCCTCTCTCTCTCTCTCTCTCTCTCTCTCTCTCTCCAAGGAGCATATCGTCTATATTTCTCTCTCTCTCTCAATCTAGCCTATGATCCCTCTCTCTCTGTCCTCTCTCTCTTACAGTTGAATAGCATACATCTCTCTTTGTATCTCTCCACTTTCTATCAAAGGATCCCAGTATCTTGCTCTCACTCGCTCTCTCCCTCTCTCTCTCTTTCTCTCTCTCAAAGGAGCATAGCATATATATCTCTCTCTCCAAGTATTCTAGCATCTCTCCCTTTTTCTCTCTCTCTGTCTAAGAAGTCTAGCATCTCTCTCTCTCAAAGGGGAATAGCAACTCTCTGTCTCTCTATCTCTGCACTTTCTCTGAAAGGAGCCTAGAATCTCTCTCTCTTTCTCAAAGGAGAATAGAATCCCTCTCGCTCGCTCGCTCTCTCGAAGGAGCCTTGCATGTATCTCTCTCACTGTCTTGTTCACAGGAGCCTAGCATCTCTCTCTCTCTTCTCTCCCTCAGTCTCTCTCAAAGGAGCCCAGCATATGTCTGTCTATGTATCTCTATTTCTCTCATAGGAGCCTAGAATCTTTATCTCTCCGTCTCTCTCTCTCAAAAGAGCCTCGCTGCTCTCTCTCTCTCCCTCTCTTTCTCTCTCTCTCACTCTCTCTCCAAGGAGCATATCGTCTATATTTCTCTCTCTCTCTCTCTCTCAAACGAGCCTATGATCCCTCTCTCTCTGTCCTCTCTCTCTTAAAGTAGAATAGCATACATCTCTCTTTGTATCTCTCCACTTTCTATCAAAGGATCCCCGCATCTCTCTCTTACTCGCTCTCTCCCTCTCCCTCTCTCCCTCTCTCTCTCTCTCTCAAAGGAGCATAGCATTTCTCTCTCTCTCCAAATATTCTAGCATCTCTCTCTTTTTCTCTCTCTCTGTCTACGTAGTCTAGCATCTCTCTCTCTCTCAAAGGGGAATAGCAACTCTCTGTCGCTTCATCTCTCCACTTTCTCACAAAGGAGCCTAGAATCCCACTCTCTTTCTCAAAGGATACTAGAATCACTCTCGCTCTCTCTCTCTCTCTCACAAAGGAGCCTTGCATGTATCTCTCTCACTCTCTCGTTCACGGGAGCCTAGCCTCTCTCTCTCTCTCTTTTCTCTCCCTCAGTCTCTCTCAAGGAGCCTAGCATATCTCTCTCTGTCTCTTCCTTTCTCTTTCTCTCAAAAAGCTTAGCAGATCTCTCTCTCTCTAAAACGTCCCAAGCATCTCTCTCTTTGTCGCTGTCTCTCTGTCTCTCTCTCTTTCTCTCTTTCTCTCTCTCTCTCCCTCAATCTCTCTCTAGAAGGAGCATATGTTCTCTCCCTCTCTATCTCTCTCTCTCAAAGAGCCTAGGATTGCTCTCTATCTCTGTCTGACTCTCTCTCCCTCAAAGGAGCCTAGCATCTCCATTTATCTGTATATCTCTCTTTCGCTCAAAGGAGCCTAGAATCTCTCTCTCTTCCTCCCTCTCTCTCTCTCTCATTTGAGCCTAGCATCTCCCTCTCTCTCGGTCTCTCTCAGACTCTCTCTGTCTCTGAAAGAATCCTAGAATATATCTCTCTGTCTCACTCAAAGGATTCCAGGATCTCTCTCTTTCCCTCTCTAAGAATCCTAGCATCACTTACTCTCGCTCTCAAAGAGCCTACCACCCCTCCCTCTCTGACAAAGTCGCCTAGCATCTATCTCTCTCTTTCTCTCAAAGGAGATTACCATCTCTCTCTTTCTCAGAGGAGCTAAGCATCTCTCTCTCTATGTCTCTCTCTCTCTGACCTGGGAGCATATATTCTCTCTCTCCCTCTCTCTCTCAAAGAATCCTCTGATCCCTCTCTCACTGTCTCTCTTTCTCTAAAAGGAACCCAGCATCTCTCTGTCTAACTCTCCTCTTTCTCTCAAAGGAGCCAAGCATATATCTTTCTCTCTCAAAGGAGCCTAGCATCTCTCTCTCTCTCTTTCGCTCAAAGGAGATTACATCTCTCTCTTTCTCAAAGGAGCTAAGCATATCACTCTATAGGTCTCTTTCTCACCTAGGAGCATATATTCTCTCTCTCCCTCTCTCTCTCTCAAAGGAGCCTCTGATCCCTCTCTCACTGTCTCTCTTTCTCTAAAAGGAACGCAGCATCTCTCTGCCTCTCTAGCTCTCCTCTTTCTCTCAAAGGTGCCTAGCATATCACTTTATCTCTCAAAGGAGCCTACAGTCTCTCTTTCAGAAAGGAGCCTCAGAGCTCTCTCTCTGTCTCTCTCAAAGGAGACAAGCATCTATCTCTCTCTCTCAAAGCAATCGAAGATCTCTCTCTTTCCCTGTCTCTCTCTAAGTAGTTTACAAACACTCTCTCTCTCTAAAAGGACACAAGCATCTCTCTCTCTCCCTCTCACTCTCTCTCTCTCTCTCTTTGTCTCTTTCTATCGCTTTCTCTCTCCCTCTCTCTCTCCAAGGAACATATATTCTCTCCCTCAATCTCTCTCTCTCTCAAAGAGCCTAGGATCCCTCTCTCTCTGTCTTTCTCTCCCTCAAAGGTGCCTAGCTTCTCCCTGTCTCTGTATCTCTCTCTTTCGCTCAAAGGAGCCTTGAATCTCTCTTTTACTGCCTCTCTCTGTCTCAAATGAGTCTAGAATCTCTCTCTATCTCTGTCTCTCTATCTCTTAATCTCTCTCAAAGAATCCTAGAATATCTCTTTCTCTCTCACTCAAAGGACTCTAGCATCTCTCTCTTTCTCTCTCTGAGATACCTAGCATCACTCACTCCCACTCTCAGAGGAGCCTATACCATCCCGCTCTCTCTGACAAAGTAGCGTAGCATCTCCCTCTCTCTTTCTCTCAAAGAGATAAGCGTCTCTCTCTTCCTCAAAAGAGCCAAGCATCTGTCTATGTCTCTCTCTCTCTCTCCCAGGAGCATATATACTCTCTCTCTCTCTCAAAGGAGCCTCGGATCCCTCTCTCTCTGTCTCTCTTTCTCTCAAAGGAGCCAAGAATCTCTCTGTCTCTCTCGCTCTACTCTTTCTCTTAAACGACCCTAGCATATCTCTTTCTCTCTCAAAGGAGCCTAGTATCTCCCTCTCTCACAAAGGAGCCTCACAGCTATCTCTCTCTCTCTCAAAGGAGACAAGCATTTCTGTCTCCCTCTCTATCTCTCCCTCTCTATCTCCAAGGAGCATATATTCTCTCCCTGACGCTCTCTCTCAAAGAGCCAAGGATCCCTCTCTCTCTCTGTCTGACTCTCTCTACCTCAAAGGAGCCTAGCATCTCCATGTCTCTGTATATCTCTCTTTCGCTCAAAGGAGCCTAGAATCTCTCTCTCTCCCTCCCTATCTCTGTCCTATTGAGCCTAGCATCTCTCTCTATCTCTGTCTCTCTCAGTCTCTTTCTCTCTCTCAAAGAATCCTAGAATATATCTCTCTGTCTCACTCAAAGGATTCTAGCATCTCACTCCCTCTCTCTCTTAAAATCCTAGCATTACTCTCTCTCTCAAAGAGCCTACCATCCCTCCCTCTCTGACAAAGAAGCCTGGCATCTATCTCTCTCTTTCTCTCAAAGGCGATTACCATCTCTCTCTTTCTCAAAGGAGATAAGCATCTGTCTGTCTCTCTCTCTCTCTCTCTCTCTCTCTCTCTCTCTCACCTAGGAGCATATATTCTCTCTCTCCCTCTCTCTCTCTCAAAGGAGCTTCTGATCCCTCTCTCACTGTCTCTCTTTCTCTAAAAGGAACCCAGCATCTCTCTGTCTCTCTAGCTCTCCTCTTTCTCTGAAAGGAGCCTAGCATATCTCTTTCTCTCTCAAAGGAGCCTAGTATCTCTCCCTCTCAGAAAGGAGCAACAGAGTTCTCTCCCTCTGTCTCTCTCAGAGGAGACAAGCATCTATCTATCTATCTCTCTCTCAAAGGAATCTAGCATCTCTCTCTTTCTCTGTCGCTCTCTAAGAAGCTTAGAAACTTTCTCTCTCACTCAAAGGAGCCCAGCATATCTCTGTCTATCTCTATTTCCCTCATAGGAGCCTAGAATCTTTATCTCTACATCTCTCTCTCTCAAAGGAGCCTCTCAGCTCTCTCTCTCTCCCTCTCTCTCTCTCTCACTCTCTCTCCAAGGAGCATATCGTCTATATTTCTCTCTCTCTCTCAATCTAGCCTATGATCCCTCTCTCTCTGTCCTCTCTCTCTTACAGTTGAATAGCATACATCTCTCTTTGTATCTCTCCACTTTCTATCAAAGGATCCCAGTATCTTGCTCTCACTCGCTCTCTCCCTCTCTCTCTCTCTTTCTCTCTCTCAAAGGAGCATAGCATATATATCTCTCTCTCCAAGTATTCTAGCATCTCTCCCTTTTTCTCTCTCTCTGTCTAAGAAGTCTAGCATCTCTCTCTCTCAAAGGGGAATAGCAACTCTCTGTCTCTCTATCTCTGCACTTTCTCTGAAAGGAGCCTAGAATCTCTCTCTCTTTCTCAAAGGAGAATAGAATCCCTCTCGCTCGCTCGCTCTCTCGAAGGAGCCTTGCATGTATCTCTCTCACTGTCTTGTTCACAGGAGAATAGCATCTCTCTCTCTCTCTTCTCTCCCTCAGTCTCTCTCAAAGGAGCCCAGCATATGTCTGTCTATGTATCTCTATTTCTCTCATAGGAGCCTAGAATCTTTATCTCTCCGTCTCTCTCTCTCAAAAGAGCCTCGCTGCTCTCTCTCTCTCCCTCTCTTTCTCTCTCTCTCACTCTCTCTCCAAGGAGCATATCGTCTATATTTCTCTCTCTCTCTCTCTCTCTCAAACGAGCCTATGATCCCTCTCTCTCTGTCCTCTCTCTCTTAAAGTAGAATAGCATACATCTCTCTTTGTATCTCTCCACTTTCTATCAAAGGATCCCAGCATCTCTCTCTTACTCGCTCTCTCCCTCTCCCTCTCTCCCTCTCTCTCTCTCTCTCAAAGGAGCATAGCATTTCTCTCTCTCTCCAAATATTCTAGCATCTCTCTCTTTTTCTCTCTCTCTGTCTAAGAAGTCTAGCATCTCTCTCTCTCTCAAAGGGGAATAGCAACTCTCTGTCGCTTCATCTCTCCACTTTCTCACAAAGGAGCCTAGAATCCCACTCTCTTTCTCAAAGGATACTAGAATCACTCTCGCTCTCTCTCTCTCTCACAAAGGAGCCTTGCATGTATCTCTCTCACTCTCTCGTTCACGGGAGCCTAGCCTCTCTCTCTCTCTCTTTTCTCTCCCTCAGTCTCTCTCAAGGAGCCTAGCATATCTCTCTCTGTCTCTTCCTTTCTCTTTCTCTCAAAAAGCTTAGCAGATCTCTCTCTCTCTAAAACGTCCCAAGCATCTCTCTCTTTGTCGCTGTCTCTCTGTCTCTCTCTCTTTCTCTCTTTCTCTCTCTCTCTCCCTCAATCTCTCTCTAGAAGGAGCATATGTTCTCTCCCTCTCTATCTCTCTCTCTCAAAGAGCCTAGGATTGCTCTCTATCTCTGTCTGACTCTCTCTCCCTCAAAGGAGCCTAGCATCTCCATTTATCTGTATATCTCTCTTTCGCTCAAAGGAGCCTAGAATCTCTCTCTCTTCCTCCCTCTCTCTCTCTCTCATTTGAGCCTAGCATCTCCCTCTCTCTCGGTCTCTCTCAGACTCTCTCTGTCTCTGAAAGAATCCTAGAATATATCTCTCTGTCTCACTCAAAGGATTCCAGGATCTCTCTCTTT
This sequence comes from Manis pentadactyla, assembly GCF_030020395.1. Classification (NCBI taxonomy): domain Eukaryota; kingdom Metazoa; phylum Chordata; class Mammalia; order Pholidota; family Manidae; genus Manis; species Manis pentadactyla. Next base: position 125,966 of record NW_026644589.1, on the reverse strand, counting down.
CCCTCTCTAAGAATCCTAGCATCACTTACTCTCGCTCTCAAAGAGCCTACCACCCCTCCCTCTCTGACAAAGTCGCCTAGCATCTATCTCTCTCTTTCTCTCAAAGGAGATTACCATCTCTCTCTTTCTCAGAGGAGCTAAGCATCTCTCTCTCTATGTCTCTCTCTCTCTGACCTGGGAGCATATATTCTCTCTCTCCCTCTCTCTCTCAAAGAATCCTCTGATCCCTCTCTCACTGTCTCTCTTTCTCTAAAAGGAACCCAGCATCTCTCTGTCTAACTCTCCTCTTTCTCTCAAAGGAGCCAAGCATATATCTTTCTCTCTCAAAGGAGCCTAGCATCTCTCTCTCTCTCTTTCGCTCAAAGGAGATTACATCTCTCTCTTTCTCAAAGGAGCTAAGCATATCACTCTATAGGTCTCTTTCTCACCTAGGAGCATATATTCTCTCTCTCCCTCTCTCTCTCTCAAAGGAGCCTCTGATCCCTCTCTCACTGTCTCTCTTTCTCTAAAAGGAACGCAGCATCTCTCTGCCTCTCTAGCTCTCCTCTTTCTCTCAAAGGTGCCTAGCATATCACTTTATCTCTCAAAGGAGCCTACAGTCTCTCTTTCAGAAAGGAGCCTCAGAGCTCTCTCTCTGTCTCTCTCAAAGGAGACAAGCATCTATCTCTCTCTCTCTCAAAGCAATCGAAGATCTCTCTCTTTCCCTGTCTCTCTCTAAGTAGTTTACAAACACTCTCTCTCTCTAAAAGGACACAAGCATCTCTCTCTCTCCCTCTCACTCTCTCTCTCTCTCTCTTTGTCTCTTTCTATCGCTTTCTCTCTCCCTCTCTCTCTCCAAGGAACATATATTCTCTCCCTCAATCTCTCTCTCTCTCAAAGAGCCTAGGATCCCTCTCTCTCTGTCTTTCTCTCCCTCAAAGGTGCCTAGCTTCTCCCTGTCTCTGTATCTCTCTCTTTCGCTCAAAGGAGCCTTGAATCTCTCTTTTACTGCCTCTCTCTGTCTCAAATGAGTCTAGAATCTCTCTCTATCTCTGTCTCTCTATCTCTTAATCTCTCTCAAAGAATCCTAGAATATCTCTTTCTCTCTCACTCAAAGGACTCTAGCATCTCTCTCTTTCTCTCTCTGAGATACCTAGCATCACTCACTCCCACTCTCAGAGGAGCCTACCATCCCGCTCTCTCTGACAAAGTAGCGTAGCATCTCCCTCTCTCTTTCTCTCAAAGAGATAAGCGTCTCTCTCTTCCTCAAAAGAGCCAAGCATCTGTCTATGTCTCTCTCTCTCTCTCCCAGGAGCATATATACTCTCTCTCTCTCTCAAAGGAGCCTCGGATCCCTCTCTCTCTGTCTCTCTTTCTCTCAAAGGAGCCAAGAATCTCTCTGTCTCTCTCGCTCTACTCTTTCTCTTAAACGACCCTAGCATATCTCTTTCTCTCTCAAAGGAGCCTAGTATCTCCCTCTCTCACAAAGGAGCCTCACAGCTATCTCTCTCTCTCTCTCAAAGGAGACAAGCATTTCTGTCTCCCTCTCTATCTCTCCCTCTCTATCTCCAAGGAGCATATATTCTCTCCCTGACGCTCTCTCTCAAAGAGCCAAGGATCCCTCTCTCTCTCTGTCTGACTCTCTCTACCTCAAAGGAGCCTAGCATCTCCATGTCTCTGTATATCTCTCTTTCGCTCAAAGGAGCCTAGAATCTCTCTCTCTCCCTCCCTATCTCTGTCCTATTGAGCCTAGCATCTCTCTCTATCTCTGTCTCTCTCAGTCTCTTTCTCTCTCTCAAAGAATCCTAGAATATATCTCTCTGTCTCACTCAAAGGATTCTAGCATCTCACTCCCTCTCTCTCTTAAAATCCTAGCATTACTCTCTCTCTCAAAGAGCCTACCATCCCTCCCTCTCTGACAAAGAAGCCTAGCATCTATCTCTCTCTTTCTCTCAAAGGCGATTACCATCTCTCTCTTTCTCAAAGGAGATAAGCATCTGTCTGTCTCTCTCTCTCTCTCTCTCTCTCTCTCTCTCTCACCTAGGAGCATATATTCTCTCTCTCCCTCTCTCTCTCTCAAAGGAGCTTCTGATCCCTCTCTCACTGTCTCTCTTTCTCTAAAAGGAACCCAGCATCTCTCTGTCTCTCTAGCTCTCCTCTTTCTCTGAAAGGAGCCTAGCATATCTCTTTCTCTCTCAAAGGAGCCTAGTATCTCTCCCTCTCAGAAAGGAGCAACAGAGTTCTCTCCCTCTGTCTCTCTCAGAGGAGACAAGCATCTATCTATCTATCTCTCTCTCAAAGGAATCTAGCATCTCTCTCTTTCTCTGTCGCTCTCTAAGAAGCTTAGAAACTTTCTCTCTCACTCAAAGGAGCCCAGCATATCTCTGTCTATCTCTATTTCCCTCATAGGAGCCTAGAATCTTTATCTCTACATCTCTCTCTCTCAAAGGAGCCTCTCAGCTCTCTCTCTCTCCCTCTCTCTCTCTCTCACTCTCTCTCCAAGGAGCATATCGTCTATATTTCTCTCTCTCTCTCAATCTAGCCTATGATCCCTCTCTCTCTGTCCTCTCTCTCTTACAGTTGAATAGCATACATCTCTCTTTGTATCTCTCCACTTTCTATCAAAGGATCCCAGTATCTTGCTCTCACTCGCTCTCTCCCTCTCTCTCTCTCTTTCTCTCTCTCAAAGGAGCATAGCATATATATCTCTCTCTCCAAGTATTCTAGCATCTCTCCCTTTTTCTCTCTCTCTGTCTAAGAAGTCTAGCATCTCTCTCTCTCAAAGGGGAATAGCAACTCTCTGTCTCTCTATCTCTGCACTTTCTCTGAAAGGAGCCTAGAATCTCTCTCTCTTTCTCAAAGGAGAATAGAATCCCTCTCGCTCGCTCGCTCTCTCGAAGGAGCCTTGCATGTATCTCTCTCACTGTCTTGTTCACAGGAGAATAGCATCTCTCTCTCTCTCTTCTCTCCCTCAGTCTCTCTCAAAGGAGCCCAGCATATGTCTGTCTATGTATCTCTATTTCTCTCATAGGAGCCTAGAATCTTTATCTCTCCGTCTCTCTCTCTCAAAAGAGCCTCGCTGCTCTCTCTCTCTCCCTCTCTTTCTCTCTCTCTCACTCTCTCTCCAAGGAGCATATCGTCTATATTTCTCTCTCTCTCTCTCTCTCTCAAACGAGCCTATGATCCCTCTCTCTCTGTCCTCTCTCTCTTAAAGTAGAATAGCATACATCTCTCTTTGTATCTCTCCACTTTCTATCAAAGGATCCCAGCATCTCTCTCTTACTCGCTCTCTCCCTCTCCCTCTCTCCCTCTCTCTCTCTCTCTCAAAGGAGCATAGCATTTCTCTCTCTCTCCAAATATTCTAGCATCTCTCTCTTTTTCTCTCTCTCTGTCTAAGAAGTCTAGCATCTCTCTCTCTCTCAAAGGGGAATAGCAACTCTCTGTCGCTTCATCTCTCCACTTTCTCACAAAGGAGCCTAGAATCCCACTCTCTTTCTCAAAGGATACTAGAATCACTCTCGCTCTCTCTCTCTCTCACAAAGGAGCCTTGCATGTATCTCTCTCACTCTCTCGTTCACGGGAGCCTAGCCTCTCTCTCTCTCTCTTTTCTCTCCCTCAGTCTCTCTCAAGGAGCCTAGCATATCTCTCTCTGTCTCTTCCTTTCTCTTTCTCTCAAAAAGCTTAGCAGATCTCTCTCTCTCTAAAACGTCCCAAGCATCTCTCTCTTTGTCGCTGTCTCTCTGTCTCTCTCTCTTTCTCTCTTTCTCTCTCTCTCTCCCTCAATCTCTCTCTAGAAGGAGCATATGTTCTCTCCCTCTCTATCTCTCTCTCTCAAAGAGCCTAGGATTGCTCTCTATCTCTGTCTGACTCTCTCTCCCTCAAAGGAGCCTAGCATCTCCATTTATCTGTATATCTCTCTTTCGCTCAAAGGAGCCTAGAATCTCTCTCTCTTCCTCCCTCTCTCTCTCTCTCATTTGAGCCTAGCATCTCCCTCTCTCTCGGTCTCTCTCAGACTCTCTCTGTCTCTGAAAGAATCCTAGAATATATCTCTCTGTCTCACTCAAAGGATTCCAGGATCTCTCTCTTTCCCTCTCTAAGAATCCTAGCATCACTTACTCTCGCTCTCAAAGAGCCTACCACCCCTCCCTCTCTGACAAAGTCGCCTAGCATCTATCTCTCTCTTTCTCTCAAAGGAGATTACCATCTCTCTCTTTCTCAGAGGAGCTAAGCATCTCTCTCTCTATGTCTCTCTCTCTCTGACCTGGGAGCATATATTCTCTCTCTCCCTCTCTCTCTCAAAGAATCCTCTGATCCCTCTCTCACTGTCTCTCTTTCTCTAAAAGGAACCCAGCATCTCTCTGTCTAACTCTCCTCTTTCTCTCAAAGGAGCCAAGCATATATCTTTCTCTCTCAAAGGAGCCTAGCATCTCTCTCTCTCTCTTTCGCTCAAAGGAGATTACATCTCTCTCTTTCTCAAAGGAGCTAAGCATATCACTCTATAGGTCTCTTTCTCACCTAGGAGCATATATTCTCTCTCTCCCTCTCTCTCTCTCAAAGGAGCCTCTGATCCCTCTCTCACTGTCTCTCTTTCTCTAAAAGGAACGCAGCATCTCTCTGCCTCTCTAGCTCTCCTCTTTCTCTCAAAGGTGCCTAGCATATCACTTTATCTCTCAAAGGAGCCTACAGTCTCTCTTTCAGAAAGGAGCCTCAGAGCTCTCTCTCTGTCTCTCTCAAAGGAGACAAGCATCTATCTCTCTCTCTCTCAAAGCAATCGAAGATCTCTCTCTTTCCCTGTCTCTCTCTAAGTAGTTTACAAACACTCTCTCTCTCTAAAAGGACACAAGCATCTCTCTCTCTCCCTCTCACTCTCTCTCTCTCTCTCTTTGTCTCTTTCTATCGCTTTCTCTCTCCCTCTCTCTCTCCAAGGAACATATATTCTCTCCCTCAATCTCTCTCTCTCTCAAAGAGCCTAGGATCCCTCTCTCTCTGTCTTTCTCTCCCTCAAAGGTGCCTAGCTTCTCCCTGTCTCTGTATCTCTCTCTTTCGCTCAAAGGAGCCTTGAATCTCTCTTTTACTGCCTCTCTCTGTCTCAAATGAGTCTAGAATCTCTCTCTATCTCTGTCTCTCTATCTCTTAATCTCTCTCAAAGAATCCTAGAATATCTCTTTCTCTCTCACTCAAAGGACTCTAGCATCTCTCTCTTTCTCTCTCTGAGATACCTAGCATCACTCACTCCCACTCTCAGAGGAGCCTACCATCCCGCTCTCTCTGACAAAGTAGCGTAGCATCTCCCTCTCTCTTTCTCTCAAAGAGATAAGCGTCTCTCTCTTCCTCAAAAGAGCCAAGCATCTGTCTATGTCTCTCTCTCTCTCTCCCAGGAGCATATATACTCTCTCTCTCTCTCAAAGGAGCCTCGGATCCCTCTCTCTCTGTCTCTCTTTCTCTCAAAGGAGCCAAGAATCTCTCTGTCTCTCTCGCTCTACTCTTTCTCTTAAACGACCCTAGCATATCTCTTTCTCTCTCAAAGGAGCCTAGTATCTCCCTCTCTCACAAAGGAGCCTCACAGCTATCTCTCTCTCTCTCTCAAAGGAGACAAGCATTTCTGTCTCCCTCTCTATCTCTCCCTCTCTATCTCCAAGGAGCATATATTCTCTCCCTGACGCTCTCTCTCAAAGAGCCAAGGATCCCTCTCTCTCTCTGTCTGACTCTCTCTACCTCAAAGGAGCCTAGCATCTCCATGTCTCTGTATATCTCTCTTTCGCTCAAAGGAGCCTAGAATCTCTCTCTCTCCCTCCCTATCTCTGTCCTATTGAGCCTAGCATCTCTCTCTATCTCTGTCTCTCTCAGTCTCTTTCTCTCTCTCAAAGAATCCTAGAATATATCTCTCTGTCTCACTCAAAGGATTCTAGCATCTCACTCCCTCTCTCTCTTAAAATCCTAGCATTACTCTCTCTCTCAAAGAGCCTACCATCCCTCCCTCTCTGACAAAGAAGCCTAGCATCTATCTCTCTCTTTCTCTCAAAGGCGATTACCATCTCTCTCTTTCTCAAAGGAGATAAGCATCTGTCTGTCTCTCTCTCTCTCTCTCTCTCTCTCTCTCTCTCACCTAGGAGCATATATTCTCTCTCTCCCTCTCTCTCTCTCAAAGGAGCTTCTGATCCCTCTCTCACTGTCTCTCTTTCTCTAAAAGGAACCCAGCATCTCTCTGTCTCTCTAGCTCTCCTCTTTCTCTGAAAGGAGCCTAGCATATCTCTTTCTCTCTCAAAGGAGCCTAGTATCTCTCCCTCTCAGAAAGGAGCAACAGAGTTCTCTCCCTCTGTCTCTCTCAGAGGAGACAAGCATCTATCTATCTATCTCTCTCTCAAAGGAATCTAGCATCTCTCTCTTTCTCTGTCGCTCTCTAAGAAGCTTAGAAACTTTCTCTCTCACTCAAAGGAGCCCAGCATATCTCTGTCTATCTCTATTTCCCTCATAGGAGCCTAGAATCTTTATCTCTACATCTCTCTCTCTCAAAGGAGCCTCTCAGCTCTCTCTCTCTCCCTCTCTCTCTCTCTCACTCTCTCTCCAAGGAGCATATCGTCTATATTTCTCTCTCTCTCTCAATCTAGCCTATGATCCCTCTCTCTCTGTCCTCTCTCTCTTACAGTTGAATAGCATACATCTCTCTTTGTATCTCTCCACTTTCTATCAAAGGATCCCAGTATCTTGCTCTCACTCGCTCTCTCCCTCTCTCTCTCTCTTTCTCTCTCTCAAAGGAGCATAGCATATATATCTCTCTCTCCAAGTATTCTAGCATCTCTCCCTTTTTCTCTCTCTCTGTCTAAGAAGTCTAGCATCTCTCTCTCTCAAAGGGGAATAGCAACTCTCTGTCTCTCTATCTCTGCACTTTCTCTGAAAGGAGCCTAGAATCTCTCTCTCTTTCTCAAAGGAGAATAGAATCCCTCTCGCTCGCTCGCTCTCTCGAAGGAGCCTTGCATGTATCTCTCTCACTGTCTTGTTCACAGGAGAATAGCATCTCTCTCTCTCTCTTCTCTCCCTCAGTCTCTCTCAAAGGAGCCCAGCATATGTCTGTCTATGTATCTCTATTTCTCTCATAGGAGCCTAGAATCTTTATCTCTCCGTCTCTCTCTCTCAAAAGAGCCTCGCTGCTCTCTCTCTCTCCCTCTCTTTCTCTCTCTCTCACTCTCTCTCCAAGGAGCATATCGTCTATATTTCTCTCTCTCTCTCTCTCTCTCAAACGAGCCTATGATCCCTCTCTCTCTGTCCTCTCTCTCTTAAAGTAGAATAGCATACATCTCTCTTTGTATCTCTCCACTTTCTATCAAAGGATCCCAGCATCTCTCTCTTACTCGCTCTCTCCCTCTCCCTCTCTCCCTCTCTCTCTCTCTCTCAAAGGAGCATAGCATTTCTCTCTCTCTCCAAATATTCTAGCATCTCTCTCTTTTTCTCTCTCTCTGTCTAAGAAGTCTAGCATCTCTCTCTCTCTCAAAGGGGAATAGCAACTCTCTGTCGCTTCATCTCTCCACTTTCTCACAAAGGAGCCTAGAATCCCACTCTCTTTCTCAAAGGATACTAGAATCACTCTCGCTCTCTCTCTCTCTCACAAAGGAGCCTTGCATGTATCTCTCTCACTCTCTCGTTCACGGGAGCCTAGCCTCTCTCTCTCTCTCTTTTCTCTCCCTCAGTCTCTCTCAAGGAGCCTAGCATATCTCTCTCTGTCTCTTCCTTTCTCTTTCTCTCAAAAAGCTTAGCAGATCTCTCTCTCTCTAAAACGTCCCAAGCATCTCTCTCTTTGTCGCTGTCTCTCTGTCTCTCTCTCTTTCTCTCTTTCTCTCTCTCTCTCCCTCAATCTCTCTCTAGAAGGAGCATATGTTCTCTCCCTCTCTATCTCTCTCTCTCAAAGAGCCTAGGATTGCTCTCTATCTCTGTCTGACTCTCTCTCCCTCAAAGGAGCCTAGCATCTCCATTTATCTGTATATCTCTCTTTCGCTCAAAGGAGCCTAGAATCTCTCTCTCTTCCTCCCTCTCTCTCTCTCTCATTTGAGCCTAGCATCTCCCTCTCTCTCGGTCTCTCTCAGACTCTCTCTGTCTCTGAAAGAATCCTAGAATATATCTCTCTGTCTCACTCAAAGGATTCCAGGATCTCTCTCTTTCCCTCTCTAAGAATCCTAGCATCACTTACTCTCGCTCTCAAAGAGCCTACCACCCCTCCCTCTCTGACAAAGTCGCCTAGCATCTATCTCTCTCTTTCTCTCAAAGGAGATTACCATCTCTCTCTTTCTCAGAGGAGCTAAGCATCTCTCTCTCTATGTCTCTCTCTCTCTGACCTGGGAGCATATATTCTCTCTCTCCCTCTCTCTCTCAAAGAATCCTCTGATCCCTCTCTCACTGTCTCTCTTTCTCTAAAAGGAACCCAGCATCTCTCTGTCTAACTCTCCTCTTTCTCTCAAAGGAGCCAAGCATATATCTTTCTCTCTCAAAGGAGCCTAGCATCTCTCTCTCTCTCTTTCGCTCAAAGGAGATTACATCTCTCTCTTTCTCAAAGGAGCTAAGCATATCACTCTATAGGTCTCTTTCTCACCTAGGAGCATATATTCTCTCTCTCCCTCTCTCTCTCTCAAAGGAGCCTCTGATCCCTCTCTCACTGTCTCTCTTTCTCTAAAAGGAACGCAGCATCTCTCTGCCTCTCTAGCTCTCCTCTTTCTCTCAAAGGTGCCTAGCATATCACTTTATCTCTCAAAGGAGCCTACAGTCTCTCTTTCAGAAAGGAGCCTCAGAGCTCTCTCTCTGTCTCTCTCAAAGGAGACAAGCATCTATCTCTCTCTCTCAAAGCAATCGAAGATCTCTCTCTTTCCCTGTCTCTCTCTAAGTAGTTTACAAACACTCTCTCTCTCTAAAAGGACACAAGCATCTCTCTCTCTCCCTCTCACTCTCTCTCTCTCTCTCTTTGTCTCTTTCTATCGCTTTCTCTCTCCCTCTCTCTCTCCAAGGAACATATATTCTCTCCCTCAATCTCTCTCTCTCTCAAAGAGCCTAGGATCCCTCTCTCTCTGTCTTTCTCTCCCTCAAAGGTGCCTAGCTTCTCCCTGTCTCTGTATCTCTCTCTTTCGCTCAAAGGAGCCTTGAATCTCTCTTTTACTGCCTCTCTCTGTCTCAAATGAGTCTAGAATCTCTCTCTATCTCTGTCTCTCTATCTCTTAATCTCTCTCAAAGAATCCTAGAATATCTCTTTCTCTCTCACTCAAAGGACTCTAGCATCTCTCTCTTTCTCTCTCTGAGATACCTAGCATCACTCACTCCCACTCTCAGAGGAGCCTACCATCCCGCTCTCTCTGACAAAGTAGCGTAGCATCTCCCTCTCTCTTTCTCTCAAAGAGATAAGCGTCTCTCTCTTCCTCAAAAGAGCCAAGCATCTGTCTATGTCTCTCTCTCTCTCTCCCAGGAGCATATATACTCTCTCTCTCTCTCAAAGGAGCCTCGGATCCCTCTCTCTCTGTCTCTCTTTCTCTCAAAGGAGCCAAGAATCTCTCTGTCTCTCTCGCTCTACTCTTTCTCTTAAACGACCCTAGCATATCTCTTTCTCTCTCAAAGGAGCCTAGTATCTCCCTCTCTCACAAAGGAGCCTCACAGCTATCTCTCTCTCTCTCTCAAAGGAGACAAGCATTTCTGTCTCCCTCTCTATCTCTCCCTCTCTATCTCCAAGGAGCATATATTCTCTCCCTGACGCTCTCTCTCAAAGAGCCAAGGATCCCTCTCTCTCTCTGTCTGACTCTCTCTACCTCAAAGGAGCCTAGCATCTCCATGTCTCTGTATATCTCTCTTTCGCTCAAAGGAGCCTAGAATCTCTCTCTCTCCCTCCCTATCTCTGTCCTATTGAGCCTAGCATCTCTCTCTATCTCTGTCTCTCTCAGTCTCTTTCTCTCTCTCAAAGAATCCTAGAATATATCTCTCTGTCTCACTCAAAGGATTCTAGCATCTCACTCCCTCTCTCTCTTAAAATCCTAGCATTACTCTCTCTCTCAAAGAGCCTACCATCCCTCCCTCTCTGACAAAGAAGCCTAGCATCTATCTCTCTCTTTCTCTCAAAGGCGATTACCATCTCTCTCTTTCTCAAAGGAGATAAGCATCTGTCTGTCTCTCTCTCTCTCTCTCTCTCTCTCTCTCTCTCACCTAGGAGCATATATTCTCTCTCTCCCTCTCTCTCTCTCAAAGGAGCTTCTGATCCCTCTCTCACTGTCTCTCTTTCTCTAAAAGGAACCCAGCATCTCTCTGTCTCTCTAGCTCTCCTCTTTCTCTGAAAGGAGCCTAGCATATCTCTTTCTCTCTCAAAGGAGCCTAGTATCTCTCCCTCTCAGAAAGGAGCAACAGAGTTCTCTCCCTCTGTCTCTCTCAGAGGAGACAAGCATCTATCTATCTATCTCTCTCTCAAAGGAATCTAGCATCTCTCTCTTTCTCTGTCGCTCTCTAAGAAGCTTAGAAACTTTCTCTCTCACTCAAAGGAGCCCAGCATATCTCTGTCTATCTCTATTTCCCTCATAGGAGCCTAGAATCTTTATCTCTACATCTCTCTCTCTCAAAGGAGCCTCTCAGCTCTCTCTCTCTCCCTCTCTCTCTCTCTCACTCTCTCTCCAAGGAGCATATCGTCTATATTTCTCTCTCTCTCTCAATCTAGCCTATGATCCCTCTCTCTCTGTCCTCTCTCTCTTACAGTTGAATAGCATACATCTCTCTTTGTATCTCTCCACTTTCTATCAAAGGATCCCAGTATCTTGCTCTCACTCGCTCTCTCCCTCTCTCTCTCTCTTTCTCTCTCTCAAAGGAGCATAGCATATATATCTCTCTCTCCAAGTATTCTAGCATCTCTCCCTTTTTCTCTCTCTCTGTCTAAGAAGTCTAGCATCTCTCTCTCTCAAAGGGGAATAGCAACTCTCTGTCTCTCTATCTCTGCACTTTCTCTGAAAGGAGCCTAGAATCTCTCTCTCTTTCTCAAAGGAGAATAGAATCCCTCTCGCTCGCTCGCTCTCTCGAAGGAGCCTTGCATGTATCTCTCTCACTGTCTTGTTCACAGGAGCCTAGCATCTCTCTCTCTCTTCTCTCCCTCAGTCTCTCTCAAAGGAGCCCAGCATATGTCTGTCTATGTATCTCTATTTCTCTCATAGGAGCCTAGAATCTTTATCTCTCCGTCTCTCTCTCTCAAAAGAGCCTCGCTGCTCTCTCTCTCTCCCTCTCTTTCTCTCTCTCTCACTCTCTCTCCAAGGAGCATATCGTCTATATTTCTCTCTCTCTCTCTCTCTCTCTCAAACGAGCCTATGATCCCTCTCTCTCTGTCCTCTCTCTCTTAAAGTAGAATAGCATACATCTCTCTTTGTATCTCTCCACTTTCTATCAAAGGATCCCAGCATCTCTCTCTTACTCGCTCTCTCCCTCTCCCTCTCTCTCTCTCTCTCAAAGGAGCATAGCATTTCTCTCTCTCTCCAAATATTCTAGCATCTCTCTCTTTTTCTCTCTCTCTGTCTAAGAAGTCTAGCATCTCTCTCTCTCTCAAAGGGGAATAGCAACTCTCTGTCGCTTCATCTCTCCACTTTCTCACAAAGGAGCCTAGAATCCCACTCTCTTTCTCAAAGGATACTAGAATCACTCTCGCTCTCTCTCTCTCACACAAAGGAGCCTTGCATGTATCTCTCTCACTCTCTCGTTCACGGGAGCCTAGCCTCTCTCTCTCTCTCTTTTCTCTCCCTCAGTCTCTCTCAAGGAGCCTAGCATATCTCTCTCTGTCTCTTCCTTTCTCTTTCTCTCAAAAAGCTTAGCAGATCTCTCTCTCTCTAAAACGTCCCAAGCATCTCTCTCTTTGTCGCTGTCTCTCTGTCTCTCTCTCTTTCTCTCTTTCTCTCTCTCTCTCCCTCAATCTCTCTCTAGAAGGAGCATATGTTCTCTCCCTCTCTATCTCTCTCTCTCAAAGAGCCTAGGATTGCTCTCTATCTCTGTCTGACTCTCTCTCCCTCAAAGGAGCCTAGCATCTCCATTTATCTGTATATCTCTCTTTCGCTCAAAGGAGCCTAGAATCTCTCTCTCTTCCTCCCTCTCTCTCTCTCTCATTTGAGCCTAGCATCTCCCTCTCTCTCGGTCTCTCTCAGACTCTCTCTGTCTCTGAAAGAATCCTAGAATATATCTCTCTGTCTCACTCAAAGGATTCCAGGATCTCTCTCTTTCCCTCTCTAAGAATCCTAGCATCACTTACTCTCGCTCTCAAAGAGCCTACCACCCCTCCCTCTCTGACAAAGTCGCCTAGCATCTATCTCTCTCTTTCTCTCAAAGGAGATTACCATCTCTCTCTTTCTCAGAGGAGCTAAGCATCTCTCTCTCTATGTCTCTCTCTCTCTGACCTGGGAGCATATATTCTCTCTCTCCCTCTCTCTCTCAAAGAATCCTCTGATCCCTCTCTCACTGTCTCTCTTTCTCTAAAAGGAACCCAGCATCTCTCTGTCTAACTCTCCTCTTTCTCTCAAAGGAGCCAAGCATATATCTTTCTCTCTCAAAGGAGCCTAGCATCTCTCTCTCTCTCTTTCGCTCAAAGGAGATTACATCTCTCTCTTTCTCAAAGGAGCTAAGCATATCACTCTATAGGTCTCTTTCTCACCTAGGAGCATATATTCTCTCTCTCCCTCTCTCTCTCTCAAAGGAGCCTCTGATCCCTCTCTCACTGTCTCTCTTTCTCTAAAAGGAACGCAGCATCTCTCTGCCTCTCTAGCTCTCCTCTTTCTCTCAAAGGTGCCTAGCATATCACTTTATCTCTCAAAGGAGCCTACAGTCTCTCTTTCAGAAAGGAGCCTCAGAGCTCTCTCTCTGTCTCTCTCAAAGGAGACAAGCATCTATCTCTCTCTCTCTCAAAGCAATCGAAGATCTCTCTCTTTCCCTGTCTCTCTCTAAGTAGTTTACAAACACTCTCTCTCTCTAAAAGGACACAAGCATCTCTCTCTCTCCCTCTCACTCTCTCTCTCTCTCTCTTTGTCTCTTTCTATCGCTTTCTCTCTCCCTCTCTCTCTCCAAGGAACATATATTCTCTCCCTCAATCTCTCTCTCTCTCAAAGAGCCTAGGATCCCTCTCTCTCTGTCTTTCTCTCCCTCAAAGGTGCCTAGCTTCTCCCTGTCTCTGTATCTCTCTCTTTCGCTCAAAGGAGCCTTGAATCTCTCTTTTACTGCCTCTCTCTGTCTCAAATGAGTCTAGAATCTCTCTCTATCTCTGTCTCTCTATCTCTTAATATCTCTCAAAGAATCCTAGAATATCTCTTTCTCTCTCACTCAAAGGACTCTAGCATCTCTCTCTTTCTCTCTCTGAGATACCTAGCATCACTCACTCCCACTCTCAGAGGAGCCTACCATCCCGCTCTCTCTGACAAAGTAGCGTAGCATCTCCCTCTCTCTTTCTCTCAAAGAGATAAGCGTCTCTCTCTTCCTCAAAAGAGCCAAGCATCTGTCTATGTCTCTCTCTCTCTCTCCCAGGAGCATATATACTCTCTCTCTCTCTCAAAGGAGCCTCGGATCCCTCTCTCTCTGTCTCTCTTTCTCTCAAAGGAGCCAAGAATCTCTCTGTCTCTCTCGCTCTACTCTTTCTCTTAAACGACCCTAGCATATCTCTTTCTCTCTCAAAGGAGCCTAGTATCTCCCTCTCTCACAAAGGAGCCTCACAGCTATCTCTCTCTCTCTCAAAGGAGACAAGCATTTCTGTCTCCCTCTCTATCTCTCCCTCTCTATCTCCAAGGAGCATATATTCTCTCCCTGACGCTCTCTCTCAAAGAGCCAAGGATCCCTCTCTCTCTCTCTGTCTGACTCTCTCTACCTCAAAGGAGCCTAGCATCTCCATGTCTCTGTATATCTCTCTTTCGCTCAAAGGAGCCTAGAATCTCTCTCTCTCCCTCCCTATCTCTGTCCTATTGAGCCTAGCATCTCTCTCTATCTCTGTCTCTCTCAGTCTCTTTCTCTCTCTCAAAGAATCCTAGAATATATCTCTCTGTCTCACTCAAAGGATTCTAGCATCTCACTCCCTCTCTCTCTTAAAATCCTAGCATTACTCTCTCTCTCAAAGAGCCTACCATCCCTCCCTCTCTGACAAAGTAGCCTAGCATCTATCTCTCTCTTTCTCTCAAAGGCGATTACCATCTCTCTCTTTCTCAAAGGAGATAAGCATCTGTCTCTCTCTCTCTCTCTCTCTCTCTCTCTCTCTCACCTAGGAGCATATATTCTCTCTCTCCCTCTCTCTCTCTCAAAGGAGCTTCTGATCCCTCTCTCACTGTCTCTCTTTCTCTAAAAGGAACCCAGCATCTCTCTGTCTCTCTAGCTCTCCTCTTTCTCTGAAAGGAGCCTAGCATATCTCTTTCTCTCTCAAAGGAGCCTAGTATCTCTCCCTCTCAGAAAGGAGCAACAGAGTTCTCTCCCTCTGTCTCTCTCAGAGGAGACAAGCATCTATCTATCTCTCTCTCTCTCAAAGGAATCTAGCATCTCTCTCTTTCTCTGTCGCTCTCTAAGAAGCTTAGAAACTCTCTCTCTCACTCAAAGGAGCCCAGCATATCTCTGTCTATCTCTATTTCCCTCATAGGAGCCTAGAATCTTTATCTCTACATCTCTCTCTCTCAAAGGAGCCTCTCAGCTCTCTCTCTCTCCCTCTCTCTCTCTCTCTCTCTCTCTCTCTCCAAGGAGCATATCGTCTATATTTCTCTCTCTCTCTCAATCTAGCCTATGATCCCTCTCTCTCTGTCCTCTCTCTCTTACAGTTGAATAGCATACATCTCTCTTTGTATCTCTCCACTTTCTATCAAAGGATCCCAGTATCTTGCTCTCACTCGCTCTCTCCCTCTCTCTCTCTTTCTCTCTCTCAAAGGAGCATAGCATATATATCTCTCTCTCCAAGTATTCTAGCATCTCTCCCTTTTTCTCTCTCTCTGTCTAAGAAGTCTAGCATCTCTCTCTCTCAAAGGGGAATAGCAACTCTCTGTCTCTCTATCTCTGCACTTTCTCTGAAAGGAGCCTAGAATCTCTCTCTCTTTCTCAAAGGAGAATAGAATCCCTCTCGCTCGCTCGCTCTCTCGAAGGAGCCTTGCATGTATCTCTCTCACTGTCTTGTTCACAGGAGCCTAGCATCTCTCTCTCTCTTCTCTCCCTCAGTCTCTCTCAAAGGAGCCCAGCATATGTCTGTCTATGTATCTCTATTTCTCTCATAGGAGCCTAGAATCTTTATCTCTCCGTCTCTCTCTCTCAAAAGAGCCTCGCTGCTCTCTCTCTCTCCCTCTCTTTCTCTCTCTCTCACTCTCTCTCCAAGGAGCATATCGTCTATATTTCTCTCTCTCTCTCTCTCTCAAACGAGCCTATGATCCCTCTCTCTCTGTCCTCTCTCTCTTAAAGTAGAATAGCATACATCTCTCTTTGTATCTCTCCACTTTCTATCAAAGGATCCCCGCATCTCTCTCTTACTCGCTCTCTCCCTCTCCCTCTCTCCCTCTCTCTCTCTCTCTCAAAGGAGCATAGCATTTCTCTCTCTCTCCAAATATTCTAGCATCTCTCTCTTTTTCTCTCTCTCTGTCTACGAAGTCTAGCATCTCTCTCTCTCTCAAAGGGGAATAGCAACTCTCTGTCGCTTCATCTCTCCACTTTCTCACAAAGGAGCCTAGAATCCCACTCTCTTTCTCAAAGGATACTAGAATCACTCTCGCTCTCTCTCTCTCTCTCACAAAGGAGCCTTGCATGTATCTCTCTCACTCTCTCGTTCACGGGAGCCTAGCCTCTCTCTCTCTCTCTTTTCTCTCCCTCAGTCTCTCTCAAGGAGCCTAGCATATCTCTCTCTGTCTCTTCCTTTCTCTTTCTCTCAAAAAGCTTAGCAGATCTCTCTCTCTCTAAAACGTCCCAAGCATCTCTCTCTTTGTCGCTGTCTCTCTGTCTCTCTCTCTTTCTCTCTTTCTCTCTCTCTCTCTCCCTCAATCTCTCTCTAGAAGGAGCATATGTTCTCTCCCTCTCTATCTCTCTCTCTCAAAGAGCCTAGGATTGCTCTCTATCTCTGTCTGACTCTCTCTCCCTCAAAGGAGCCTAGCATCTCCATTTATCTGTATATCTCTCTTTCGCTCAAAGGAGCCTAGAATCTCTCTCTCTTCCTCCCTCTCTCTCTCTCTCATTTGAGCCTAGCATCTCCCTCTCTCTCGGTCTCTCTCAGACTCTCTCTGTCTCTGAAAGAATCCTAGAATATATCTCTCTGTCTCACTCAAAGGATTCCAGGATCTCTCTCTTTCCCTCTCTAAGAATCCTAGCATCACTTACTCTCGCTCTCAAAGAGCCTACCACCCCTCCCTCTCTGACAAAGTCGCCTAGCATCTATCTCTCTCTTTCTCTCAAAGGAGATTACCATCTCTCTCTTTCTCAGAGGAGCTAAGCATCTCTCTCTCTATGTCTCTCTCTCTCTGACCTGGGAGCATATATTCTCTCTCTCCCTCTCTCTCTCAAAGAATCCTCTGATCCCTCTCTCACTGTCTCTCTTTCTCTAAAAGGAACCCAGCATCTCTCTGTCTAACTCTCCTCTTTCTCTCAAAGGAGCCAAGCATATATCTTTCTCTCTCAAAGGAGCCTAGCATCTCTCTCTCTCTCTTTCGCTCAAAGGAGATTACATCTCTCTCTTTCTCAAAGGAGCTAAGCATATCACTCTATAGGTCTCTTTCTCACCTAGGAGCATATATTCTCTCTCTCCCTCTCTCTCTCTCAAAGGAGCCTCTGATCCCTCTCTCACTGTCTCTCTTTCTCTAAAAGGAACGCAGCATCTCTCTGCCTCTCTAGCTCTCCTCTTTCTCTCAAAGGTGCCTAGCATATCACTTTATCTCTCAAAGGAGCCTACAGTCTCTCTTTCAGAAAGGAGCCTCAGAGCTCTCTCTCTGTCTCTCTCAAAGGAGACAAGCATCTATCTCTCTCTCTCAAAGCAATCGAAGATCTCTCTCTTTCCCTGTCTCTCTCTAAGTAGTTTACAAACACTCTCTCTCTCTAAAAGGACACAAGCATCTCTCTCTCTCCCTCTCACTCTCTCTCTCTCTCTCTTTGTCTCTTTCTATCGCTTTCTCTCTCCCTCTCTCTCTCCAAGGAACATATATTCTCTCCCTCAATCTCTCTCTCTCTCAAAGAGCCTAGGATCCCTCTCTCTCTGTCTTTCTCTCCCTCAAAGGTGCCTAGCTTCTCCCTGTCTCTGTATCTCTCTCTTTCGCTCAAAGGAGCCTTGAATCTCTCTTTTACTGCCTCTCTCTGTCTCAAATGAGTCTAGAATCTCTCTCTATCTCTGTCTCTCTATCTCTTAATCTCTCTCAAAGAATCCTAGAATATCTCTTTCTCTCTCACTCAAAGGACTCTAGCATCTCTCTCTTTCTCTCTCTGAGATACCTAGCATCACTCACTCCCACTCTCAGAGGAGCCTACCATCCCGCTCTCTCTGACAAAGTAGCGTAGCATCTCCCTCTCTCTTTCTCTCAAAGAGATAAGCGTCTCTCTCTTCCTCAAAAGAGCCAAGCATCTGTCTATGTCTCTCTCTCTCTCTCCCAGGAGCATATATACTCTCTCTCTCTCTCAAAGGAGCCTCGGATCCCTCTCTCTCTGTCTCTCTTTCTCTCAAAGGAGCCAAGAATCTCTCTGTCTCTCTCGCTCTACTCTTTCTCTTAAACGACCCTAGCATATCTCTTTCTCTCTCAAAGGAGCCTAGTATCTCCCTCTCTCACAAAGGAGCCTCACAGCTATCTCTCTCTCTCTCAAAGGAGACAAGCATTTCTGTCTCCCTCTCTATCTCTCCCTCTCTATCTCCAAGGAGCATATATTCTCTCCCTGACGCTCTCTCTCAAAGAGCCAAGGATCCCTCTCTCTCTCTGTCTGACTCTCTCTACCTCAAAGGAGCCTAGCATCTCCATGTCTCTGTATATCTCTCTTTCGCTCAAAGGAGCCTAGAATCTCTCTCTCTCCCTCCCTATCTCTGTCCTATTGAGCCTAGCATCTCTCTCTATCTCTGTCTCTCTCAGTCTCTTTCTCTCTCTCAAAGAATCCTAGAATATATCTCTCTGTCTCACTCAAAGGATTCTAGCATCTCACTCCCTCTCTCTCTTAAAATCCTAGCATTACTCTCTCTCTCAAAGAGCCTACCATCCCTCCCTCTCTGACAAAGAAGCCTAGCATCTATCTCTCTCTTTCTCTCAAAGGCGATTACCATCTCTCTCTTTCTCAAAGGAGATAAGCATCTGTCTGTCTCTCTCTCTCTCTCTCTCTCTCTCTCTCTCTCACCTAGGAGCATATATTCTCTCTCTCCCTCTCTCTCTCTCAAAGGAGCTTCTGATCCCTCTCTCACTGTCTCTCTTTCTCTAAAAGGAACCCAGCATCTCTCTGTCTCTCTAGCTCTCCTCTTTCTCTGAAAGGAGCCTAGCATATCTCTTTCTCTCTCAAAGGAGCCTAGTATCTCTCCCTCTCAGAAAGGAGCAACAGAGTTCTCTCCCTCTGTCTCTCTCAGAGGAGACAAGCATCTATCTATCTATCTCTCTCTCAAAGGAATCTAGCATCTCTCTCTTTCTCTGTCGCTCTCTAAGAAGCTTAGAAACTTTCTCTCTCACTCAAAGGAGCCCAGCATATCTCTGTCTATCTCTATTTCCCTCATAGGAGCCTAGAATCTTTATCTCTACATCTCTCTCTCTCAAAGGAGCCTCTCAGCTCTCTCTCTCTCCCTCTCTCTCTCTCTCACTCTCTCTCCAAGTAGCATATCGTCTATATTTCTCTCTCTCTCTCAATCTAGCCTATGATCCCTCTCTCTCTGTCCTCTCTCTCTTACAGTTGAATAGCATACATCTCTCTTTGTATCTCTCCACTTTCTATCAAAGGATCCCAGTATCTTGCTCTCACTCGCTCTCTCCCTCTCTCTCTCTCTTTCTCTCTCTCAAAGGAGCATAGCATATATATCTCTCTCTCCAAGTATTCTAGCATCTCTCCCTTTTTCTCTCTCTCTGTCTAAGAAGTCTAGCATCTCTCTCTCTCAAAGGGGAATAGCAACTCTCTGTCTCTCTATCTCTGCACTTTCTCTGAAAGGAGCCTAGAATCTCTCTCTCTTTCTCAAAGGAGAATAGAATCCCTCTCGCTCGCTCGCTCTCTCGAAGGAGCCTTGCATGTATCTCTCTCACTGTCTTGTTCACAGGAGCCTAGCATCTCTCTCTCTCTTCTCTCCCTCAGTCTCTCTCAAAGGAGCCCAGCATATGTCTGTCTATGTATCTCTATTTCTCTCATAGGAGCCTAGAATCTTTATCTCTCCGTCTCTCTCTCTCAAAAGAGCCTCGCTGCTCTCTCTCTCTCCCTCTCTTTCTCTCTCTCTCACTCTCTCTCCAAGGAGCATATCGTCTATATTTCTCTCTCTCTCTCTCTCTCAAACGAGCCTATGATCCCTCTCTCTCTGTCCTCTCTCTCTTAAAGTAGAATAGCATACATCTCTCTTTGTATCTCTCCACTTTCTATCAAAGGATCCCAGCATCTCTCTCTTACTCGCTCTCTCCCTCTCCCTCTCTCCCTCTCTCTCTCTCTCTCAAAGGAGCATAGCATTTCTCTCTCTCTCCAAATATTCTAGCATCTCTCTCTTTTTCTCTCTCTCTGTCTAAGAAGTCTAGCATCTCTCTCTCTCTCAAAGGGGAATAGCAACTCTCTGTCGCTTCATCTCTCCACTTTCTCACAAAGGAGCCTAGAATCCCACTCTCTTTCTCAAAGGATACTAGAATCACTCTCGCTCTCTCTCTCTCTCTCACAAAGGAGCCTTGCATGTATCTCTCTCACTCTCTCGTTCACGGGAGCCTAGCCTCTCTCTCTCTCTCTTTTCTCTCCCTCAGTCTCTCTCAAGGAGCCTAGCATATCTCTCTCTGTCTCTTCCTTTCTCTTTCTCTCAAAAAGCTTAGCAGATCTCTCTCTCTCTAAAACGTCCCAAGCATCTCTCTCTTTGTCGCTGTCTCTCTGTCTCTCTCTCTTTCTCTCTTTCTCTCTCTCTCTCCCTCAATCTCTCTCTAGAAGGAGCATATGTTCTCTCCCTCTCTATCTCTCTCTCTCAAAGAGCCTAGGATTGCTCTCTATCTCTGTCTGACTCTCTCTCCCTCAAAGGAGCCTAGCATCTCCATTTATCTGTATATCTCTCTTTCGCTCAAAGGAGCCTAGAATCTCTCTCTCTTCCTCCCTCTCTCTCTCTCTCATTTGAGCCTAGCATCTCCCTCTCTCTCGGTCTCTCTCAGACTCTCTCTGTCTCTGAAAGAATCCTAGAATATATCTCTCTGTCTCACTCAAAGGATTCCAGGATCTCTCTCTTTCCCTCTCTAAGAATCCTAGCATCACTTACTCTCGCTCTCAAAGAGCCTACCACCCCTCCCTCTCTGACAAAGTCGCCTAGCATCTATCTCTCTCTTTCTCTCAAAGGAGATTACCATCTCTCTCTTTCTCAGAGGAGCTAAGCATCTCTCTCTCTATGTCTCTCTCTCTCTGACCTGGGAGCATATATTCTCTCTCTCCCTCTCTCTCTCAAAGAATCCTCTGATCCCTCTCTCACTGTCTCTCTTTCTCTAAAAGGAACCCAGCATCTCTCTGTCTAACTCTCCTCTTTCTCTCAAAGGAGCCAAGCATATATCTTTCTCTCTCAAAGGAGCCTAGCATCTCTCTCTCTCTCTTTCGCTCAAAGGAGATTACATCTCTCTCTTTCTCAAAGGAGCTAAGCATATCACTCTATAGGTCTCTTTCTCACCTAGGAGCATATATTCTCTCTCTCCCTCTCTCTCTCTCAAAGGAGCCTCTGATCCCTCTCTCACTGTCTCTCTTTCTCTAAAAGGAACGCAGCATCTCTCTGCCTCTCTAGCTCTCCTCTTTCTCTCAAAGGTGCCTAGCATATCACTTTATCTCTCAAAGGAGCCTACAGTCTCTCTTTCAGAAAGGAGCCTCAGAGCTCTCTCTCTGTCTCTCTCAAAGGAGACAAGCATCTATCTCTCTCTCTCAAAGCAATCGAAGATCTCTCTCTTTCCCTGTCTCTCTCTAAGTAGTTTACAAACACTCTCTCTCTCTAAAAGGACACAAGCATCTCTCTCTCTCCCTCTCACTCTCTCTCTCTCTCTCTTTGTCTCTTTCTATCGCTTTCTCTCTCCCTCTCTCTCTCCAAGGAACATATATTCTCTCCCTCAATCTCTCTCTCTCTCAAAGAGCCTAGGATCCCTCTCTCTCTGTCTTTCTCTCCCTCAAAGGTGCCTAGCTTCTCCCTGTCTCTGTATCTCTCTCTTTCGCTCAAAGGAGCCTTGAATCTCTCTTTTACTGCCTCTCTCTGTCTCAAATGAGTCTAGAATCTCTCTCTATCTCTGTCTCTCTATCTCTTAATCTCTCTCAAAGAATCCTAGAATATCTATTTCTCTCTCACTCAAAGGACTCTAGCATCTCTCTCTTTCTCTCTCTGAGATACCTAGCATCACTCACTCCCACTCTCAGAGGAGCCTACCATCCCGCTCTCTCTGACAAAGTAGCGTAGCATCTCCCTCTCTCTTTCTCTCAAAGAGATAAGCGTCTCTCTCTTCCTCAAAAGAGCCAAGCATCTGTCTATGTCTCTCTCTCTCTCTCCCAGGAGCATATATACTCTCTCTCTCTCTCAAAGGAGCCTCGGATCCCTCTCTCTCTGTCTCTCTTTCTCTCAAAGGAGCCAAGAATCTCTCTGTCTCTCTCGCTCTACTCTTTCTCTTAAACGACCCTAGCATATCTCTTTCTCTCTCAAAGGAGCCTAGTATCTCCCTCTCTCACAAAGGAGCCTCACAGCTATCTCTCTCTCTCTCAAAGGAGACAAGCATTTCTGTCTCCCTCTCTATCTCTCCCTCTCTATCTCCAAGGAGCATATATTCTCTCCCTGACGCTCTCTCTCAAAGAGCCAAGGATCCCTCTCTCTCTCTCTGTCTGACTCTCTCTACCTCAAAGGAGCCTAGCATCTCCATGTCTCTGTATATCTCTCTTTCGCTCAAAGGAGCCTAGAATCTCTCTCTCTCCCTCCCTATCTCTGTCCTATTGAGCCTAGCATCTCTCTCTATCTCTGTCTCTCTCAGTCTCTTTCTCTCTCTCAAAGAATCCTAGAATATATCTCTCTGTCTCACTCAAAGGATTCTAGCATCTCACTCCCTCTCTCTCTTAAAATCCTAGCATTACTCTCTCTCTCAAAGAGCCTACCATCCCTCCCTCTCTGACAAAGTAGCCTAGCATCTATCTCTCTCTTTCTCTCAAAGGCGATTACCATCTCTCTCTTTCTCAAAGGAGATAAGCATCTGTCTCTCTCTCTCTCTCTCTCTCTCTCTCTCTCTCACCTAGGAGCATATATTCTCTCTCTCCCTCTCTCTCTCTCAAAGGAGCTTCTGATCCCTCTCTCACTGTCTCTCTTTCTCTAAAAGGAACCCAGCATCTCTCTGTCTCTCTAGCTCTCCTCTTTCTCTGAAAGGAGCCTAGCATATCTCTTTCTCTCTCAAAGGAGCCTAGTATCTCTCCCTCTCAGAAAGGAGCAACAGAGTTCTCTCCCTCTGTCTCTCTCAGAGGAGACAAGCATCTATCTATCTCTCTCTCTCTCAAAGGAATCTAGCATCTCTCTCTTTCTCTGTCGCTCTCTAAGAAGCTTAGAAACTCTCTCTCTCACTCAAAGGAGCCCAGCATATCTCTGTCTATCTCTATTTCCCTCATAGGAGCCTAGAATCTTTATCTCTACATCTCTCTCTCTCAAAGGAGCCTCTCAGCTCTCTCTCTCTCCCTCTCTCTCTCTCTCTCTCTCTCTCTCTCTCTCTCTCCAAGGAGCATATCGTCTATATTTCTCTCTCTCTCTCAATCTAGCCTATGATCCCTCTCTCTCTGTCCTCTCTCTCTTACAGTTGAATAGCATACATCTCTCTTTGTATCTCTCCACTTTCTATCAAAGGATCCCAGTATCTTGCTCTCATTCGCTCTCTCCCTCTCTCTCTCTTTCTCTCTCTCAAAGGAGCATAGCATATATATCTCTCTCTCCAAGTATTCTAGCATCTCTCCCTTTTTCTCTCTCTCTGTCTAAGAAGTCTAGCATCTCTCTCTCTCAAAGGGGAATAGCAACTCTCTGTCTCTCTATCTCTGCACTTTCTCTGAAAGGAGCCTAGAATCTCTCTCTCTTTCTCAAAGGAGAATAGAATCCCTCTCGCTCGCTCGCTCTCTCGAAGGAGCCTTGCATGTATCTCTCTCACTGTCTTGTTCACAGGAGCCTAGCATCTCTCTCTCTCTTCTCTCCCTCAGTCTCTCTCAAAGGAGCCCAGCATATGTCTGTCTATGTATCTCTATTTCTCTCATAGGAGCCTAGAATCTTTATCTCTCCGTCTCTCTCTCTCAAAAGAGCCTCGCTGCTCTCTCTCTCTCCCTCTCTTTCTCTCTCTCTCACTCTCTCTCCAAGGAGCATATCGTCTATATTTCTCTCTCTCTCTCTCTCTCAAACGAGCCTATGATCCCTCTCTCTCTGTCCTCTCTCTCTTAAAGTAGAATAGCATACATCTCTCTTTGTATCTCTCCACTTTCTATCAAAGGATCCCCGCATCTCTCTCTTACTCGCTCTCTCCCTCTCCCTCTCTCCCTCTCTCTCTCTCTCTCAAAGGAGCATAGCATTTCTCTCTCTCTCCAAATATTCTAGCATCTCTCTCTTTTTCTCTCTCTCTGTCTACGAAGTCTAGCATCTCTCTCTCTCTCAAAGGGGAATAGCAACTCTCTGTCGCTTCATCTCTCCACTTTCTCACAAAGGAGCCTAGAATCCCACTCTCTTTCTCAAAGGATACTAGAATCACTCTCGCTCTCTCTCTCTCTCACAAAGGAGCCTTGCATGTATCTCTCTCACTCTCTCGTTCACGGGAGCCTAGCCTCTCTCTCTCTCTCTTTTCTCTCCCTCAGTCTCTCTCAAGGAGCCTAGCATATCTCTCTCTGTCTCTTCCTTTCTCTTTCTCTCAAAAAGCTTAGCAGATCTCTCTCTCTCTAAAACGTCCCAAGCATCTCTCTCTTTGTCGCTGTCTCTCTGTCTCTCTCTCTTTCTCTCTTTCTCTCTCTCTCTCCCTCAATCTCTCTCTAGAAGGAGCATATGTTCTCTCCCTCTCTATCTCTCTCTCTCAAAGAGCCTAGGATTGCTCTCTATCTCTGTCTGACTCTCTCTCCCTCAAAGGAGCCTAGCATCTCCATTTATCTGTATATCTCTCTTTCGCTCAAAGGAGCCTAGAATCTCTCTCTCTTCCTCCCTCTCTCTCTCTCTCATTTGAGCCTAGCATCTCCCTCTCTCTCGGTCTCTCTCAGACTCTCTCTGTCTCTGAAAGAATCCTAGAATATATCTCTCTGTCTCACTCAAAGGATTCCAGGATCTCTCTCTTTCCCTCTCTAAGAATCCTAGCATCACTTACTCTCGCTCTCAAAGAGCCTACCACCCCTCCCTCTCTGACAAAGTCGCCTAGCATCTATCTCTCTCTTTCTCTCAAAGGAGATTACCATCTCTCTCTTTCTCAGAGGAGCTAAGCATCTCTCTCTCTATGTCTCTCTCTCTCTGACCTGGGAGCATATATTCTCTCTCTCCCTCTCTCTCTCAAAGAATCCTCTGATCCCTCTCTCACTGTCTCTCTTTCTCTAAAAGGAACCCAGCATCTCTCTGTCTAACTCTCCTCTTTCTCTCAAAGGAGCCAAGCATATATCTTTCTCTCTCAAAGGAGCCTAGCATCTCTCTCTCTCTCTTTCGCTCAAAGGAGATTACATCTCTCTCTTTCTCAAAGGAGCTAAGCATATCACTCTATAGGTCTCTTTCTCACCTAGGAGCATATATTCTCTCTCTCCCTCTCTCTCTCTCAAAGGAGCCTCTGATCCCTCTCTCACTGTCTCTCTTTCTCTAAAAGGAACGCAGCATCTCTCTGCCTCTCTAGCTCTCCTCTTTCTCTCAAAGGTGCCTAGCATATCACTTTATCTCTCAAAGGAGCCTACAGTCTCTCTTTCAGAAAGGAGCCTCAGAGCTCTCTCTCTGTCTCTCTCAAAGGAGACAAGCATCTATCTCTCTCTCTCTCAAAGCAATCGAAGATCTCTCTCTTTCCCTGTCTCTCTCTAAGTAGTTTACAAACACTCTCTCTCTCTAAAAGGACACAAGCATCTCTCTCTCTCCCTCTCACTCTCTCTCTCTCTCTCTTTGTCTCTTTCTATCGCTTTCTCTCTCCCTCTCTCTCTCCAAGGAACATATATTCTCTCCCTCAATCTCTCTCTCTCTCAAAGAGCCTAGGATCCCTCTCTCTCTGTCTTTCTCTCCCTCAAAGGTGCCTAGCTTCTCCCTGTCTCTGTATCTCTCTCTTTCGCTCAAAGGAGCCTTGAATCTCTCTTTTACTGCCTCTCTCTGTCTCAAATGAGTCTAGAATCTCTCTCTATCTCTGTCTCTCTATCTCTTAATCTCTCTCAAAGAATCCTAGAATATCTCTTTCTCTCTCACTCAAAGGACTCTAGCATCTCTCTCTTTCTCTCTCTGAGATACCTAGCATCACTCACTCCCACTCTCAGAGGAGCCTACCATCCCGCTCTCTCTGACAAAGTAGCGTAGCATCTCCCTCTCTCTTTCTCTCAAAGAGATAAGCGTCTCTCTCTTCCTCAAAAGAGCCAAGCATCTGTCTATGTCTCTCTCTCTCTCTCCCAGGAGCATATATACTCTCTCTCTCTCTCAAAGGAGCCTCGGATCCCTCTCTCTCTGTCTCTCTTTCTCTCAAAGGAGCCAAGAATCTCTCTGTCTCTCTCGCTCTACTCTTTCTCTTAAACGACCCTAGCATATCTCTTTCTCTCTCAAAGGAGCCTAGTATCTCCCTCTCTCACAAAGGAGCCTCACAGCTATCTCTCTCTCTCTCAAAGGAGACAAGCATTTCTGTCTCCCTCTCTATCTCTCCCTCTCTATCTCCAAGGAGCATATATTCTCTCCCTGACGCTCTCTCTCAAAGAGCCAAGGATCCCTCTCTCTCTCTGTCTGACTCTCTCTACCTCAAAGGAGCCTAGCATCTCCATGTCTCTGTATATCTCTCTTTCGCTCAAAGGAGCCTAGAATCTCTCTCTCTCCCTCCCTATCTCTGTCCTATTGAGCCTAGCATCTCTCTCTATCTCTGTCTCTCTCAGTCTCTTTCTCTCTCTCAAAGAATCCTAGAATATATCTCTCTGTCTCACTCAAAGGATTCTAGCATCTCACTCCCTCTCTCTCTTAAAATCCTAGCATTACTCTCTCTCTCAAAGAGCCTACCATCCCTCCCTCTCTGACAAAGTAGCCTAGCATCTATCTCTCTCTTTCTCTCAAAGGCGATTACCATCTCTCTCTTTCTCAAAGGAGATAAGCATCTGTCTCTCTCTCTCTCTCTCTCTCTCTCTCTCTCTCTCTCTCTCTCACCTAGGAGCATATATTCTCTCTCTCCCTCTCTCTCTCTCAAAGGAGCTTCTGATCCCTCTCTCACTGTCTCTCTTTCTCTAAAAGGAACCCAGCATCTCTCTGTCTCTCTAGCTCTCCTCTTTCTCTGAAAGGAGCCTAGCATATCTCTTTCTCTCTCAAAGGAGCCTAGTATCTCTCCCTCTCAGAAAGGAGCAACAGAGTTCTCTCCCTCTGTCTCTCTCAGAGGAGACAAGCATCTATCTATCTATCTCTCTCTCAAAGGAATCTAGCATCTCTCTCTTTCTCTGTCGCTCTCTAAGAAGCTTAGAAACTTTCTCTCTCACTCAAAGGAGCCCAGCATATCTCTGTCTATCTCTATTTCCCTCATAGGAGCCTAGAATCTTTATCTCTACATCTCTCTCTCTCAAAGGAGCCTCTCAGCTCTCTCTCTCTCCCTCTCTCTCTCTCTCACTCTCTCTCCAAGGAGCATATCGTCTATATTTCTCTCTCTCTCTCAATCTAGCCTATGATCCCTCTCTCTCTGTCCTCTCTCTCTTACAGTTGAATAGCATACATCTCTCTTTGTATCTCTCCACTTTCTATCAAAGGATCCCAGTATCTTGCTCTCACTCGCTCTCTCCCTCTCTCTCTCTCTTTCTCTCTCTCAAAGGAGCATAGCATATATATCTCTCTCTCCAAGTATTCTAGCATCTCTCCCTTTTTCTCTCTCTCTGTCTAAGAAGTCTAGCATCTCTCTCTCTCAAAGGGGAATAGCAACTCTCTGTCTCTCTATCTCTGCACTTTCTCTGAAAGGAGCCTAGAATCTCTCTCTCTTTCTCAAAGGAGAATAGAATCCCTCTCGCTCGCTCGCTCTCTCGAAGGAGCCTTGCATGTATCTCTCTCACTGTCTTGTTCACAGGAGCCTAGCATCTCTCTCTCTCTTCTCTCCCTCAGTCTCTCTCAAAGGAGCCCAGCATATGTCTGTCTATGTATCTCTATTTCTCTCATAGGAGCCTAGAATCTTTATCTCTCCGTCTCTCTCTCTCAAAAGAGCCTCGCTGCTCTCTCTCTCTCCCTCTCTTTCTCTCTCTCTCACTCTCTCTCCAAGGAGCATATCGTCTATATTTCTCTCTCTCTCTCTCTCTCAAACGAGCCTATGATCCCTCTCTCTCTGTCCTCTCTCTCTTAAAGTAGAATAGCATACATCTCTCTTTGTATCTCTCCACTTTCTATCAAAGGATCCCCGCATCTCTCTCTTACTCGCTCTCTCCCTCTCCCTCTCTCCCTCTCTCTCTCTCTCTCAAAGGAGCATAGCATTTCTCTCTCTCTCCAAATATTCTAGCATCTCTCTCTTTTTCTCTCTCTCTGTCTAAGAAGTCTAGCATCTCTCTCTCTCTCAAAGGGGAATAGCAACTCTCTGTCGCTTCATCTCTCCACTTTCTCACAAAGGAGCCTAGAATCCCACTCTCTTTCTCAAAGGATACTAGAATCACTCTCGCTCTCTCTCTCTCTCACAAAGGAGCCTTGCATGTATCTCTCTCACTCTCTCGTTCACGGGAGCCTAGCCTCTCTCTCTCTCTCTTTTCTCTCCCTCAGTCTCTCTCAAGGAGCCTAGCATATCTCTCTCTGTCTCTTCCTTTCTCTTTCTCTCAAAAAGCTTAGCAGATCTCTCTCTCTCTAAAACGTCCCAAGCATCTCTCTCTTTGTCGCTGTCTCTCTGTCTCTCTCTCTTTCTCTCTTTCTCTCTCTCTCTCCCTCAATCTCTCTCTAGAAGGAGCATATGTTCTCTCCCTCTCTATCTCTCTCTCTCAAAGAGCCTAGGATTGCTCTCTATCTCTGTCTGACTCTCTCTCCCTCAAAGGAGCCTAGCATCTCCATTTATCTGTATATCTCTCTTTCGCTCAAAGGAGCCTAGAATCTCTCTCTCTTCCTCCCTCTCTCTCTCTCTCATTTGAGCCTAGCATCTCCCTCTCTCTCGGTCTCTCTCAGACTCTCTCTGTCTCTGAAAGAATCCTAGAATATATCTCTCTGTCTCACTCAAAGGATTCCAGGATCTCTCTCTTTCCCTCTCTAAGAATCCTAGCATCACTTACTCTCGCTCTCAAAGAGCCTACCACCCCTCCCTCTCTGACAAAGTCGCCTAGCATCTATCTCTCTCTTTCTCTCAAAGGAGATTACCATCTCTCTCTTTCTCAGAGGAGCTAAGCATCTCTCTCTCTATGTCTCTCTCTCTCTGACCTGGGAGCATATATTCTCTCTCTCCCTCTCTCTCTCAAAGAATCCTCTGATCCCTCTCTCACTGTCTCTCTTTCTCTAAAAGGAACCCAGCATCTCTCTGTCTAACTCTCCTCTTTCTCTCAAAGGAGCCAAGCATATATCTTTCTCTCTCAAAGGAGCCTAGCATCTCTCTCTCTCTCTTTCGCTCAAAGGAGATTACATCTCTCTCTTTCTCAAAGGAGCTAAGCATATCACTCTATAGGTCTCTTTCTCACCTAGGAGCATATATTCTCTCTCTCCCTCTCTCTCTCTCAAAGGAGCCTCTGATCCCTCTCTCACTGTCTCTCTTTCTCTAAAAGGAACGCAGCATCTCTCTGCCTCTCTAGCTCTCCTCTTTCTCTCAAAGGTGCCTAGCATATCACTTTATCTCTCAAAGGAGCCTACAGTCTCTCTTTCAGAAAGGAGCCTCAGAGCTCTCTCTCTGTCTCTCTCAAAGGAGACAAGCATCTATCTCTCTCTCTCTCAAAGCAATCGAAGATCTCTCTCTTTCCCTGTCTCTCTCTAAGTAGTTTACAAACACTCTCTCTCTCTAAAAGGACACAAGCATCTCTCTCTCTCCCTCTCACTCTCTCTCTCTCTCTCTTTGTCTCTTTCTATCGCTTTCTCTCTCCCTCTCTCTCTCCAAGGAACATATATTCTCTCCCTCAATCTCTCTCTCTCTCAAAGAGCCTAGGATCCCTCTCTCTCTGTCTTTCTCTCCCTCAAAGGTGCCTAGCTTCTCCCTGTCTCTGTATCTCTCTCTTTCGCTCAAAGGAGCCTTGAATCTCTCTTTTACTGCCTCTCTCTGTCTCAAATGAGTCTAGAATCTCTCTCTATCTCTGTCTCTCTATCTCTTAATCTCTCTCAAAGAATCCTAGAATATCTCTTTCTCTCTCACTCAAAGGACTCTAGCATCTCTCTCTTTCTCTCTCTGAGATACCTAGCATCACTCACTCCCACTCTCAGAGGAGCCTACCATCCCGCTCTCTCTGACAAAGTAGCGTAGCATCTCCCTCTCTCTTTCTCTCAAAGAGATAAGCGTCTCTCTCTTCCTCAAAAGAGCCAAGCATCTGTCTATGTCTCTCTCTCTCTCTCCCAGGAGCATATATACTCTCTCTCTCTCTCAAAGGAGCCTCGGATCCCTCTCTCTCTGTCTCTCTTTCTCTCAAAGGAGCCAAGAATCTCTCTGTCTCTCTCGCTCTACTCTTTCTCTTAAACGACCCTAGCATATCTCTTTCTCTCTCAAAGGAGCCTAGTATCTCCCTCTCTCACAAAGGAGCCTCACAGCTATCTCTCTCTCTCTCAAAGGAGACAAGCATTTCTGTCTCCCTCTCTATCTCTCCCTCTCTATCTCCAAGGAGCATATATTCTCTCCCTGACGCTCTCTCTCAAAGAGCCAAGGATCCCTCTCTCTCTCTCTGTCTGACTCTCTCTACCTCAAAGGAGCCTAGCATCTCCATGTCTCTGTATATCTCTCTTTCGCTCAAAGGAGCCTAGAATCTCTCTCTCTCCCTCCCTATCTCTGTCCTATTGAGCCTAGCATCTCTCTCTATCTCTGTCTCTCTCAGTCTCTTTCTCTCTCTCAAAGAATCCTAGAATATATCTCTCTGTCTCACTCAAAGGATTCTAGCATCTCACTCCCTCTCTCTCTTAAAATCCTAGCATTACTCTCTCTCTCAAAGAGCCTACCATCCCTCCCTCTCTGACAAAGTAGCCTAGCATCTATCTCTCTCTTTCTCTCAAAGGCGATTACCATCTCTCTCTTTCTCAAAGGAGATAAGCATCTGTCTCTCTCTCTCTCTCTCTCTCTCTCTCTCTCTCACCTAGGAGCATATATTCTCTCTCTCCCTCTCTCTCTCTCAAAGGAGCTTCTGATCCCTCTCTCACTGTCTCTCTTTCTCTAAAAGGAACCCAGCATCTCTCTGTCTCTCTAGCTCTCCTCTTTCTCTGAAAGGAGCCTAGCATATCTCTTTCTCTCTCAAAGGAGCCTAGTATCTCTCCCTCTCAGAAAGGAGCAACAGAGTTCTCTCCCTCTGTCTCTCTCAGAGGAGACAAGCATCTATCTATCTCTCTCTCTCTCAAAGGAATCTAGCATCTCTCTCTTTCTCTGTCGCTCTCTAAGAAGCTTAGAAACTCTCTCTCTCACTCAAAGGAGCCCAGCATATCTCTGTCTATCTCTATTTCCCTCATAGGAGCCTAGAATCTTTATCTCTACATCTCTCTCTCTCAAAGGAGCCTCTCAGCTCTCTCTCTCTCCCTCTCTCTCTCTCTCTCTCTCTCTCTCTCTCCAAGGAGCATATCGTCTATATTTCTCTCTCTCTCTCAATCTAGCCTATGATCCCTCTCTCTCTGTCCTCTCTCTCTTACAGTTGAATAGCATACATCTCTCTTTGTATCTCTCCACTTTCTATCAAAGGATCCCAGTATCTTGCTCTCACTCGCTCTCTCCCTCTCTCTCTCTTTCTCTCTCTCAAAGGAGCATAGCATATATATCTCTCTCTCCAAGTATTCTAGCATCTCTCCCTTTTTCTCTCTCTCTGTCTAAGAAGTCTAGCATCTCTCTCTCTCAAAGGGGAATAGCAACTCTCTGTCTCTCTATCTCTGCACTTTCTCTGAAAGGAGCCTAGAATCTCTCTCTCTTTCTCAAAGGAGAATAGAATCCCTCTCGCTCGCTCGCTCTCTCGAAGGAGCCTTGCATGTATCTCTCTCACTGTCTTGTTCACAGGAGCCTAGCATCTCTCTCTCTCTTCTCTCCCTCAGTCTCTCTCAAAGGAGCCCAGCATATGTCTGTCTATGTATCTCTATTTCTCTCATAGGAGCCTAGAATCTTTATCTCTCCGTCTCTCTCTCTCAAAAGAGCCTCGCTGCTCTCTCTCTCTCCCTCTCTTTCTCTCTCTCTCACTCTCTCTCCAAGGAGCATATCGTCTATATTTCTCTCTCTCTCTCTCTCTCAAACGAGCCTATGATCCCTCTCTCTCTGTCCTCTCTCTCTTAAAGTAGAATAGCATACATCTCTCTTTGTATCTCTCCACTTTCTATCAAAGGATCCCCGCATCTCTCTCTTACTCGCTCTCTCCCTCTCCCTCTCTCCCTCTCTCTCTCTCTCTCAAAGGAGCATAGCATTTCTCTCTCTCTCCAAATATTCTAGCATCTCTCTCTTTTTCTCTCTCTCTGTCTACGAAGTCTAGCATCTCTCTCTCTCTCAAAGGGGAATAGCAACTCTCTGTCGCTTCATCTCTCCACTTTCTCACAAAGGAGCCTAGAATCCCACTCTCTTTCTCAAAGGATACTAGAATCACTCTCGCTCTCTCTCTCTCTCTCACAAAGGAGCCTTGCATGTATCTCTCTCACTCTCTCGTTCACGGGAGCCTAGCCTCTCTCTCTCTCTCTTTTCTCTCCCTCAGTCTCTCTCAAGGAGCCTAGCATATCTCTCTCTGTCTCTTCCTTTCTCTTTCTCTCAAAAAGCTTAGCAGATCTCTCTCTCTCTAAAACGTCCCAAGCATCTCTCTCTTTGTCGCTGTCTCTCTGTCTCTCTCTCTTTCTCTCTTTCTCTCTCTCTCTCCCTCAATCTCTCTCTAGAAGGAGCATATGTTCTCTCCCTCTCTATCTCTCTCTCTCAAAGAGCCTAGGATTGCTCTCTATCTCTGTCTGACTCTCTCTCCCTCAAAGGAGCCTAGCATCTCCATTTATCTGTATATCTCTCTTTCGCTCAAAGGAGCCTAGAATCTCTCTCTCTTCCTCCCTCTCTCTCTCTCTCATTTGAGCCTAGCATCTCCCTCTCTCTCGGTCTCTCTCAGACTCTCTCTGTCTCTGAAAGAATCCTAGAATATATCTCTCTGTCTCACTCAAAGGATTCCAGGATCTCTCTCTTTCCCTCTCTAAGAATCCTAGCATCACTTACTCTCGCTCTCAAAGAGCCTACCACCCCTCCCTCTCTGACAAAGTCGCCTAGCATCTATCTCTCTCTTTCTCTCAAAGGAGATTACCATCTCTCTCTTTCTCAGAGGAGCTAAGCATCTCTCTCTCTATGTCTCTCTCTCTCTGACCTGGGAGCATATATTCTCTCTCTCCCTCTCTCTCTCAAAGAATCCTCTGATCCCTCTCTCACTGTCTCTCTTTCTCTAAAAGGAACCCAGCATCTCTCTGTCTAACTCTCCTCTTTCTCTCAAAGGAGCCAAGCATATATCTTTCTCTCTCAAAGGAGCCTAGCATCTCTCTCTCTCTCTTTCGCTCAAAGGAGATTACATCTCTCTCTTTCTCAAAGGAGCTAAGCATATCACTCTATAGGTCTCTTTCTCACCTAGGAGCATATATTCTCTCTCTCCCTCTCTCTCTCTCAAAGGAGCCTCTGATCCCTCTCTCACTGTCTCTCTTTCTCTAAAAGGAACGCAGCATCTCTCTGCCTCTCTAGCTCTCCTCTTTCTCTCAAAGGTGCCTAGCATATCACTTTATCTCTCAAAGGAGCCTACAGTCTCTCTTTCAGAAAGGAGCCTCAGAGCTCTCTCTCTGTCTCTCTCAAAGGAGACAAGCATCTATCTCTCTCTCTCAAAGCAATCGAAGATCTCTCTCTTTCCCTGTCTCTCTCTAAGTAGTTTACAAACACTCTCTCTCTCTAAAAGGACACAAGCATCTCTCTCTCTCCCTCTCACTCTCTCTCTCTCTCTCTTTGTCTCTTTCTATCGCTTTCTCTCTCCCTCTCTCTCTCCAAGGAACATATATTCTCTCCCTCAATCTCTCTCTCTCTCAAAGAGCCTAGGATCCCTCTCTCTCTGTCTTTCTCTCCCTCAAAGGTGCCTAGCTTCTCCCTGTCTCTGTATCTCTCTCTTTCGCTCAAAGGAGCCTTGAATCTCTCTTTTACTGCCTCTCTCTGTCTCAAATGAGTCTAGAATCTCTCTCTATCTCTGTCTCTCTATCTCTTAATCTCTCTCAAAGAATCCTAGAATATCTCTTTCTCTCTCACTCAAAGGACTCTAGCATCTCTCTCTTTCTCTCTCTGAGATACCTAGCATCACTCACTCCCACTCTCAGAGGAGCCTACCATCCCGCTCTCTCTGACAAAGTAGCGTAGCATCTCCCTCTCTCTTTCTCTCAAAGAGATAAGCGTCTCTCTCTTCCTCAAAAGAGCCAAGCATCTGTCTATGTCTCTCTCTCTCTCTCCCAGGAGCATATATACTCTCTCTCTCTCTCAAAGGAGCCTCGGATCCCTCTCTCTCTGTCTCTCTTTCTCTCAAAGGAGCCAAGAATCTCTCTGTCTCTCTCGCTCTACTCTTTCTCTTAAACGACCCTAGCATATCTCTTTCTCTCTCAAAGGAGCCTAGTATCTCCCTCTCTCACAAAGGAGCCTCACAGCTATCTCTCTCTCTCTCAAAGGAGACAAGCATTTCTGTCTCCCTCTCTATCTCTCCCTCTCTATCTCCAAGGAGCATATATTCTCTCCCTGACGCTCTCTCTCAAAGAGCCAAGGATCCCTCTCTCTCTCTGTCTGACTCTCTCTACCTCAAAGGAGCCTAGCATCTCCATGTCTCTGTATATCTCTCTTTCGCTCAAAGGAGCCTAGAATCTCTCTCTCTCCCTCCCTATCTCTGTCCTATTGAGCCTAGCATCTCTCTCTATCTCTGTCTCTCTCAGTCTCTTTCTCTCTCTCAAAGAATCCTAGAATATATCTCTCTGTCTCACTCAAAGGATTCTAGCATCTCACTCCCTCTCTCTCTTAAAATCCTAGCATTACTCTCTCTCTCAAAGAGCCTACCATCCCTCCCTCTCTGACAAAGAAGCCTAGCATCTATCTCTCTCTTTCTCTCAAAGGCGATTACCATCTCTCTCTTTCTCAAAGGAGATAAGCATCTGTCTCTCTCTCTCTCTCTCTCTCTCTCTCTCTCTCTCTCTCTCTCTCTCTCACCTAGGAGCATATATTCTCTCTCTCCCTCTCTCTCTCTCAAAGGAGCTTCTGATCCCTCTCTCACTGTCTCTCTTTCTCTAAAAGGAACCCAGCATCTCTCTGTCTCTCTAGCTCTCCTCTTTCTCTGAAAGGAGCCTAGCATATCTCTTTCTCTCTCAAAGGAGCCTAGTATCTCTCCCTCTCAGAAAGGAGCAACAGAGTTCTCTCCCTCTGTCTCTCTCAGAGGAGACAAGCATCTATCTATCTCTCTCTCTCTCAAAGGAATCTAGCATCTCTCTCTTTCTCTGTCGCTCTCTAAGAAGCTTAGAAACTCTCTCTCTCACTCAAAGGAGCCCAGCATATCTCTGTCTATCTCTATTTCCCTCATAGGAGCCTAGAATCTTTATCTCTACATCTCTCTCTCTCAAAGGAGCCTCTCAGCTCTCTCTCTCTCCCTCTCTCTCTCTCTCTCTCTCTCTCTCTCTCCAAGGAGCATATCGTCTATATTTCTCTCTCTCTCTCAATCTAGCCTATGATCCCTCTCTCTCTGTCCTCTCTCTCTTACAGTTGAATAGCATACATCTCTCTTTGTATCTCTCCACTTTCTATCAAAGGATCCCAGTATCTTGCTCTCACTCGCTCTCTCCCTCTCTCTCTCTTTCTCTCTCTCAAAGGAGCATAGCATATATATCTCTCTCTCCAAGTATTCTAGCATCTCTCCCTTTTTCTCTCTCTCTGTCTAAGAAGTCTAGCATCTCTCTCTCTCAAAGGGGAATAGCAACTCTCTGTCTCTCTATCTCTGCACTTTCTCTGAAAGGAGCCTAGAATCTCTCTCTCTTTCTCAAAGGAGAATAGAATCCCTCTCGCTCGCTCGCTCTCTCGAAGGAGCCTTGCATGTATCTCTCTCACTGTCTTGTTCACAGGAGCCTAGCATCTCTCTCTCTCTTCTCTCCCTCAGTCTCTCTCAAAGGAGCCCAGCATATGTCTGTCTATGTATCTCTATTTCTCTCATAGGAGCCTAGAATCTTTATCTCTCCGTCTCTCTCTCTCAAAAGAGCCTCGCTGCTCTCTCTCTCTCCCTCTCTTTCTCTCTCTCTCACTCTCTCTCCAAGGAGCATATCGTCTATATTTCTCTCTCTCTCTCTCTCTCAAACGAGCCTATGATCCCTCTCTCTCTGTCCTCTCTCTCTTAAAGTAGAATAGCATACATCTCTCTTTGTATCTCTCCACTTTCTATCAAAGGATCCCCGCATCTCTCTCTTACTCGCTCTCTCCCTCTCCCTCTCTCCCTCTCTCTCTCTCTCTCAAAGGAGCATAGCATTTCTCTCTCTCTCCAAATATTCTAGCATCTCTCTCTTTTTCTCTCTCTCTGTCTACGAAGTCTAGCATCTCTCTCTCTCTCAAAGGGGAATAGCAACTCTCTGTCGCTTCATCTCTCCACTTTCTCACAAAGGAGCCTAGAATCCCACTCTCTTTCTCAAAGGATACTAGAATCACTCTCGCTCTCTCTCTCTCTCTCACAAAGGAGCCTTGCATGTATCTCTCTCACTCTCTCGTTCACGGGAGCCTAGCCTCTCTCTCTCTCTCTTTTCTCTCCCTCAGTCTCTCTCAAGGAGCCTAGCATATCTCTCTCTGTCTCTTCCTTTCTCTTTCTCTCAAAAAGCTTAGCAGATCTCTCTCTCTCTAAAACGTCCCAAGCATCTCTCTCTTTGTCGCTGTCTCTCTGTCTCTCTCTCTTTCTCTCTTTCTCTCTCTCTCTCCCTCAATCTCTCTCTAGAAGGAGCATATGTTCTCTCCCTCTCTATCTCTCTCTCTCAAAGAGCCTAGGATTGCTCTCTATCTCTGTCTGACTCTCTCTCCCTCAAAGGAGCCTAGCATCTCCATTTATCTGTATATCTCTCTTTCGCTCAAAGGAGCCTAGAATCTCTCTCTCTTCCTCCCTCTCTCTCTCTCTCATTTGAGCCTAGCATCTCCCTCTCTCTCGGTCTCTCTCAGACTCTCTCTGTCTCTGAAAGAATCCTAGAATATATCTCTCTGTCTCACTCAAAGGATTCCAGGATCTCTCTCTTTCCCTCTCTAAGAATCCTAGCATCACTTACTCTCGCTCTCAAAGAGCCTACCACCCCTCCCTCTCTGACAAAGTCGCCTAGCATCTATCTCTCTCTTTCTCTCAAAGGAGATTACCATCTCTCTCTTTCTCAGAGGAGCTAAGCATCTCTCTCTCTATGTCTCTCTCTCTCTGACCTGGGAGCATATATTCTCTCTCTCCCTCTCTCTCTCAAAGAATCCTCTGATCCCTCTCTCACTGTCTCTCTTTCTCTAAAAGGAACCCAGCATCTCTCTGTCTAACTCTCCTCTTTCTCTCAAAGGAGCCAAGCATATATCTTTCTCTCTCAAAGGAGCCTAGCATCTCTCTCTCTCTCTTTCGCTCAAAGGAGATTACATCTCTCTCTTTCTCAAAGGAGCTAAGCATATCACTCTATAGGTCTCTTTCTCACCTAGGAGCATATATTCTCTCTCTCCCTCTCTCTCTCTCAAAGGAGCCTCTGATCCCTCTCTCACTGTCTCTCTTTCTCTAAAAGGAACGCAGCATCTCTCTGCCTCTCTAGCTCTCCTCTTTCTCTCAAAGGTGCCTAGCATATCACTTTATCTCTCAAAGGAGCCTACAGTCTCTCTTTCAGAAAGGAGCCTCAGAGCTCTCTCTCTGTCTCTCTCAAAGGAGACAAGCATCTATCTCTCTCTCTCAAAGCAATCGAAGATCTCTCTCTTTCCCTGTCTCTCTCTAAGTAGTTTACAAACACTCTCTCTCTCTAAAAGGACACAAGCATCTCTCTCTCTCCCTCTCACTCTCTCTCTCTCTCTCTTTGTCTCTTTCTATCGCTTTCTCTCTCCCTCTCTCTCTCCAAGGAACATATATTCTCTCCCTCAATCTCTCTCTCTCTCAAAGAGCCTAGGATCCCTCTCTCTCTGTCTTTCTCTCCCTCAAAGGTGCCTAGCTTCTCCCTGTCTCTGTATCTCTCTCTTTCGCTCAAAGGAGCCTTGAATCTCTCTTTTACTGCCTCTCTCTGTCTCAAATGAGTCTAGAATCTCTCTCTATCTCTGTCTCTCTATCTCTTAATCTCTCTCAAAGAATCCTAGAATATCTCTTTCTCTCTCACTCAAAGGACTCTAGCATCTCTCTCTTTCTCTCTCTGAGATACCTAGCATCACTCACTCCCACTCTCAGAGGAGCCTACCATCCCGCTCTCTCTGACAAAGTAGCGTAGCATCTCCCTCTCTCTTTCTCTCAAAGAGATAAGCGTCTCTCTCTTCCTCAAAAGAGCCAAGCATCTGTCTATGTCTCTCTCTCTCTCTCCCAGGAGCATATATACTCTCTCTCTCTCTCAAAGGAGCCTCGGATCCCTCTCTCTCTGTCTCTCTTTCTCTCAAAGGAGCCAAGAATCTCTCTGTCTCTCTCGCTCTACTCTTTCTCTTAAACGACCCTAGCATATCTCTTTCTCTCTCAAAGGAGCCTAGTATCTCCCTCTCTCACAAAGGAGCCTCACAGCTATCTCTCTCTCTCTCAAAGGAGACAAGCATTTCTGTC
Organism: Manis pentadactyla; assembly: GCF_030020395.1. Lineage (NCBI taxonomy): Eukaryota > Metazoa > Chordata > Mammalia > Pholidota > Manidae > Manis > Manis pentadactyla. The sequence goes on along the minus strand of NW_026644589.1, from coordinate 87,866 downwards.
TCCCTCTCTATCTCTCCCTCTCTATCTCCAAGGAGCATATATTCTCTCCCTGACGCTCTCTCTCAAAGAGCCAAGGATCCCTCTCTCTCTCTGTCTGACTCTCTCTACCTCAAAGGAGCCTAGCATCTCCATGTCTCTGTATATCTCTCTTTCGCTCAAAGGAGCCTAGAATCTCTCTCTCTCCCTCCCTATCTCTGTCCTATTGAGCCTAGCATCTCTCTCTATCTCTGTCTCTCTCAGTCTCTTTCTCTCTCTCAAAGAATCCTAGAATATATCTCTCTGTCTCACTCAAAGGATTCTAGCATCTCACTCCCTCTCTCTCTTAAAATCCTAGCATTACTCTCTCTCTCAAAGAGCCTACCATCCCTCCCTCTCTGACAAAGAAGCCTAGCATCTATCTCTCTCTTTCTCTCAAAGGCGATTACCATCTCTCTCTTTCTCAAAGGAGATAAGCATCTGTCTGTCTCTCTCTCTCTCTCTCTCTCTCTCTCTCTCACCTAGGAGCATATATTCTCTCTCTCCCTCTCTCTCTCTCAAAGGAGCTTCTGATCCCTCTCTCACTGTCTCTCTTTCTCTAAAAGGAACCCAGCATCTCTCTGTCTCTCTAGCTCTCCTCTTTCTCTGAAAGGAGCCTAGCATATCTCTTTCTCTCTCAAAGGAGCCTAGTATCTCTCCCTCTCAGAAAGGAGCAACAGAGTTCTCTCCCTCTGTCTCTCTCAGAGGAGACAAGCATCTATCTATCTATCTCTCTCTCAAAGGAATCTAGCATCTCTCTCTTTCTCTGTCGCTCTCTAAGAAGCTTAGAAACTTTCTCTCTCACTCAAAGGAGCCCAGCATATCTCTGTCTATCTCTATTTCCCTCATAGGAGCCTAGAATCTTTATCTCTACATCTCTCTCTCTCAAAGGAGCCTCTCAGCTCTCTCTCTCTCCCTCTCTCTCTCTCTCACTCTCTCTCCAAGTAGCATATCGTCTATATTTCTCTCTCTCTCTCAATCTAGCCTATGATCCCTCTCTCTCTGTCCTCTCTCTCTTACAGTTGAATAGCATACATCTCTCTTTGTATCTCTCCACTTTCTATCAAAGGATCCCAGTATCTTGCTCTCACTCGCTCTCTCCCTCTCTCTCTCTCTTTCTCTCTCTCAAAGGAGCATAGCATATATATCTCTCTCTCCAAGTATTCTAGCATCTCTCCCTTTTTCTCTCTCTCTGTCTAAGAAGTCTAGCATCTCTCTCTCTCAAAGGGGAATAGCAACTCTCTGTCTCTCTATCTCTGCACTTTCTCTGAAAGGAGCCTAGAATCTCTCTCTCTTTCTCAAAGGAGAATAGAATCCCTCTCGCTCGCTCGCTCTCTCGAAGGAGCCTTGCATGTATCTCTCTCACTGTCTTGTTCACAGGAGCCTAGCATCTCTCTCTCTCTTCTCTCCCTCAGTCTCTCTCAAAGGAGCCCAGCATATGTCTGTCTATGTATCTCTATTTCTCTCATAGGAGCCTAGAATCTTTATCTCTCCGTCTCTCTCTCTCAAAAGAGCCTCGCTGCTCTCTCTCTCTCCCTCTCTTTCTCTCTCTCTCACTCTCTCTCCAAGGAGCATATCGTCTATATTTCTCTCTCTCTCTCTCTCTCAAACGAGCCTATGATCCCTCTCTCTCTGTCCTCTCTCTCTTAAAGTAGAATAGCATACATCTCTCTTTGTATCTCTCCACTTTCTATCAAAGGATCCCAGCATCTCTCTCTTACTCGCTCTCTCCCTCTCCCTCTCTCCCTCTCTCTCTCTCTCTCAAAGGAGCATAGCATTTCTCTCTCTCTCCAAATATTCTAGCATCTCTCTCTTTTTCTCTCTCTCTGTCTAAGAAGTCTAGCATCTCTCTCTCTCTCAAAGGGGAATAGCAACTCTCTGTCGCTTCATCTCTCCACTTTCTCACAAAGGAGCCTAGAATCCCACTCTCTTTCTCAAAGGATACTAGAATCACTCTCGCTCTCTCTCTCTCTCACAAAGGAGCCTTGCATGTATCTCTCTCACTCTCTCGTTCACGGGAGCCTAGCCTCTCTCTCTCTCTCTTTTCTCTCCCTCAGTCTCTCTCAAGGAGCCTAGCATATCTCTCTCTGTCTCTTCCTTTCTCTTTCTCTCAAAAAGCTTAGCAGATCTCTCTCTCTCTAAAACGTCCCAAGCATCTCTCTCTTTGTCGCTGTCTCTCTGTCTCTCTCTCTTTCTCTCTTTCTCTCTCTCTCTCCCTCAATCTCTCTCTAGAAGGAGCATATGTTCTCTCCCTCTCTATCTCTCTCTCTCAAAGAGCCTAGGATTGCTCTCTATCTCTGTCTGACTCTCTCTCCCTCAAAGGAGCCTAGCATCTCCATTTATCTGTATATCTCTCTTTCGCTCAAAGGAGCCTAGAATCTCTCTCTCTTCCTCCCTCTCTCTCTCTCTCATTTGAGCCTAGCATCTCCCTCTCTCTCGGTCTCTCTCAGACTCTCTCTGTCTCTGAAAGAATCCTAGAATATATCTCTCTGTCTCACTCAAAGGATTCCAGGATCTCTCTCTTTCCCTCTCTAAGAATCCTAGCATCACTTACTCTCGCTCTCAAAGAGCCTACCACCCCTCCCTCTCTGACAAAGTCGCCTAGCATCTATCTCTCTCTTTCTCTCAAAGGAGATTACCATCTCTCTCTTTCTCAGAGGAGCTAAGCATCTCTCTCTCTATGTCTCTCTCTCTCTGACCTGGGAGCATATATTCTCTCTCTCCCTCTCTCTCTCAAAGAATCCTCTGATCCCTCTCTCACTGTCTCTCTTTCTCTAAAAGGAACCCAGCATCTCTCTGTCTAACTCTCCTCTTTCTCTCAAAGGAGCCAAGCATATATCTTTCTCTCTCAAAGGAGCCTAGCATCTCTCTCTCTCTCTTTCGCTCAAAGGAGATTACATCTCTCTCTTTCTCAAAGGAGCTAAGCATATCACTCTATAGGTCTCTTTCTCACCTAGGAGCATATATTCTCTCTCTCCCTCTCTCTCTCTCAAAGGAGCCTCTGATCCCTCTCTCACTGTCTCTCTTTCTCTAAAAGGAACGCAGCATCTCTCTGCCTCTCTAGCCCTCCACTTTCTCTCAAAGGTGCCTAGCATATCACTTTATCTCTCAAAGGAGCCTACAGTCTCTCTTTCAGAAAGGAGCCTCAGAGCTCTCTCTCTGTCTCTCTCAAAGGAGACAAGCATCTATCTCTCTCTCTCTCAAAGCAATCGAAGATCTCTCTCTTTCCCTGTCTCTCTCTAAGTAGTTTACAAACACTCTCTCTCTCTAAAAGGACACAAGCATCTCTCTCTCTCCCTCGCACTCTCTCTCTCTCTCTCTTTGTCTCTTTCTATCGCTTTCTCTCTCCCTCTCTCTCTCCAAGGAACATATATTCTCTCCCTCAATCTCTCTCTCTCTCAAAGAGCCTAGGATCCCTCTCTCTCTGTCTTTCTCTCCCTCAAAGGTGCCTAGCTTCTCCCTGTCTCTGTATCTCTCTCTTTCGCTCAAAGGAGCCTTGAATCTCTCTTTTACTGCCTCTCTCTGTCTCAAATGAGTCTAGAATCTCTCTCTATCTCTGTCTCTCTATCTCTTAATCTCTCTCAAAGAATCCTAGAATATCTCTTTCTCTCTCACTCAAAGGACTCTAGCATCTCTCTCTTTCTCTCTCTGAGATACCTAGCATCACTCACTCCCACTCTCAGAGGAGCCTACCATCCCGCTCTCTCTGACAAAGTAGCGTAGCATCTCCCTCTCTCTTTCTCTCAAAGAGATAAGCGTCTCTCTCTTCCTCAAAAGAGCCAAGCATCTGTCTATGTCTCTCTCTCTCTCTCCCAGGAGCATATATACTCTCTCTCTCTCTCAAAGGAGCCTCGGATCCCTCTCTCTCTGTCTCTCTTTCTCTCAAAGGAGCCAAGAATCTCTCTGTCTCTCTCGCTCTACTCTTTCTCTTAAACGACCCTAGCATATCTCTTTCTCTCTCAAAGGAGCCTAGTATCTCCCTCTCTCACAAAGGAGCCTCACAGCTATCTCTCTCTCTCTCAAAGGAGACAAGCATTTCTGTCTCCCTCTCTATCTCTCCCTCTCTATCTCCAAGGAGCATATATTCTCTCCCTGACGCTCTCTCTCAAAGAGCCAAGGATCCCTCTCTCTCTCTGTCTGACTCTCTCTACCTCAAAGGAGCCTAGCATCTCCATGTCTCTGTATATCTCTCTTTCGCTCAAAGGAGCCTAGAATCTCTCTCTCTCCCTCCCTATCTCTGTCCTATTGAGCCTAGCATCTCTCTCTATCTCTGTCTCTCTCAGTCTCTTTCTCTCTCTCAAAGAATCCTAGAATATATCTCTCTGTCTCACTCAAAGGATTCTAGCATCTCACTCCCTCTCTCTCTTAAAATCCTAGCATTACTCTCTCTCTCAAAGAGCCTACCATCCCTCCCTCTCTGACAAAGAAGCCTAGCATCTATCTCTCTCTTTCTCTCAAAGGCGATTACCATCTCTCTCTTTCTCAAAGGAGATAAGCATCTGTCTGTCTCTCTCTCTCTCTCTCTCTCTCTCTCTCACCTAGGAGCATATATTCTCTCTCTCCCTCTCTCTCTCTCAAAGGAGCTTCTGATCCCTCTCTCACTGTCTCTCTTTCTCTAAAAGGAACCCAGCATCTCTCTGTCTCTCTAGCTCTCCTCTTTCTCTGAAAGGAGCCTAGCATATCTCTTTCTCTCTCAAAGGAGCCTAGTATCTCTCCCTCTCAGAAAGGAGCAACAGAGTTCTCTCCCTCTGTCTCTCTCAGAGGAGACAAGCATCTATCTATCTATCTCTCTCTCAAAGGAATCTAGCATCTCTCTCTTTCTCTGTCGCTCTCTAAGAAGCTTAGAAACTTTCTCTCTCACTCAAAGGAGCCCAGCATATCTCTGTCTATCTCTATTTCCCTCATAGGAGCCTAGAATCTTTATCTCTACATCTCTCTCTCTCAAAGGAGCCTCTCAGCTCTCTCTCTCTCCCTCTCTCTCTCTCTCACTCTCTCTCCAAGTAGCATATCGTCTATATTTCTCTCTCTCTCTCAATCTAGCCTATGATCCCTCTCTCTCTGTCCTCTCTCTCTTACAGTTGAATAGCATACATCTCTCTTTGTATCTCTCCACTTTCTATCAAAGGATCCCAGTATCTTGCTCTCACTCGCTCTCTCCCTCTCTCTCTCTCTTTCTCTCTCTCAAAGGAGCATAGCATATATATCTCTCTCTCCATGTATTCTAGCATCTCTCCCTTTTTCTCTCTCTCTGTCTAAGAAGTCTAGCATCTCTCTCTCTCAAAGGGGAATAGCAACTCTCTGTCTCTCTATCTCTGCACTTTCTCTGAAAGGAGCCTAGAATCTCTCTCTCTTTCTCAAAGGAGAATAGAATCCCTCTCGCTCGCTCGCTCTCTCGAAGGAGCCTTGCATGTATCTCTCTCACTGTCTTGTTCACAGGAGCCTAGCATCTCTCTCTCTCTCTTCTCTCCCTCAGTCTCTCTCAAAGGAGCCCAGCATATGTCTGTCTATGTATCTCTATTTCTCTCATAGGAGCCTAGAATCTTTATCTCTCCGTCTCTCTCTCTCAAAAGAGCCTCGCTGCTCTCTCTCTCTCCCTCTCTTTCTCTCTCTCTCACTCTCTCTCCAAGGAGCATATCGTCTATATTTCTCTCTCTCTCTCTCTCTCTCAAACGAGCCTATGATCCCTCTCTCTCTGTCCTCTCTCTCTTAAAGTAGAATAGCATACATCTCTCTTTGTATCTCTCCACTTTCTATCAAAGGATCCCAGCATCTCTCTCTTACTCGCTCTCTCCCTCTCCCTCTCTCCCTCTCTCTCTCTCTCTCAAAGGAGCATAGCATTTCTCTCTCTCTCCAAATATTCTAGCATCTCTCTCTTTTTCTCTCTCTCTGTCTAAGAAGTCTAGCATCTCTCTCTCTCTCAAAGGGGAATAGCAACTCTCTGTCGCTTCATCTCTCCACTTTCTCACAAAGGAGCCTAGAATCCCACTCTCTTTCTCAAAGGATACTAGAATCACTCTCGCTCTCTCTCTCTCTCACAAAGGAGCCTTGCATGTATCTCTCTCACTCTCTCGTTCACGGGAGCCTAGCCTCTCTCTCTCTCTCTTTTCTCTCCCTCAGTCTCTCTCAAGGACCCTAGCATATCTCTCTCTGTCTCTTCCTTTCTCTTTCTCTCAAAAAGCTTAGCAGATCTCTCTCTCTCTAAAACGTCCCAAGCATCTCTCTCTTTGTCGCTGTCTCTCTGTCTCTCTCTCTTTCTCTCTTTCTCTCTCTCTCTCCCTCAATCTCTCTCTAGAAGGAGCATATGTTCTCTCCCTCTCTATCTCTCTCTCTCAAAGAGCCTAGGATTGCTCTCTATCTCTGTCTGACTCTCTCTCCCTCAAAGGAGCCTAGCATCTCCATTTATCTGTATATCTCTCTTTCGCTCAAAGGAGCCTAGAATCTCTCTCTCTTCCTCCCTCTCTCTCTCTCTCATTTGAGCCTAGCATCTCCCTCTCTCTCGGTCTCTCTCAGACTCTCTCTGTCTCTGAAAGAATCCTAGAATATATCTCTCTGTCTCACTCAAAGGATTCCAGGATCTCTCTCTTTCCCTCTCTAAGAATCCTAGCATCACTTACTCTCGCTCTCAAAGAGCCTACCACCCCTCCCTCTCTGACAAAGTCGCCTAGCATCTATCTCTCTCTTTCTCTCAAAGGAGATTACCATCTCTCTCTTTCTCAGAGGAGCTAAGCATCTCTCTCTCTATGTCTCTCTCTCTCTGACCTGGGAGCATATATTCTCTCTCTCCCTCTCTCTCTCAAAGAATCCTCTGATCCCTCTCTCACTGTCTCTCTTTCTCTAAAAGGAACCCAGCATCTCTCTGTCTAACTCTCCTCTTTCTCTCAAAGGAGCCAAGCATATATCTTTCTCTCTCAAAGGAGCCTAGCATCTCTCTCTCTCTCTTTCGCTCAAAGGAGATTACATCTCTCTCTTTCTCAAAGGAGCTAAGCATATCACTCTATAGGTCTCTTTCTCACCTAGGAGCATATATTCTCTCTCTCCCTCTCTCTCTCTCAAAGGAGCCTCTGATCCCTCTCTCACTGTCTCTCTTTCTCTAAAAGGAACGCAGCATCTCTCTGCCTCTCTAGCTCTCCTCTTTCTCTCAGAGGTGCCTAGCATATCACTTTATCTCTCAAAGGAGCCTACAGTCTCTCTTTCAGAAAGGAGCCTCAGAGCTCTCTCTCTGTCTCTCTCAAAGGAGACAAGCATCTATCTCTCTCTCTCTCAAAGCAATCGAAGATCTCTCTCTTTCCCTGTCTCTCTCTAAGTAGTTTACAAACACTCTCTCTCTCTAAAAGGACACAAGCATCTCTCTCTCTCCCTCTCACTCTCTCTCTCTCTCTCTTTGTCTCTTTCTATCGCTTTCTCTCTCCCTCTCTCTCTCCAAGGAACATATATTCTCTCCCTCAATCTCTCTCTCTCTCAAAGAGCCTAGGATCCCTCTCTCTCTGTCTTTCTCTCCCTCAAAGGTGCCTAGCTTCTCCCTGTCTCTGTATCTCTCTCTTTCGCTCAAAGGAGCCTTGAATCTCTCTTTTACTGCCTCTCTCTGTCTCAAATGAGTCTAGAATCTCTCTCTATCTCTGTCTCTCTATCTCTTAATCTCTCTCAAAGAATCCTAGAATATCTCTTTCTCTCTCACTCAAAGGACTCTAGCATCTCTCTCTTTCTCTCTCTGAGATACCTAGCATCACTCACTCCCACTCTCAGAGGAGCCTACCATCCCGCTCTCTCTGACAAAGTAGCGTAGCATCTCCCTCTCTCTTTCTCTCAAAGAGATAAGCGTCTCTCTCTTCCTCAAAAGAGCCAAGCATCTGTCTATGTCTCTCTCTCTCTCTCCCAGGAGCATATATAATCTCTCTCTCTCTCAAAGGAGCCTCGGATCCCTCTCTCTCTGTCTCTCTTTCTCTCAAAGGAGCCAAGAATCTCTCTGTCTCTCTCGCTCTACTCTTTCTCTTAAACGACCCTAGCATATCTCTTTCTCTCTCAAAGGAGCCTAGTATCTCCCTCTCTCACAAAGGAGCCTCACAGCTATCTCTCTCTCTCTCAAAGGAGACAAGCATTTCTGTCTCCCTCTCTATCTCTCCCTCTCTATCTCCAAGGAGCATATATTCTCTCCCTGACGCTCTCTCTCAAAGAGCCAAGGATCCCTCTCTCTCTCTGTCTGACTCTCTCTACCTCAAAGGAGCCTAGCATCTCCATGTCTCTGTATATCTCTCTTTCGCTCAAAGGAGCCTAGAATCTCTCTCTCTCCCTCCCTATCTCTGTCCTATTGAGCCTAGCATCTCTCTCTATCTCTGTCTCTCTCAGTCTCTTTCTCTCTCTCAAAGAATCCTAGAATATATCTCTCTGTCTCACTCAAAGGATTCTAGCATCTCACTCCCTCTCTCTCTTAAAATCCTAGCATTACTCTCTCTCTCAAAGAGCCTACCATCCCTCCCTCTCTGACAAAGTAGCCTAGCATCTATCTCTCTCTTTCTCTCAAAGGCGATTACCATCTCTCTCTTTCTCAAAGGAGATAAGCATCTGTCTCTCTCTCTCTCTCTCTCTCTCTCTCTCTCTCTCACCTAGGAGCATATATTCTCTCTCTCCCTCTCTCTCTCTCAAAGGAGCTTCTGATCCCTCTCTCACTGTCTCTCTTTCTCTAAAAGGAACCCAGCATCTCTCTGTCTCTCTAGCTCTCCTCTTTCTCTGAAAGGAGCCTAGCATATCTCTTTCTCTCTCAAAGGAGCCTAGTATCTCTCCCTCTCAGAAAGGAGCAACAGAGTTCTCTCCCTCTGTCTCTCTCAGAGGAGACAAGCATCTATCTATCTCTCTCTCTCTCAAAGGAATCTAGCATCTCTCTCTTTCTCTGTCGCTCTCTAAGAAGCTTAGAAACTCTCTCTCTCACTCAAAGGAGCCCAGCATATCTCTGTCTATCTCTATTTCCCTCATAGGAGCCTAGAATCTTTATCTCTACATCTCTCTCTCTCAAAGGAGCCTCTCAGCTCTCTCTCTCTCCCTCTCTCTCTCTCTCTCTCTCTCCAAGGAGCATATCGTCTATATTTCTCTCTCTCTCTCAATCTAGCCTATGATCCCTCTCTCTCTGTCCTCTCTCTCTTACAGTTGAATAGCATACATCTCTCTTTGTATCTCTCCACTTTCTATCAAAGGATCCCAGTATCTTGCTCTCACTCGCTCTCTCCCTCTCTCTCTCTCTTTCTCTCTCTCAAAGGAGCATAGCATATATATCTCTCTCTCCAAGTATTCTAGCATCTCTCCCTTTTTCTCTCTCTCTGTCTAAGAAGTCTAGCATCTCTCTCTCTCAAAGGGGAATAGCAACTCTCTGTCTCTCTATCTCTGCACTTTCTCTGAAAGGAGCCTAGAATCTCTCTCTCTTTCTCAAAGGAGAATAGAATCCCTCTCGCTCGCTCGCTCTCTCGAAGGAGCCTTGCATGTATCTCTCTCACTGTCTTGTTCACAGGAGCCTAGCATCTCTCTCTCTCTTCTCTCCCTCAGTCTCTCTCAAAGGAGCCCAGCATATGTCTGTCTATGTATCTCTATTTCTCTCATAGGAGCCTAGAATCTTTATCTCTCCGTCTCTCTCTCTCAAAAGAGCCTCGCTGCTCTCTCTCTCTCCCTCTCTTTCTCTCTCTCTCACTCTCTCTCCAAGGAGCATATCGTCTATATTTCTCTCTCTCTCTCTCTCTCAAACGAGCCTATGATCCCTCTCTCTCTGTCCTCTCTCTCTTAAAGTAGAATAGCATACATCTCTCTTTGTATCTCTCCACTTTCTATCAAAGGATCCCAGCATCTCTCTCTTACTCGCTCTCTCCCTCTCCCTCTCTCCCTCTCTCTCTCTCTCTCAAAGGAGCATAGCATTTCTCTCTCTCTCCAAATATTCTAGCATCTCTCTCTTTTTCTCTCTCTCTGTCTAAGAAGTCTAGCATCTCTCTCTCTCTCAAAGGGGAATAGCAACTCTCTGTCGCTTCATCTCTCCACTTTCTCACAAAGGAGCCTAGAATCCCACTCTCTTTCTCAAAGGATACTAGAATCACTCTCGCTCTCTCTCTCTCTCACAAAGGAGCCTTGCATGTATCTCTCTCACTCTCTCGTTCACGGGAGCCTAGCCTCTCTCTCTCTCTCTTTTCTCTCCCTCAGTCTCTCTCAAGGACCCTAGCATATCTCTCTCTGTCTCTTCCTTTCTCTTTCTCTCAAAAAGCTTAGCAGATCTCTCTCTCTCTAAAACGTCCCAAGCATCTCTCTCTTTGTCGCTGTCTCTCTGTCTCTCTCTCTTTCTCTCTTTCTCTCTCTCTCTCCCTCAATCTCTCTCTAGAAGGAGCATATGTTCTCTCCCTCTCTATCTCTCTCTCTCAAAGAGCCTAGGATTGCTCTCTATCTCTGTCTGACTCTCTCTCCCTCAAAGGAGCCTAGCATCTCCATTTATCTGTATATCTCTCTTTCGCTCAAAGGAGCCTAGAATCTCTCTCTCTTCCTCCCTCTCTCTCTCTCTCATTTGAGCCTAGCATCTCCCTCTCTCTCGGTCTCTCTCAGACTCTCTCTGTCTCTGAAAGAATCCTAGAATATATCTCTCTGTCTCACTCAAAGGATTCCAGGATCTCTCTCTTTCCCTCTCTAAGAATCCTAGCATCACTTACTCTCGCTCTCAAAGAGCCTACCACCCCTCCCTCTCTGACAAAGTCGCCTAGCATCTATCTCTCTCTTTCTCTCAAAGGAGATTACCATCTCTCTCTTTCTCAGAGGAGCTAAGCATCTCTCTCTCTATGTCTCTCTCTCTCTGACCTGGGAGCATATATTCTCTCTCTCCCTCTCTCTCTCAAAGAATCCTCTGATCCCTCTCTCACTGTCTCTCTTTCTCTAAAAGGAACCCAGCATCTCTCTGTCTAACTCTCCTCTTTCTCTCAAAGGAGCCAAGCATATATCTTTCTCTCTCAAAGGAGCCTAGCATCTCTCTCTCTCTCTTTCGCTCAAAGGAGATTACATCTCTCTCTTTCTCAAAGGAGCTAAGCATATCACTCTATAGGTCTCTTTCTCACCTAGGAGCATATATTCTCTCTCTCCCTCTCTCTCTCTCAAAGGAGCCTCTGATCCCTCTCTCACTGTCTCTCTTTCTCTAAAAGGAACGCAGCATCTCTCTGCCTCTCTAGCTCTCCTCTTTCTCTCAAAGGTGCCTAGCATATCACTTTATCTCTCAAAGGAGCCTACAGTCTCTCTTTCAGAAAGGAGCCTCAGAGCTCTCTCTCTGTCTCTCTCAAAGGAGACAAGCATCTATCTCTCTCTCTCTCAAAGCAATCGAAGATCTCTCTCTTTCCCTGTCTCTCTCTAAGTAGTTTACAAACACTCTCTCTCTCTAAAAGGACACAAGCATCTCTCTCTCTCCCTCTCACTCTCTCTCTCTCTCTCTTTGTCTCTTTCTATCGCTTTCTCTCTCCCTCTCTCTCTCCAAGGAACATATATTCTCTCCCTCAATCTCTCTCTCTCTCAAAGAGCCTAGGATCCCTCTCTCTCTGTCTTTCTCTCCCTCAAAGGTGCCTAGCTTCTCCCTGTCTCTGTATCTCTCTCTTTCGCTCAAAGGAGCCTTGAATCTCTCTTTTACTGCCTCTCTCTGTCTCAAATGAGTCTAGAATCTCTCTCTATCTCTGTCTCTCTATCTCTTAATCTCTCTCAAAGAATCCTAGAATATCTCTTTCTCTCTCACTCAAAGGACTCTAGCATCTCTCTCTTTCTCTCTCTGAGATACCTAGCATCACTCACTCCCACTCTCAGAGGAGCCTACCATCCCGCTCTCTCTGACAAAGTAGCGTAGCATCTCCCTCTCTCTTTCTCTCAAAGAGATAAGCGTCTCTCTCTTCCTCAAAAGAGCCAAGCATCTGTCTATGTCTCTCTCTCTCTCTCCCAGGAGCATATATACTCTCTCTCTCTCTCAAAGGAGCCTCGGATCCCTCTCTCTCTGTCTCTCTTTCTCTCAAAGGAGCCAAGAATCTCTCTGTCTCTCTCGCTCTACTCTTTCTCTTAAACGACCCTAGCATATCTCTTTCTCTCTCAAAGGAGCCTAGTATCTCCCTCTCTCACAAAGGAGCCTCACAGCTATCTCTCTCTCTCTCAAAGGAGACAAGCATTTCTGTCTCCCTCTCTATCTCTCCCTCTCTATCTCCAAGGAGCATATATTCTCTCCCTGACGCTCTCTCTCAAAGAGCCAAGGATCCCTCTCTCTCTCTCTGTCTGACTCTCTCTACCTCAAAGGAGCCTAGCATCTCCATGTCTCTGTATATCTCTCTTTCGCTCAAAGGAGCCTAGAATCTCTCTCTCTCCCTCCCTATCTCTGTCCTATTGAGCCTAGCATCTCTCTCTATCTCTGTCTCTCTCAGTCTCTTTCTCTCTCTCAAAGAATCCTAGAATATATCTCTCTGTCTCACTCAAAGGATTCTAGCATCTCACTCCCTCTCTCTCTTAAAATCCTAGCATTACTCTCTCTCTCAAAGAGCCTACCATCCCTCCCTCTCTGACAAAGTAGCCTAGCATCTATCTCTCTCTTTCTCTCAAAGGCGATTACCATCTCTCTCTTTCTCAAAGGAGATAAGCATCTGTCTCTCTCTCTCTCTCTCTCTCTCTCTCTCTCTCTCTCTCACCTAGGAGCATATATTCTCTCTCTCCCTCTCTCTCTCTCAAAGGAGCTTCTGATCCCTCTCTCACTGTCTCTCTTTCTCTAAAAGGAACCCAGCATCTCTCTGTCTCTCTAGCTCTCCTCTTTCTCTGAAAGGAGCCTAGCATATCTCTTTCTCTCTCAAAGGAGCCTAGTATCTCTCCCTCTCAGAAAGGAGCAACAGAGTTCTCTCCCTCTGTCTCTCTCAGAGGAGACAAGCATCTATCTATCTCTCTCTCTCTCAAAGGAATCTAGCATCTCTCTCTTTCTCTGTCGCTCTCTAAGAAGCTTAGAAACTCTCTCTCTCACTCAAAGGAGCCCAGCATATCTCTGTCTATCTCTATTTCCCTCATAGGAGCCTAGAATCTTTATCTCTACATCTCTCTCTCTCAAAGGAGCCTCTCAGCTCTCTCTCTCTCCCTCTCTCTCTCTCTCTCTCTCTCTCTCTCTCTCTCCAAGGAGCATATCGTCTATATTTCTCTCTCTCTCTCAATCTAGCCTATGATCCCTCTCTCTCTGTCCTCTCTCTCTTACAGTTGAATAGCATACATCTCTCTTTGTATCTCTCCACTTTCTATCAAAGGATCCCAGTATCTTGCTCTCACTCGCTCTCTCCCTCTCTCTCTCTCTTTCTCTCTCTCAAAGGAGCATAGCATATATATCTCTCTCTCCAAGTATTCTAGCATCTCTCCCTTTTTCTCTCTCTCTGTCTAAGAAGTCTAGCATCTCTCTCTCTCAAAGGGGAATAGCAACTCTCTGTCTCTCTATCTCTGCACTTTCTCTGAAAGGAGCCTAGAATCTCTCTCTCTTTCTCAAAGGAGAATAGAATCCCTCTCGCTCGCTCGCTCTCTCGAAGGAGCCTTGCATGTATCTCTCTCACTGTCTTGTTCACAGGAGCCTAGCATCTCTCTCTCTCTTCTCTCCCTCAGTCTCTCTCAAAGGAGCCCAGCATATGTCTGTCTATGTATCTCTATTTCTCTCATAGGAGCCTAGAATCTTTATCTCTCCGTCTCTCTCTCTCAAAAGAGCCTCGCTGCTCTCTCTCTCTCCCTCTCTTTCTCTCTCTCTCACTCTCTCTCCAAGGAGCATATCGTCTATATTTCTCTCTCTCTCTCTCTCTCAAACGAGCCTATGATCCCTCTCTCTCTGTCCTCTCTCTCTTAAAGTAGAATAGCATACATCTCTCTTTGTATCTCTCCACTTTCTATCAAAGGATCCCAGCATCTCTCTCTTACTCGCTCTCTCCCTCTCCCTCTCTCCCTCTCTCTCTCTCTCTCAAAGGAGCATAGCATTTCTCTCTCTCTCCAAATATTCTAGCATCTCTCTCTTTTTCTCTCTCTCTGTCTAAGAAGTCTAGCATCTCTCTCTCTCTCAAAGGGGAATAGCAACTCTCTGTCGCTTCATCTCTCCACTTTCTCACAAAGGAGCCTAGAATCCCACTCTCTTTCTCAAAGGATACTAGAATCACTCTCGCTCTCTCTCTCTCTCTCTCACAAAGGAGCCTTGCATGTATCTCTCTCACTCTCTCGTTCACGGGAGCCTAGCCTCTCTCTCTCTCTCTTTTCTCTCCCTCAGTCTCTCTCAAGGAGCCTAGCATATCTCTCTCTGTCTCTTCCTTTCTCTTTCTCTCAAAAAGCTTAGCAGATCTCTCTCTCTCTAAAACGTCCCAAGCATCTCTCTCTTTGTCGCTGTCTCTCTGTCTCTCTCTCTTTCTCTCTTTCTCTCTCTCTCTCCCTCAATCTCTCTCTAGAAGGAGCATATGTTCTCTCCCTCTCTATCTCTCTCTCTCAAAGAGCCTAGGATTGCTCTCTATCTCTGTCTGACTCTCTCTCCCTCAAAGGAGCCTAGCATCTCCATTTATCTGTATATCTCTCTTTCGCTCAAAGGAGCCTAGAATCTCTCTCTCTTCCTCCCTCTCTCTCTCTCTCATTTGAGCCTAGCATCTCCCTCTCTCTCGGTCTCTCTCAGACTCTCTCTGTCTCTGAAAGAATCCTAGAATATATCTCTCTGTCTCACTCAAAGGATTCCAGGATCTCTCTCTTTCCCTCTCTAAGAATCCTAGCATCACTTACTCTCGCTCTCAAAGAGCCTACCACCCCTCCCTCTCTGACAAAGTCGCCTAGCATCTATCTCTCTCTTTCTCTCAAAGGAGATTACCATCTCTCTCTTTCTCAGAGGAGCTAAGCATCTCTCTCTCTATGTCTCTCTCTCTCTGACCTGGGAGCATATATTCTCTCTCTCCCTCTCTCTCTCAAAGAATCCTCTGATCCCTCTCTCACTGTCTCTCTTTCTCTAAAAGGAACCCAGCATCTCTCTGTCTAACTCTCCTCTTTCTCTCAAAGGAGCCAAGCATATATCTTTCTCTCTCAAAGGAGCCTAGCATCTCTCTCTCTCTCTTTCGCTCAAAGGAGATTACATCTCTCTCTTTCTCAAAGGAGCTAAGCATATCACTCTATAGGTCTCTTTCTCACCTAGGAGCATATATTCTCTCTCTCCCTCTCTCTCTCTCAAAGGAGCCTCTGATCCCTCTCTCACTGTCTCTCTTTCTCTAAAAGGAACGCAGCATCTCTCTGCCTCTCTAGCTCTCCTCTTTCTCTCAAAGGTGCCTAGCATATCACTTTATCTCTCAAAGGAGCCTACAGTCTCTCTTTCAGAAAGGAGCCTCAGAGCTCTCTCTCTGTCTCTCTCAAAGGAGACAAGCATCTATCTCTCTCTCTCTCAAAGCAATCGAAGATCTCTCTCTTTCCCTGTCTCTCTCTAAGTAGTTTACAAACACTCTCTCTCTCTAAAAGGACACAAGCATCTCTCTCTCTCCCTCTCACTCTCTCTCTCTCTCTCTTTGTCTCTTTCTATCGCTTTCTCTCTCCCTCTCTCTCTCCAAGGAACATATATTCTCTCCCTCAATCTCTCTCTCTCTCAAAGAGCCTAGGATCCCTCTCTCTCTGTCTTTCTCTCCCTCAAAGGTGCCTAGCTTCTCCCTGTCTCTGTATCTCTCTCTTTCGCTCAAAGGAGCCTTGAATCTCTCTTTTACTGCCTCTCTCTGTCTCAAATGAGTCTAGAATCTCTCTCTATCTCTGTCTCTCTATCTCTTAATCTCTCTCAAAGAATCCTAGAATATCTCTTTCTCTCTCACTCAAAGGACTCTAGCATCTCTCTCTTTCTCTCTCTGAGATACCTAGCATCACTCACTCCCACTCTCAGAGGAGCCTACCATCCCGCTCTCTCTGACAAAGTAGCGTAGCATCTCCCTCTCTCTTTCTCTCAAAGAGATAAGCGTCTCTCTCTTCCTCAAAAGAGCCAAGCATCTGTCTATGTCTCTCTCTCTCTCTCCCAGGAGCATATATACTCTCTCTCTCTCTCAAAGGAGCCTCGGATCCCTCTCTCTCTGTCTCTCTTTCTCTCAAAGGAGCCAAGAATCTCTCTGTCTCTCTCGCTCTACTCTTTCTCTTAAACGACCCTAGCATATCTCTTTCTCTCTCAAAGGAGCCTAGTATCTCCCTCTCTCACAAAGGAGCCTCACAGCTATCTCTCTCTCTCTCAAAGGAGACAAGCATTTCTGTCTCCCTCTCTATCTCTCCCTCTCTATCTCCAAGGAGCATATATTCTCTCCCTGACGCTCTCTCTCAAAGAGCCAAGGATCCCTCTCTCTCTCTCTGTCTGACTCTCTCTACCTCAAAGGAGCCTAGCATCTCCATGTCTCTGTATATCTCTCTTTCGCTCAAAGGAGCCTAGAATCTCTCTCTCTCCCTCCCTATCTCTGTCCTATTGAGCCTAGCATCTCTCTCTATCTCTGTCTCTCTCAGTCTCTTTCTCTCTCTCAAAGAATCCTAGAATATATCTCTCTGTCTCACTCAAAGGATTCTAGCATCTCACTCCCTCTCTCTCTTAAAATCCTAGCATTACTCTCTCTCTCAAAGAGCCTACCATCCCTCCCTCTCTGACAAAGTAGCCTAGCATCTATCTCTCTCTTTCTCTCAAAGGCGATTACCATCTCTCTCTTTCTCAAAGGAGATAAGCATCTGTCTCTCTCTCTCTCTCTCTCTCTCTCTCTCTCTCTCTCTCTCTCTCACCTAGGAGCATATATTCTCTCTCTCCCTCTCTCTCTCTCAAAGGAGCTTCTGATCCCTCTCTCACTGTCTCTCTTTCTCTAAAAGGAACCCAGCATCTCTCTGTCTCTCTAGCTCTCCTCTTTCTCTGAAAGGAGCCTAGCATATCTCTTTCTCTCTCAAAGGAGCCTAGTATCTCTCCCTCTCAGAAAGGAGCAACAGAGTTCTCTCCCTCTGTCTCTCTCAGAGGAGACAAGCATCTATCTATCTCTCTCTCTCTCAAAGGAATCTAGCATCTCTCTCTTTCTCTGTCGCTCTCTAAGAAGCTTAGAAACTCTCTCTCTCACTCAAAGGAGCCCAGCATATCTCTGTCTATCTCTATTTCCCTCATAGGAGCCTAGAATCTTTATCTCTACATCTCTCTCTCTCAAAGGAGCCTCTCAGCTCTCTCTCTCTCCCTCTCTCTCCCTCTCTCTCTCTCTCTCTCTCTCTCTCTCTCTCTCCAAGGAGCATATCGTCTATATTTCTCTCTCTCTCTCAATCTAGCCTATGATCCCTCTCTCTCTGTCCTCTCTCTCTTACAGTTGAATAGCATACATCTCTCTTTGTATCTCTCCACTTTCTATCAAAGGATCCCAGTATCTTGCTCTCAGTCGCTCTCTCCCTCTCTCTCTCTCTTTCTCTCTCTCAAAGGAGCATAGCATATATATCTCTCTCTCCAAGTATTCTAGCATCTCTCCCTTTTTCTCTCTCTCTGTCTAAGAAGTCTAGCATCTCTCTCTCTCAAAGGGGAATAGCAACTCTCTGTCTCTCTATCTCTGCACTTTCTCTGAAAGGAGCCTAGAATCTCTCTCTCTTTCTCAAAGGAGAATAGAATCCCTCTCGCTCGCTCGCTCTCTCGAAGGAGCCTTGCATGTATCTCTCTCACTGTCTTGTTCACAGGAGCCTAGCATCTCTCTCTCTCTTCTCTCCCTCAGTCTCTCTCAAAGGAGCCCAGCATATGTCTGTCTATGTATCTCTATTTCTCTCATAGGAGCCTAGAATCTTTATCTCTCCGTCTCTCTCTCTCAAAAGAGCCTCGCTGCTCTCTCTCTCTCCCTCTCTTTCTCTCTCTCTCACTCTCTCTCCAAGGAGCATATCGTCTATATTTCTCTCTCTCTCTCTCTCTCAAACGAGCCTATGATCCCTCTCTCTCTGTCCTCTCTCTCTTAAAGTAGAATAGCATACATCTCTCTTTGTATCTCTCCACTTTCTATCAAAGGATCCCAGCATCTCTCTCTTACTCGCTCTCTCCCTCTCCCTCTCTCCCTCTCTCTCTCTCTCTCAAAGGAGCATAGCATTTCTCTCTCTCTCCAAATATTCTAGCATCTCTCTCTTTTTCTCTCTCTCTGTCTAAGAAGTCTAGCATCTCTCTCTCTCTCAAAGGGGAATAGCAACTCTCTGTCGCTTCATCTCTCCACTTTCTCACAAAGGAGCCTAGAATCCCACTCTCTTTCTCAAAGGATACTAGAATCACTCTCGCTCTCTCTCTCTCTCACAAAGGAGCCTTGCATGTATCTCTCTCACTCTCTCGTTCACGGGAGCCTAGCCTCTCTCTCTCTCTCTTTTCTCTCCCTCAGTCTCTCTCAAGGAGCCTAGCATATCTCTCTCTGTCTCTTCCTTTCTCTTTCTCTCAAAAAGCTTAGCAGATCTCTCTCTCTCTAAAACGTCCCAAGCATCTCTCTCTTTGTCGCTGTCTCTCTGTCTCTCTCTCTTTCTCTCTTTCTCTCTCTCTCTCCCTCAATCTCTCTCTAGAAGGAGCATATGTTCTCTCCCTCTCTATCTCTCTCTCTCAAAGAGCCTAGGATTGCTCTCTATCTCTGTCTGACTCTCTCTCCCTCAAAGGAGCCTAGCATCTCCATTTATCTGTATATCTCTCTTTCGCTCAAAGGAGCCTAGAATCTCTCTCTCTTCCTCCCTCTCTCTCTCTCTCATTTGAGCCTAGCATCTCCCTCTCTCTCGGTCTCTCTCAGACTCTCTCTGTCTCTGAAAGAATCCTAGAATATATCTCTCTGTCTCACTCAAAGGATTCCAGGATCTCTCTCTTTCCCTCTCTAAGAATCCTAGCATCACTTACTCTCGCTCTCAAAGAGCCTACCACCCCTCCCTCTCTGACAAAGTCGCCTAGCATCTATCTCTCTCTTTCTCTCAAAGGAGATTACCATCTCTCTCTTTCTCAGAGGAGCTAAGCATCTCTCTCTCTATGTCTCTCTCTCTCTGACCTGGGAGCATATATTCTCTCTCTCCCTCTCTCTCTCAAAGAATCCTCTGATCCCTCTCTCACTGTCTCTCTTTCTCTAAAAGGAACCCAGCATCTCTCTGTCTAACTCTCCTCTTTCTCTCAAAGGAGCCAAGCATATATCTTTCTCTCTCAAAGGAGCCTAGCATCTCTCTCTCTCTCTTTCGCTCAAAGGAGATTACATCTCTCTCTTTCTCAAAGGAGCTAAGCATATCACTCTATAGGTCTCTTTCTCACCTAGGAGCATATATTCTCTCTCTCCCTCTCTCTCTCTCAAAGGAGCCTCTGATCCCTCTCTCACTGTCTCTCTTTCTCTAAAAGGAACGCAGCATCTCTCTGCCTCTCTAGCTCTCCTCTTTCTCTCAAAGGTGCCTAGCATATCACTTTATCTCTCAAAGGAGCCTACAGTCTCTCTTTCAGAAAGGAGCCTCAGAGCTCTCTCTCTGTCTCTCTCAAAGGAGACAAGCATCTATCTCTCTCTCTCTCAAAGCAATCGAAGATCTCTCTCTTTCCCTGTCTCTCTCTAAGTAGTTTACAAACACTCTCTCTCTCTAAAAGGACACAAGCATCTCTCTCTCTCCCTCTCACTCTCTCTCTCTCTCTCTTTGTCTCTTTCTATCGCTTTCTCTCTCCCTCTCTCTCTCCAAGGAACATATATTCTCTCCCTCAATCTCTCTCTCTCTCAAAGAGCCTAGGATCCCTCTCTCTCTGTCTTTCTCTCCCTCAAAGGTGCCTAGCTTCTCCCTGTCTCTGTATCTCTCTCTTTCGCTCAAAGGAGCCTTGAATCTCTCTTTTACTGCCTCTCTCTGTCTCAAATGAGTCTAGAATCTCTCTCTATCTCTGTCTCTCTATCTCTTAATCTCTCTCAAAGAATCCTAGAATATCTCTTTCTCTCTCACTCAAAGGACTCTAGCATCTCTCTCTTTCTCTCTCTGAGATACCTAGCATCACTCACTCCCACTCTCAGAGGAGCCTACCATCCCGCTCTCTCTGACAAAGTAGCGTAGCATCTCCCTCTCTCTTTCTCTCAAAGAGATAAGCGTCTCTCTCTTCCTCAAAAGAGCCAAGCATCTGTCTATGTCTCTCTCTCTCTCTCCCAGGAGCATATATACTCTCTCTCTCTCTCAAAGGAGCCTCGGATCCCTCTCTCTCTGTCTCTCTTTCTCTCAAAGGAGCCAAGAATCTCTCTGTCTCTCTCGCTCTACTCTTTCTCTTAAACGACCCTAGCATATCTCTTTCTCTCTCAAAGGAGCCTAGTATCTCCCTCTCTCACAAAGGAGCCTCACAGCTATCTCTCTCTCTCTCTCAAAGGAGACAAGCATTTCTGTCTCCCTCTCTATCTCTCCCTCTCTATCTCCAAGGAGCATATATTCTCTCCCTGACGCTCTCTCTCAAAGAGCCAAGGATCCCTCTCTCTCTCTGTCTGACTCTCTCTACCTCAAAGGAGCCTAGCATCTCCATGTCTCTGTATATCTCTCTTTCGCTCAAAGGAGCCTAGAATCTCTCTCTCTCCCTCCCTATCTCTGTCCTATTGAGCCTAGCATCTCTCTCTATCTCTGTCTCTCTCAGTCTCTTTCTCTCTCTCAAAGAATCCTAGAATATATCTCTCTGTCTCACTCAAAGGATTCTAGCATCTCACTCCCTCTCTCTCTTAAAATCCTAGCATTACTCTCTCTCTCAAAGAGCCTACCATCCCTCCCTCTCTGACAAAGAAGCCTAGCATCTATCTCTCTCTTTCTCTCAAAGGCGATTACCATCTCTCTCTTTCTCAAAGGAGATAAGCATCTGTCTGTCTCTCTCTCTCTCTCTCTCTCTCTCTCTCTCTCACCTAGGAGCATATATTCTCTCTCTCCCTCTCTCTCTCTCAAAGGAGCTTCTGATCCCTCTCTCACTGTCTCTCTTTCTCTAAAAGGAACCCAGCATCTCTCTGTCTCTCTAGCTCTCCTCTTTCTCTGAAAGGAGCCTAGCATATCTCTTTCTCTCTCAAAGGAGCCTAGTATCTCTCCCTCTCAGAAAGGAGCAACAGAGTTCTCTCCCTCTGTCTCTCTCAGAGGAGACAAGCATCTATCTATCTATCTCTCTCTCAAAGGAATCTAGCATCTCTCTCTTTCTCTGTCGCTCTCTAAGAAGCTTAGAAACTTTCTCTCTCACTCAAAGGAGCCCAGCATATCTCTGTCTATCTCTATTTCCCTCATAGGAGCCTAGAATCTTTATCTCTACATCTCTCTCTCTCAAAGGAGCCTCTCAGCTCTCTCTCTCTCCCTCTCTCTCTCTCTCACTCTCTCTCCAAGGAGCATATCGTCTATATTTCTCTCTCTCTCTCAATCTAGCCTATGATCCCTCTCTCTCTGTCCTCTCTCTCTTACAGTTGAATAGCATACATCTCTCTTTGTATCTCTCCACTTTCTATCAAAGGATCCCAGTATCTTGCTCTCACTCGCTCTCTCCCTCTCTCTCTCTCTTTCTCTCTCTCAAAGGAGCATAGCATATATATCTCTCTCTCCAAGTATTCTAGCATCTCTCCCTTTTTCTCTCTCTCTGTCTAAGAAGTCTAGCATCTCTCTCTCTCAAAGGGGAATAGCAACTCTCTGTCTCTCTATCTCTGCACTTTCTCTGAAAGGAGCCTAGAATCTCTCTCTCTTTCTCAAAGGAGAATAGAATCCCTCTCGCTCGCTCGCTCTCTCGAAGGAGCCTTGCATGTATCTCTCTCACTGTCTTGTTCACAGGAGAATAGCATCTCTCTCTCTCTCTTCTCTCCCTCAGTCTCTCTCAAAGGAGCCCAGCATATGTCTGTCTATGTATCTCTATTTCTCTCATAGGAGCCTAGAATCTTTATCTCTCCGTCTCTCTCTCTCAAAAGAGCCTCGCTGCTCTCTCTCTCTCCCTCTCTTTCTCTCTCTCTCACTCTCTCTCCAAGGAGCATATCGTCTATATTTCTCTCTCTCTCTCTCTCTCTCAAACGAGCCTATGATCCCTCTCTCTCTGTCCTCTCTCTCTTAAAGTAGAATAGCATACATCTCTCTTTGTATCTCTCCACTTTCTATCAAAGGATCCCAGCATCTCTCTCTTACTCGCTCTCTCCCTCTCCCTCTCTCCCTCTCTCTCTCTCTCTCAAAGGAGCATAGCATTTCTCTCTCTCTCCAAATATTCTAGCATCTCTCTCTTTTTCTCTCTCTCTGTCTAAGAAGTCTAGCATCTCTCTCTCTCTCAAAGGGGAATAGCAACTCTCTGTCGCTTCATCTCTCCACTTTCTCACAAAGGAGCCTAGAATCCCACTCTCTTTCTCAAAGGATACTAGAATCACTCTCGCTCTCTCTCTCTCTCACAAAGGAGCCTTGCATGTATCTCTCTCACTCTCTCGTTCACGGGAGCCTAGCCTCTCTCTCTCTCTCTTTTCTCTCCCTCAGTCTCTCTCAAGGAGCCTAGCATATCTCTCTCTGTCTCTTCCTTTCTCTTTCTCTCAAAAAGCTTAGCAGATCTCTCTCTCTCTAAAACGTCCCAAGCATCTCTCTCTTTGTCGCTGTCTCTCTGTCTCTCTCTCTTTCTCTCTTTCTCTCTCTCTCTCCCTCAATCTCTCTCTAGAAGGAGCATATGTTCTCTCCCTCTCTATCTCTCTCTCTCAAAGAGCCTAGGATTGCTCTCTATCTCTGTCTGACTCTCTCTCCCTCAAAGGAGCCTAGCATCTCCATTTATCTGTATATCTCTCTTTCGCTCAAAGGAGCCTAGAATCTCTCTCTCTTCCTCCCTCTCTCTCTCTCTCATTTGAGCCTAGCATCTCCCTCTCTCTCGGTCTCTCTCAGACTCTCTCTGTCTCTGAAAGAATCCTAGAATATATCTCTCTGTCTCACTCAAAGGATTCCAGGATCTCTCTCTTTCCCTCTCTAAGAATCCTAGCATCACTTACTCTCGCTCTCAAAGAGCCTACCACCCCTCCCTCTCTGACAAAGTCGCCTAGCATCTATCTCTCTCTTTCTCTCAAAGGAGATTACCATCTCTCTCTTTCTCAGAGGAGCTAAGCATCTCTCTCTCTATGTCTCTCTCTCTCTGACCTGGGAGCATATATTCTCTCTCTCCCTCTCTCTCTCAAAGAATCCTCTGATCCCTCTCTCACTGTCTCTCTTTCTCTAAAAGGAACCCAGCATCTCTCTGTCTAACTCTCCTCTTTCTCTCAAAGGAGCCAAGCATATATCTTTCTCTCTCAAAGGAGCCTAGCATCTCTCTCTCTCTCTTTCGCTCAAAGGAGATTACATCTCTCTCTTTCTCAAAGGAGCTAAGCATATCACTCTATAGGTCTCTTTCTCACCTAGGAGCATATATTCTCTCTCTCCCTCTCTCTCTCTCAAAGGAGCCTCTGATCCCTCTCTCACTGTCTCTCTTTCTCTAAAAGGAACGCAGCATCTCTCTGCCTCTCTAGCTCTCCTCTTTCTCTCAAAGGTGCCTAGCATATCACTTTATCTCTCAAAGGAGCCTACAGTCTCTCTTTCAGAAAGGAGCCTCAGAGCTCTCTCTCTGTCTCTCTCAAAGGAGACAAGCATCTATCTCTCTCTCTCTCAAAGCAATCGAAGATCTCTCTCTTTCCCTGTCTCTCTCTAAGTAGTTTACAAACACTCTCTCTCTCTAAAAGGACACAAGCATCTCTCTCTCTCCCTCTCACTCTCTCTCTCTCTCTCTTTGTCTCTTTCTATCGCTTTCTCTCTCCCTCTCTCTCTCCAAGGAACATATATTCTCTCCCTCAATCTCTCTCTCTCTCAAAGAGCCTAGGATCCCTCTCTCTCTGTCTTTCTCTCCCTCAAAGGTGCCTAGCTTCTCCCTGTCTCTGTATCTCTCTCTTTCGCTCAAAGGAGCCTTGAATCTCTCTTTTACTGCCTCTCTCTGTCTCAAATGAGTCTAGAATCTCTCTCTATCTCTGTCTCTCTATCTCTTAATCTCTCTCAAAGAATCCTAGAATATCTCTTTCTCTCTCACTCAAAGGACTCTAGCATCTCTCTCTTTCTCTCTCTGAGATACCTAGCATCACTCACTCCCACTCTCAGAGGAGCCTACCATCCCGCTCTCTCTGACAAAGTAGCGTAGCATCTCCCTCTCTCTTTCTCTCAAAGAGATAAGCGTCTCTCTCTTCCTCAAAAGAGCCAAGCATCTGTCTATGTCTCTCTCTCTCTCTCCCAGGAGCATATATACTCTCTCTCTCTCTCAAAGGAGCCTCGGATCCCTCTCTCTCTGTCTCTCTTTCTCTCAAAGGAGCCAAGAATCTCTCTGTCTCTCTCGCTCTACTCTTTCTCTTAAACGACCCTAGCATATCTCTTTCTCTCTCAAAGGAGCCTAGTATCTCCCTCTCTCACAAAGGAGCCTCACAGCTATCTCTCTCTCTCTCTCAAAGGAGACAAGCATTTCTGTCTCCCTCTCTATCTCTCCCTCTCTATCTCCAAGGAGCATATATTCTCTCCCTGACGCTCTCTCTCAAAGAGCCAAGGATCCCTCTCTCTCTCTGTCTGACTCTCTCTACCTCAAAGGAGCCTAGCATCTCCATGTCTCTGTATATCTCTCTTTCGCTCAAAGGAGCCTAGAATCTCTCTCTCTCCCTCCCTATCTCTGTCCTATTGAGCCTAGCATCTCTCTCTATCTCTGTCTCTCTCAGTCTCTTTCTCTCTCTCAAAGAATCCTAGAATATATCTCTCTGTCTCACTCAAAGGATTCTAGCATCTCACTCCCTCTCTCTCTTAAAATCCTAGCATTACTCTCTCTCTCAAAGAGCCTACCATCCCTCCCTCTCTGACAAAGAAGCCTAGCATCTATCTCTCTCTTTCTCTCAAAGGCGATTACCATCTCTCTCTTTCTCAAAGGAGATAAGCATCTGTCTGTCTCTCTCTCTCTCTCTCTCTCTCTCTCTCTCTCACCTAGGAGCATATATTCTCTCTCTCCCTCTCTCTCTCTCAAAGGAGCTTCTGATCCCTCTCTCACTGTCTCTCTTTCTCTAAAAGGAACCCAGCATCTCTCTGTCTCTCTAGCTCTCCTCTTTCTCTGAAAGGAGCCTAGCATATCTCTTTCTCTCTCAAAGGAGCCTAGTATCTCTCCCTCTCAGAAAGGAGCAACAGAGTTCTCTCCCTCTGTCTCTCTCAGAGGAGACAAGCATCTATCTATCTATCTCTCTCTCAAAGGAATCTAGCATCTCTCTCTTTCTCTGTCGCTCTCTAAGAAGCTTAGAAACTTTCTCTCTCACTCAAAGGAGCCCAGCATATCTCTGTCTATCTCTATTTCCCTCATAGGAGCCTAGAATCTTTATCTCTACATCTCTCTCTCTCAAAGGAGCCTCTCAGCTCTCTCTCTCTCCCTCTCTCTCTCTCTCACTCTCTCTCCAAGGAGCATATCGTCTATATTTCTCTCTCTCTCTCAATCTAGCCTATGATCCCTCTCTCTCTGTCCTCTCTCTCTTACAGTTGAATAGCATACATCTCTCTTTGTATCTCTCCACTTTCTATCAAAGGATCCCAGTATCTTGCTCTCACTCGCTCTCTCCCTCTCTCTCTCTCTTTCTCTCTCTCAAAGGAGCATAGCATATATATCTCTCTCTCCAAGTATTCTAGCATCTCTCCCTTTTTCTCTCTCTCTGTCTAAGAAGTCTAGCATCTCTCTCTCTCAAAGGGGAATAGCAACTCTCTGTCTCTCTATCTCTGCACTTTCTCTGAAAGGAGCCTAGAATCTCTCTCTCTTTCTCAAAGGAGAATAGAATCCCTCTCGCTCGCTCGCTCTCTCGAAGGAGCCTTGCATGTATCTCTCTCACTGTCTTGTTCACAGGAGAATAGCATCTCTCTCTCTCTCTTCTCTCCCTCAGTCTCTCTCAAAGGAGCCCAGCATATGTCTGTCTATGTATCTCTATTTCTCTCATAGGAGCCTAGAATCTTTATCTCTCCGTCTCTCTCTCTCAAAAGAGCCTCGCTGCTCTCTCTCTCTCCCTCTCTTTCTCTCTCTCTCACTCTCTCTCCAAGGAGCATATCGTCTATATTTCTCTCTCTCTCTCTCTCTCTCAAACGAGCCTATGATCCCTCTCTCTCTGTCCTCTCTCTCTTAAAGTAGAATAGCATACATCTCTCTTTGTATCTCTCCACTTTCTATCAAAGGATCCCAGCATCTCTCTCTTACTCGCTCTCTCCCTCTCCCTCTCTCCCTCTCTCTCTCTCTCTCAAAGGAGCATAGCATTTCTCTCTCTCTCCAAATATTCTAGCATCTCTCTCTTTTTCTCTCTCTCTGTCTAAGAAGTCTAGCATCTCTCTCTCTCTCAAAGGGGAATAGCAACTCTCTGTCGCTTCATCTCTCCACTTTCTCACAAAGGAGCCTAGAATCCCACTCTCTTTCTCAAAGGATACTAGAATCACTCTCGCTCTCTCTCTCTCTCACAAAGGAGCCTTGCATGTATCTCTCTCACTCTCTCGTTCACGGGAGCCTAGCCTCTCTCTCTCTCTCTTTTCTCTCCCTCAGTCTCTCTCAAGGAGCCTAGCATATCTCTCTCTGTCTCTTCCTTTCTCTTTCTCTCAAAAAGCTTAGCAGATCTCTCTCTCTCTAAAACGTCCCAAGCATCTCTCTCTTTGTCGCTGTCTCTCTGTCTCTCTCTCTTTCTCTCTTTCTCTCTCTCTCTCCCTCAATCTCTCTCTAGAAGGAGCATATGTTCTCTCCCTCTCTATCTCTCTCTCTCAAAGAGCCTAGGATTGCTCTCTATCTCTGTCTGACTCTCTCTCCCTCAAAGGAGCCTAGCATCTCCATTTATCTGTATATCTCTCTTTCGCTCAAAGGAGCCTAGAATCTCTCTCTCTTCCTCCCTCTCTCTCTCTCTCATTTGAGCCTAGCATCTCCCTCTCTCTCGGTCTCTCTCAGACTCTCTCTGTCTCTGAAAGAATCCTAGAATATATCTCTCTGTCTCACTCAAAGGATTCCAGGATCTCTCTCTTTCCCTCTCTAAGAATCCTAGCATCACTTACTCTCGCTCTCAAAGAGCCTACCACCCCTCCCTCTCTGACAAAGTCGCCTAGCATCTATCTCTCTCTTTCTCTCAAAGGAGATTACCATCTCTCTCTTTCTCAGAGGAGCTAAGCATCTCTCTCTCTATGTCTCTCTCTCTCTGACCTGGGAGCATATATTCTCTCTCTCCCTCTCTCTCTCAAAGAATCCTCTGATCCCTCTCTCACTGTCTCTCTTTCTCTAAAAGGAACCCAGCATCTCTCTGTCTAACTCTCCTCTTTCTCTCAAAGGAGCCAAGCATATATCTTTCTCTCTCAAAGGAGCCTAGCATCTCTCTCTCTCTCTTTCGCTCAAAGGAGATTACATCTCTCTCTTTCTCAAAGGAGCTAAGCATATCACTCTATAGGTCTCTTTCTCACCTAGGAGCATATATTCTCTCTCTCCCTCTCTCTCTCTCAAAGGAGCCTCTGATCCCTCTCTCACTGTCTCTCTTTCTCTAAAAGGAACGCAGCATCTCTCTGCCTCTCTAGCTCTCCTCTTTCTCTCAAAGGTGCCTAGCATATCACTTTATCTCTCAAAGGAGCCTACAGTCTCTCTTTCAGAAAGGAGCCTCAGAGCTCTCTCTCTGTCTCTCTCAAAGGAGACAAGCATCTATCTCTCTCTCTCAAAGCAATCGAAGATCTCTCTCTTTCCCTGTCTCTCTCTAAGTAGTTTACAAACACTCTCTCTCTCTAAAAGGACACAAGCATCTCTCTCTCTCCCTCTCACTCTCTCTCTCTCTCTCTTTGTCTCTTTCTATCGCTTTCTCTCTCCCTCTCTCTCTCCAAGGAACATATATTCTCTCCCTCAATCTCTCTCTCTCTCAAAGAGCCTAGGATCCCTCTCTCTCTGTCTTTCTCTCCCTCAAAGGTGCCTAGCTTCTCCCTGTCTCTGTATCTCTCTCTTTCGCTCAAAGGAGCCTTGAATCTCTCTTTTACTGCCTCTCTCTGTCTCAAATGAGTCTAGAATCTCTCTCTATCTCTGTCTCTCTATCTCTTAATCTCTCTCAAAGAATCCTAGAATATCTCTTTCTCTCTCACTCAAAGGACTCTAGCATCTCTCTCTTTCTCTCTCTGAGATACCTAGCATCACTCACTCCCACTCTCAGAGGAGCCTACCATCCCGCTCTCTCTGACAAAGTAGCGTAGCATCTCCCTCTCTCTTTCTCTCAAAGAGATAAGCGTCTCTCTCTTCCTCAAAAGAGCCAAGCATCTGTCTATGTCTCTCTCTCTCTCTCCCAGGAGCATATATACTCTCTCTCTCTCTCAAAGGAGCCTCGGATCCCTCTCTCTCTGTCTCTCTTTCTCTCAAAGGAGCCAAGAATCTCTCTGTCTCTCTCGCTCTACTCTTTCTCTTAAACGACCCTAGCATATCTCTTTCTCTCTCAAAGGAGCCTAGTATCTCCCTCTCTCACAAAGGAGCCTCACAGCTATCTCTCTCTCTCTCTCAAAGGAGACAAGCATTTCTGTCTCCCTCTCTATCTCTCCCTCTCTATCTCCAAGGAGCATATATTCTCTCCCTGACGCTCTCTCTCAAAGAGCCAAGGATCCCTCTCTCTCTCTGTCTGACTCTCTCTACCTCAAAGGAGCCTAGCATCTCCATGTCTCTGTATATCTCTCTTTCGCTCAAAGGAGCCTAGAATCTCTCTCTCTCCCTCCCTATCTCTGTCCTATTGAGCCTAGCATCTCTCTCTATCTCTGTCTCTCTCAGTCTCTTTCTCTCTCTCAAAGAATCCTAGAATATATCTCTCTGTCTCACTCAAAGGATTCTAGCATCTCACTCCCTCTCTCTCTTAAAATCCTAGCATTACTCTCTCTCTCAAAGAGCCTACCATCCCTCCCTCTCTGACAAAGAAGCCTAGCATCTATCTCTCTCTTTCTCTCAAAGGCGATTACCATCTCTCTCTTTCTCAAAGGAGATAAGCATCTGTCTGTCTCTCTCTCTCTCTCTCTCTCTCTCTCTCTCTCACCTAGGAGCATATATTCTCTCTCTCCCTCTCTCTCTCTCAAAGGAGCTTCTGATCCCTCTCTCACTGTCTCTCTTTCTCTAAAAGGAACCCAGCATCTCTCTGTCTCTCTAGCTCTCCTCTTTCTCTGAAAGGAGCCTAGCATATCTCTTTCTCTCTCAAAGGAGCCTAGTATCTCTCCCTCTCAGAAAGGAGCAACAGAGTTCTCTCCCTCTGTCTCTCTCAGAGGAGACAAGCATCTATCTATCTATCTCTCTCTCAAAGGAATCTAGCATCTCTCTCTTTCTCTGTCGCTCTCTAAGAAGCTTAGAAACTTTCTCTCTCACTCAAAGGAGCCCAGCATATCTCTGTCTATCTCTATTTCCCTCATAGGAGCCTAGAATCTTTATCTCTACATCTCTCTCTCTCAAAGGAGCCTCTCAGCTCTCTCTCTCTCCCTCTCTCTCTCTCTCACTCTCTCTCCAAGGAGCATATCGTCTATATTTCTCTCTCTCTCTCAATCTAGCCTATGATCCCTCTCTCTCTGTCCTCTCTCTCTTACAGTTGAATAGCATACATCTCTCTTTGTATCTCTCCACTTTCTATCAAAGGATCCCAGTATCTTGCTCTCACTCGCTCTCTCCCTCTCTCTCTCTCTTTCTCTCTCTCAAAGGAGCATAGCATATATATCTCTCTCTCCAAGTATTCTAGCATCTCTCCCTTTTTCTCTCTCTCTGTCTAAGAAGTCTAGCATCTCTCTCTCTCAAAGGGGAATAGCAACTCTCTGTCTCTCTATCTCTGCACTTTCTCTGAAAGGAGCCTAGAATCTCTCTCTCTTTCTCAAAGGAGAATAGAATCCCTCTCGCTCGCTCGCTCTCTCGAAGGAGCCTTGCATGTATCTCTCTCACTGTCTTGTTCACAGGAGCCTAGCATCTCTCTCTCTCTTCTCTCCCTCAGTCTCTCTCAAAGGAGCCCAGCATATGTCTGTCTATGTATCTCTATTTCTCTCATAGGAGCCTAGAATCTTTATCTCTCCGTCTCTCTCTCTCAAAAGAGCCTCGCTGCTCTCTCTCTCTCCCTCTCTTTCTCTCTCTCTCACTCTCTCTCCAAGGAGCATATCGTCTATATTTCTCTCTCTCTCTCTCTCTCTCTCAAACGAGCCTATGATCCCTCTCTCTCTGTCCTCTCTCTCTTAAAGTAGAATAGCATACATCTCTCTTTGTATCTCTCCACTTTCTATCAAAGGATCCCAGCATCTCTCTCTTACTCGCTCTCTCCCTCTCCCTCTCTCTCTCTCTCTCAAAGGAGCATAGCATTTCTCTCTCTCTCCAAATATTCTAGCATCTCTCTCTTTTTCTCTCTCTCTGTCTAAGAAGTCTAGCATCTCTCTCTCTCTCAAAGGGGAATAGCAACTCTCTGTCGCTTCATCTCTCCACTTTCTCACAAAGGAGCCTAGAATCCCACTCTCTTTCTCAAAGGATACTAGAATCACTCTCGCTCTCTCTCTCTCTCACAAAGGAGCCTTGCATGTATCTCTCTCACTCTCTCGTTCACGGGAGCCTAGCCTCTCTCTCTCTCTCTTTTCTCTCCCTCAGTCTCTCTCAAGGAGCCTAGCATATCTCTCTCTGTCTCTTCCTTTCTCTTTCTCTCAAAAAGCTTAGCAGATCTCTCTCTCTCTAAAACGTCCCAAGCATCTCTCTCTTTGTCGCTGTCTCTCTGTCTCTCTCTCTTTCTCTCTTTCTCTCTCTCTCTCCCTCAAACTCTCTCTAGAAGGAGCATATGTTCTCTCCCTCTCTATCTCTCTCTCTCAAAGAGCCTAGGATTGCTCTCTATCTCTGTCTGACTCTCTCTCCCTCAAAGGAGCCTAGCATCTCCATTTATCTGTATATCTCTCTTTCGCTCAAAGGAGCCTAGAATCTCTCTCTCTTCCTCCCTCTCTCTCTCTCTCATTTGAGCCTAGCATCTCCCTCTCTCTCGGTCTCTCTCAGACTCTC
Organism: Manis pentadactyla; assembly: GCF_030020395.1. Taxonomy (NCBI): domain Eukaryota; kingdom Metazoa; phylum Chordata; class Mammalia; order Pholidota; family Manidae; genus Manis; species Manis pentadactyla. The sequence goes on along the minus strand of NW_026644589.1, from coordinate 56,923 downwards.
TCTGTCTCTGAAAGAATCCTAGAATATATCTCTCTGTCTCACTCAAAGGATTCCAGGATCTCTCTCTTTCCCTCTCTAAGAATCCTAGCATCACTTACTCTCGCTCTCAAAGAGCCTACCACCCCTCCCTCTCTGACAAAGTCGCCTAGCATCTATCTCTCTCTTTCTCTCAAAGGAGATTACCATCTCTCTCTTTCTCAGAGGAGCTAAGCATCTCTCTCTCTATGTCTCTCTCTCTCTGACCTGGGAGCATATATTCTCTCTCTCCCTCTCTCTCTCAAAGAATCCTCTGATCCCTCTCTCACTGTCTCTCTTTCTCTAAAAGGAACCCAGCATCTCTCTGTCTAACTCTCCTCTTTCTCTCAAAGGAGCCAAGCATATATCTTTCTCTCTCAAAGGAGCCTAGCATCTCTCTCTCTCTCTTTCGCTCAAAGGAGATTACATCTCTCTCTTTCTCAAAGGAGCTAAGCATATCACTCTATAGGTCTCTTTCTCACCTAGGAGCATATATTCTCTCTCTCCCTCTCTCTCTCTCAAAGGAGCCTCTGATCCCTCTCTCACTGTCTCTCTTTCTCTAAAAGGAACGCAGCATCTCTCTGCCTCTCTAGCTCTCCTCTTTCTCTCAAAGGTGCCTAGCATATCACTTTATCTCTCAAAGGAGCCTACAGTCTCTCTTTCAGAAAGGAGCCTCAGAGCTCTCTCTCTGTCTCTCTCAAAGGAGACAAGCATCTATCTCTCTCTCTCTCAAAGCAATCGAAGATCTCTCTCTTTCCCTGTCTCTCTCTAAGTAGTTTACAAACACTCTCTCTCTCTAAAAGGACACAAGCATCTCTCTCTCTCCCTCTCACTCTCTCTCTCTCTCTCTTTGTCTCTTTCTATCGCTTTCTCTCTCCCTCTCTCTCTCCAAGGAACATATATTCTCTCCCTCAATCTCTCTCTCTCTCAAAGAGCCTAGGATCCCTCTCTCTCTGTCTTTCTCTCCCTCAAAGGTGCCTAGCTTCTCCCTGTCTCTGTATCTCTCTCTTTCGCTCTAAGGAGCCTTGAATCTCTCTTTTACTGCCTCTCTCTGTCTCAAATGGGTCTAGAATCTCTCTCTATCTCTGTCTCTCTATCTCTTAATCTCTCTCAAAGAATCCTAGAATATCTCTTTCTCTCTCACTCAAAGGACTCTAGCATCTCTCTCTTTCTCTCTCTGAGATACCTAGCATCACTCACTCCCACTCTCAGAGGAGCCTACCATCCCGCTCTCTCTGACAAAGTAGCGTAGCATCTCCCTCTCTCTTTCTCTCAAAGAGATAAGCGTCTCTCTCTTCCTCAAAAGAGCCAAGCATCTGTCTATGTCTCTCTCTCTCTCTCCCAGGAGCATATATACTCTCTCTCTCTCTCAAAGGAGCCTCGGATCCCTCTCTCTCTGTCTCTCTTTCTCTCAAAGGAGCCAAGAATCTCTCTGTCTCTCTCGCTCTACTCTTTCTCTTAAACGACCGACCCTAGCATATCTCTTTCTCTCTCAAAGGAGCCTAGTATCTCCCTCTCTCACAAAGGAGCCTCACAGCTATCTCTCTCTCTCTCAAAGGAGACAAGCATTTCTGTCTCCCTCTCTATCTCTCCCTCTCTATCTCCAAGGAGCATATATTCTCTCCCTGACGCTCTCTCTCAAAGAGCCAAGGATCCCTCTCTCTCTCTGTCTGACTCTCTCTACCTCAAAGGAGCCTAGCATCTCCATGTCTCTGTATATCTCTCTTTCGCTCAAAGGAGCCTAGAATCTCTCTCTCTCCCTCCCTATCTCTGTCCTATTGAGCCTAGCATCTCTCTCTATCTCTGTCTCTCTCAGTCTCTTTCTCTCTCTCAAAGAATCCTAGAATATATCTCTCTGTCTCACTCAAAGGATTCTAGCATCTCACTCCCTCTCTCTCTTAAAATCCTAGCATTACTCTCTCTCTCAAAGAGCCTACCATCCCTCCCTCTCTGACAAAGTAGCCTAGCATCTATCTCTCTCTTTCTCTCAAAGGCGATTACCATCTCTCTCTTTCTCAAAGGAGATAAGCATCTGTCTCTCTCTCTCTCTCTCTCTCTCTCTCACCTAGGAGCATATATTCTCTCTCTCCCTCTCTCTCTCTCAAAGGAGCTTCTGATCCCTCTCTCACTGTCTCTCTTTCTCTAAAAGGAACCCAGCATCTCTCTGTCTCTCTAGCTCTCCTCTTTCTCTGAAAGGAGCCTAGCATATCTCTTTCTCTCTCAAAGGAGCCTAGTATCTCTCCCTCTCAGAAAGGAGCAACAGAGTTCTCTCCCTCTGTCTCTCTCAGAGGAGACAAGCATCTATCTATCTCTCTCTCTCTCAAAGGAATCTAGCATCTCTCTCTTTCTCTGTCGCTCTCTAAGAAGCTTAGAAACTCTCTCTCTCACTCAAAGGAGCCCAGCATATCTCTGTCTATCTCTATTTCCCTCATAGGAGCCTAGAATCTTTATCTCTACATCTCTCTCTCTCAAAGGAGCCTCTCAGCTCTCTCTCTCTCCCTCTCTCTCTCTCTCTCTCTCTCTCTCCAAGGAGCATATCGTCTATATTTCTCTCTCTCTCTCAATCTAGCCTATGATCCCTCTCTCTCTGTCCTCTCTCTCTTACAGTTGAATAGCATACATCTCTCTTTGTATCTCTCCACTTTCTATCAAAGGATCCCAGTATCTTGCTCTCACTCGCTCTCTCCCTCTCTCTCTCTCTTTCTCTCTCTCAAAGGAGCATAGCATATATATCTCTCTCTCCAAGTATTCTAGCATCTCTCCCTTTTTCTCTCTCTCTGTCTAAGAAGTCTAGCATCTCTCTCTCTCAAAGGGGAATAGCAACTCTCTGTCTCTCTATCTCTGCACTTTCTCTGAAAGGAGCCTAGAATCTCTCTCTCTTTCTCAAAGGAGAATAGAATCCCTCTCGCTCGCTCGCTCTCTCGAAGGAGCCTTGCATGTATCTCTCTCACTGTCTTGTTCACAGGAGCCTAGCATCTCTCTCTCTCTTCTCTCCCTCAGTCTCTCTCAAAGGAGCCCAGCATATGTCTGTCTATGTATCTCTATTTCTCTCATAGGAGCCTAGAATCTTTATCTCTCCATCTCTCTCTCTCAAAAGAGCCTCGCTGCTCTCTCTCTCTCCCTCTCTTTCTCTCTCTCTCACTCTCTCTCCAAGGAGCATATCGTCTATATTTCTCTCTCTCTCTCTCTCTCAAACGAGCCTATGATCCCTCTCTCTCTGTCCTCTCTCTCTTAAAGTAGAATAGCATACATCTCTCTTTGTATCTCTCCACTTTCTATCAAAGGATCCCAGCATCTCTCTCTTACTCGCTCTCTCCCTCTCCCTCTCTCCCTCTCTCTCTCTCTCTCTCAAAGGAGCATAGCATTTCTCTCTCTCTCCAAATATTCTAGCATCTCTCTCTTTTTCTCTCTCTCTGTCTAAGAAGTCTAGCATCTCTCTCTCTCTCAAAGGGGAATAGCAACTCTCTGTCGCTTCATCTCTCCACTTTCTCACAAAGGAGCCTAGAATCCCACTCTCTTTCTCAAAGGATACTAGAATCACTCTCGCTCTCTCTCTCTCTCACAAAGGAGCCTTGCATGTATCTCTCTCACTCTCTCGTTCACGGGAGCCTAGCCTCTCTCTCTCTCTCTTTTCTCTCCCTCAGTCTCTCTCAAGGAGCCTAGCATATCTCTCTCTGTCTCTTCCTTTCTCTTTCTCTCAAAAAGCTTAGCAGATCTCTCTCTCTCTAAAACGTCCCAAGCATCTCTCTCTTTGTCGCTGTCTCTCTGTCTCTCTCTCTTTCTCTCTTTCTCTCTCTCTCTCCCTCAAACTCTCTCTAGAAGGAGCATATGTTCTCTCCCTCTCTATCTCTCTCTCTCAAAGAGCCTAGGATTGCTCTCTATCTCTGTCTGACTCTCTCTCCCTCAAAGGAGCCTAGCATCTCCATTTATCTGTATATCTCTCTTTCGCTCAAAGGAGCCTAGAATCTCTCTCTCTTCCTCCCTCTCTCTCTCTCTCATTTGAGCCTAGCATCTCCCTCTCTCTCGGTCTCTCTCAGACTCTCTCTGTCTCTGAAAGAATCCTAGAATATATCTCTCTGTCTCACTCAAAGGATTCCAGGATCTCTCTCTTTCCCTCTCTAAGAATCCTAGCATCACTTACTCTCGCTCTCAAAGAGCCTACCACCCCTCCCTCTCTGACAAAGTCGCCTAGCATCTATCTCTCTCTTTCTCTCAAAGGAGATTACCATCTCTCTCTTTCTCAGAGGAGCTAAGCATCTCTCTCTCTATGTCTCTCTCTCTCTGACCTGGGAGCATATATTCTCTCTCTCCCTCTCTCTCTCAAAGAATCCTCTGATCCCTCTCTCACTGTCTCTCTTTCTCTAAAAGGAACCCAGCATCTCTCTGTCTAACTCTCCTCTTTCTCTCAAAGGAGCCAAGCATATATCTTTCTCTCTCAAAGGAGCCTAGCATCTCTCTCTCTCTCTTTCGCTCAAAGGAGATTACATCTCTCTCTTTCTCAAAGGAGCTAAGCATATCACTCTATAGGTCTCTTTCTCACCTAGGAGCATATATTCTCTCTCTCCCTCTCTCTCTCTCAAAGGAGCCTCTGATCCCTCTCTCACTGTCTCTCTTTCTCTAAAAGGAACGCAGCATCTCTCTGCCTCTCTAGCTCTCCTCTTTCTCTCAAAGGTGCCTAGCATATCACTTTATCTCTCAAAGGAGCCTACAGTCTCTCTTTCAGAAAGGAGCCTCAGAGCTCTCTCTCTGTCTCTCTCAAAGGAGACAAGCATCTATCTCTCTCTCTCTCAAAGCAATCGAAGATCTCTCTCTTTCCCTGTCTCTCTCTAAGTAGTTTACAAACACTCTCTCTCTCTAAAAGGACACAAGCATCTCTCTCTCTCCCTCTCACTCTCTCTCTCTCTCTCTTTGTCTCTTTCTATCGCTTTCTCTCTCCCTCTCTCTCTCCAAGGAACATATATTCTCTCCCTCAATCTCTCTCTCTCTCAAAGAGCCTAGGATCCCTCTCTCTCTGTCTTTCTCTCCCTCAAAGGTGCCTAGCTTCTCCCTGTCTCTGTATCTCTCTCTTTCGCTCTAAGGAGCCTTGAATCTCTCTTTTACTGCCTCTCTCTGTCTCAAATGGGTCTAGAATCTCTCTCTATCTCTGTCTCTCTATCTCTTAATCTCTCTCAAAGAATCCTAGAATATCTCTTTCTCTCTCACTCAAAGGACTCTAGCATCTCTCTCTTTCTCTCTCTGAGATACCTAGCATCACTCACTCCCACTCTCAGAGGAGCCTACCATCCCGCTCTCTCTGACAAAGTAGCGTAGCATCTCCCTCTCTCTTTCTCTCAAAGAGATAAGCGTCTCTCTCTTCCTCAAAAGAGCCAAGCATCTGTCTATGTCTCTCTCTCTCTCTCCCAGGAGCATATATACTCTCTCTCTCTCTCAAAGGAGCCTCGGATCCCTCTCTCTCTGTCTCTCTTTCTCTCAAAGGAGCCAAGAATCTCTCTGTCTCTCTCGCTCTACTCTTTCTCTTAAACGACCCTAGCATATCTCTTTCTCTCTCAAAGGAGCCTAGTATCTCCCTCTCTCACAAAGGAGCCTCACAGCTATCTCTCTCTCTCTCAAAGGAGACAAGCATTTCTGTCTCCCTCTCTATCTCTCCCTCTCTATCTCCAAGGAGCATATATTCTCTCCCTGACGCTCTCTCTCAAAGAGCCAAGGATCCCTCTCTCTCTCTGTCTGACTCTCTCTACCTCAAAGGAGCCTAGCATCTCCATGTCTCTGTATATCTCTCTTTCGCTCAAAGGAGCCTAGAATCTCTCTCTCTCCCTCCCTATCTCTGTCCTATTGAGCCTAGCATCTCTCTCTATCTCTGTCTCTCTCAGTCTCTTTCTCTCTCTCAAAGAATCCTAGAATATATCTCTCTGTCTCACTCAAAGGATTCTAGCATCTCACTCCCTCTCTCTCTTAAAATCCTAGCATTACTCTCTCTCTCAAAGAGCCTACCATCCCTCCCTCTCTGACAAAGTAGCCTAGCATCTATCTCTCTCTTTCTCTCAAAGGCGATTACCATCTCTCTCTTTCTCAAAGGAGATAAGCATCTGTCTCTCTCTCTCTCTCTCTCTCTCTCTCTCTCTCACCTAGGAGCATATATTCTCTCTCTCCCTCTCTCTCTCTCAAAGGAGCTTCTGATCCCTCTCTCACTGTCTCTCTTTCTCTAAAAGGAACCCAGCATCTCTCTGTCTCTCTAGCTCTCCTCTTTCTCTGAAAGGAGCCTAGCATATCTCTTTCTCTCTCAAAGGAGCCTAGTATCTCTCCCTCTCAGAAAGGAGCAACAGAGTTCTCTCCCTCTGTCTCTCTCAGAGGAGACAAGCATCTATCTATCTCTCTCTCTCTCAAAGGAATCTAGCATCTCTCTCTTTCTCTGTCGCTCTCTAAGAAGCTTAGAAACTCTCTCTCTCACTCAAAGGAGCCCAGCATATCTCTGTCTATCTCTATTTCCCTCATAGGAGCCTAGAATCTTTATCTCTACATCTCTCTCTCTCAAAGGAGCCTCTCAGCTCTCTCTCTCTCCCTCTCTCTCTCTCTCTCTCTCTCTCTCTCCAAGGAGCATATCGTCTATATTTCTCTCTCTCTCTCAATCTAGCCTATGATCCCTCTCTCTCTGTCCTCTCTCTCTTACAGTTGAATAGCATACATCTCTCTTTGTATCTCTCCACTTTCTATCAAAGGATCCCAGTATCTTGCTCTCACTCGCTCTCTCCCTCTCTCTCTCTCTTTCTCTCTCTCAAAGGAGCATAGCATATATATCTCTCTCTCCAAGTATTCTAGCATCTCTCCCTTTTTCTCTCTCTCTGTCTAAGAAGTCTAGCATCTCTCTCTCTCAAAGGGGAATAGCAACTCTCTGTCTCTCTATCTCTGCACTTTCTCTGAAAGGAGCCTAGAATCTCTCTCTCTTTCTCAAAGGAGAATAGAATCCCTCTCGCTCGCTCGCTCTCTCGAAGGAGCCTTGCATGTATCTCTCTCACTGTCTTGTTCACAGGAGCCTAGCATCTCTCTCTCTCTTCTCTCCCTCAGTCTCTCTCAAAGGAGCCCAGCATATGTCTGTCTATGTATCTCTATTTCTCTCATAGGAGCCTAGAATCTTTATCTCTCCATCTCTCTCTCTCAAAAGAGCCTCGCTGCTCTCTCTCTCTCCCTCTCTTTCTCTCTCTCTCACTCTCTCTCCAAGGAGCATATCGTCTATATTTCTCTCTCTCTCTCTCTCTCAAACGAGCCTATGATCCCTCTCTCTCTGTCCTCTCTCTCTTAAAGTAGAATAGCATACATCTCTCTTTGTATCTCTCCACTTTCTATCAAAGGATCCCAGCATCTCTCTCTTACTCGCTCTCTCCCTCTCCCTCTCTCCCTCTCTCTCTCTCTCTCTCAAAGGAGCATAGCATTTCTCTCTCTCTCCAAATATTCTAGCATCTCTCTCTTTTTCTCTCTCTCTGTCTAAGAAGTCTAGCATCTCTCTCTCTCTCAAAGGGGAATAGCAACTCTCTGTCGCTTCATCTCTCCACTTTCTCACAAAGGAGCCTAGAATCCCACTCTCTTTCTCAAAGGATACTAGAATCACTCTCGCTCTCTCTCTCTCTCACAAAGGAGCCTTGCATGTATCTCTCTCACTCTCTCGTTCACGGGAGCCTAGCCTCTCTCTCTCTCTCTTTCCTCTCCCTCAGTCTCTCTCAAGGAGCCTAGCATATCTCTCTCTGTCTCTTCCTTTCTCTTTCTCTCAAAAAGCTTAGCAGATCTCTCTCTCTCTAAAACGTCCCAAGCATCTCTCTCTTTGTCGCTGTCTCTCTGTCTCTCTCTCTTTCTCTCTCTCTCTCTCTCTCTCCCTCAATCTCTCTCTAGAAGGAGCATATGTTCTCTCCCTCTCTATCTCTCTCTCTCAAAGAGCCTAGGATTGCTCTCTATCTCTGTCTGACTCTCTCTCCCTCAAAGGAGCCTAGCATCTCCATTTATCTGTATATCTCTCTTTCGCTCAAAGGAGCCTAGAATCTCTCTCTCTTCCTCCCTCTCTCTCTCTCTCATTTGAGCCTAGCATCTCCCTCTCTCTCGGTCTCTCTCAGACTCTCTCTGTCTCTGAAAGAATCCTAGAATATATCTCTCTGTCTCACTCAAAGGATTCCAGGATCTCTCTCTTTCCCTCTCTAAGAATCCTAGCATCACTTACTCTCGCTCTCAAAGAGCCTACCACCCCTCCCTCTCTGACAAAGTCGCCTAGCATCTATCTCTCTCTTTCTCTCAAAGGAGATTACCATCTCTCTCTTTCTCAGAGGAGCTAAGCATCTCTCTCTCTATGTCTCTCTCTCTCTGACCTGGGAGCATATATTCTCTCTCTCCCTCTCTCTCTCAAAGAATCCTCTGATCCCTCTCTCACTGTCTCTCTTTCTCTAAAAGGAACCCAGCATCTCTCTGTCTAACTCTCCTCTTTCTCTCAAAGGAGCCAAGCATATATCTTTCTCTCTCAAAGGAGCCTAGCATCTCTCTCTCTCTCTTTCGCTCAAAGGAGATTACATCTCTCTCTTTCTCAAAGGAGCTAAGCATATCACTCTATAGGTCTCTTTCTCACCTAGGAGCATATATTCTCTCTCTCCCTCTCTCTCTCTCAAAGGAGCCTCTGATCCCTCTCTCACTGTCTCTCTTTCTCTAAAAGGAACGCAGCATCTCTCTGCCTCTCTAGCTCTCCTCTTTCTCTCAAAGGTGCCTAGCATATCACTTTATCTCTCAAAGGAGCCTACAGTCTCTCTTTCAGAAAGGAGCCTCAGAGCTCTCTCTCTGTCTCTCTCAAAGGAGACAAGCATCTATCTCTCTCTCTCTCAAAGCAATCGAAGATCTCTCTCTTTCCCTGTCTCTCTCTAAGTAGTTTACAAACACTCTCTCTCTCTAAAAGGACACAAGCATCTCTCTCTCTCCCTCTCACTCTCTCTCTCTCTCTCTTTGTCTCTTTCTATCGCTTTCTCTCTCCCTCTCTCTCTCCAAGGAACATATATTCTCTCCCTCAATCTCTCTCTCTCTCAAAGAGCCTAGGATCCCTCTCTCTCTGTCTTTCTCTCCCTCAAAGGTGCCTAGCTTCTCCCTGTCTCTGTATCTCTCTCTTTCGCTCAAAGGAGCCTTGAATCTCTCTTTTACTGCCTCTCTCTGTCTCAAATGAGTCTAGAATCTCTCTCTATCTCTGTCTCTCTATCTCTTAATCTCTCTCAAAGAATCCTAGAATATCTCTTTCTCTCTCACTCAAAGGACTCTAGCATCTCTCTCTTTCTCTCTCTGAGATACCTAGCATCACTCACTCCCACTCTCAGAGGAGCCTACCATCCCGCTCTCTCTGACAAAGTAGCGTAGCATCTCCCTCTCTCTTTCTCTCAAAGAGATAAGCGTCTCTCTCTTCCTCAAAAGAGCCAAGCATCTGTCTATGTCTCTCTCTCTCTCTCCCAGGAGCATATATACTCTCTCTCTCTCTCAAAGGAGCCTCGGATCCCTCTCTCTCTGTCTCTCTTTCTCTCAAAGGAGCCAAGAATCTCTCTGTCTCTCTCGCTCTACTCTTTCTCTTAAACGACCCTAGCATATCTCTTTCTCTCTCAAAGGAGCCTAGTATCTCCCTCTCTCACAAAGGAGCCTCACAGCTATCTCTCTCTCTCTCAAAGGAGACAAGCATTTCTGTCTCCCTCTCTATCTCTCCCTCTCTATCTCCAAGGAGCATATATTCTCTCCCTGACGCTCTCTCTCAAAGAGCCAAGGATCCCTCTCTCTCTCTGTCTGACTCTCTCTACCTCAAAGGAGCCTAGCATCTCCATGTCTCTGTATATCTCTCTTTCGCTCAAAGGAGCCTAGAATCTCTCTCTCTCCCTCCCTATCTCTGTCCTATTGAGCCTAGCATCTCTCTCTATCTCTGTCTCTCTCAGTCTCTTTCTCTCTCTCAAAGAATCCTAGAATATATCTCTCTGTCTCACTCAAAGGATTCTAGCATCTCACTCCCTCTCTCTCTTAAAATCCTAGCATTACTCTCTCTCTCAAAGAGCCTACCATCCCTCCCTCTCTGACAAAGTAGCCTAGCATCTATCTCTCTCTTTCTCTCAAAGGCGATTACCATCTCTCTCTTTCTCAAAGGAGATAAGCATCTGTCTCTCTCTCTCTCTCTCTCTCTCTCTCACCTAGGAGCATATATTCTCTCTCTCCCTCTCTCTCTCTCAAAGGAGCTTCTGATCCCTCTCTCACTGTCTCTCTTTCTCTAAAAGGAACCCAGCATCTCTCTGTCTCTCTAGCTCTCCTCTTTCTCTGAAAGGAGCCTAGCATATCTCTTTCTCTCTCAAAGGAGCCTAGTATCTCTCCCTCTCAGAAAGGAGCAACAGAGTTCTCTCCCTCTGTCTCTCTCAGAGGAGACAAGCATCTATCTATCTCTCTCTCTCAAAGGAATCTAGCATCTCTCTCTTTCTCTGTCACTCTCTAAGAAGTTTAGAAACTCTCTCTCTCACTCAAAGGAGCCCAGCATATCTCTGTCTATCTCTATTTCCCTCATAGGAGCCTAGAATCTTTATCTCTACATCTCTCTCTCTCAAAGGAGCCTCTCAGCTCTCTCTCTCTCCCTCTCTCTCTCTCTCTCTCTCTCTCTCCAAGGAGCATATCGTCTATATTTCTCTCTCTCTCTCAATCTAGCCTATGATCCCTCTCTCTCTGTCCTCTCTCTCTTACAGTTGAATAGCATACATCTCTCTTTGTATCTCTCCACTTTCTATCAAAGGATCCCAGTATCTTGCTCTCACTCGCTCTCTCCCTCTCTCTCTCTCTTTCTCTCTCTCAAAGGAGCATAGCATATATATCTCTCTCTCCAAGTATTCTAGCATCTCTCCCTTTTTCTCTCTCTCTGTCTAAGAAGTCTAGCATCTCTCTCTCTCAAAGGGGAATAGCAACTCTCTGTCTCTCTATCTCTGCACTTTCTCTGAAAGGAGCCTAGAATCTCTCTCTCTTTCTCAAAGGAGAATAGAATCCCTCTCGCTCGCTCGCTCTCTCGAAGGAGCCTTGCATGTATCTCTCTCACTGTCTTGTTCACAGGAGCCTAGCATCTCTCTCTCTCTTCTCTCCCTCAGTCTCTCTCAAAGGAGCCCAGCATATGTCTGTCTATGTATCTCTATTTCTCTCATAGGAGCCTAGAATCTTTATCTCTCCGTCTCTCTCTCTCAAAAGAGCCTCGCTGCTCTCTCTCTCTCCCTCTCTTTCTCTCTCTCTCACTCTCTCTCCAAGGAGCATATCGTCTATATTTCTCTCTCTCTCTCTCTCTCAAACGAGCCTATGATCCCTCTCTCTCTGTCCTCTCTCTCTTAAAGTAGAATAGCATACATCTCTCTTTGTATCTCTCCACTTTCTATCAAAGGATCCCCGCATCTCTCTCTTACTCGCTCTCTCCCTCTCCCTCTCTCCCTCTCTCTCTCTCTCTCAAAGGAGCATAGCATTTCTCTCTCTCTCCAAATATTCTAGCATCTCTCTCTTTTTCTCTCTCTCTGTCTAAGAAGTCTAGCATCTCTCTCTCTCTCAAAGGGGAATAGCAACTCTCTGTCGCTTCATCTCTCCACTTTCTCACAAAGGAGCCTAGAATCCCACTCTCTTTCTCAAAGGATACTAGAATCACTCTCGCTCTCTCTCTCTCTCACAAAGGAGCCTTGCATGTATCTCTCTCACTCTCTCGTTCACGGGAGCCTAGCCTCTCTCTCTCTCTCTTTTCTCTCCCTCAGTCTCTCTCAAGGAGCCTAGCATATCTCTCTCTGTCTCTTCCTTTCTCTTTCTCTCAAAAAGCTTAGCAGATCTCTCTCTCTCTAAAACGTCCCAAGCATCTCTCTCTTTGTCGCTGTCTCTCTGTCTCTCTCTCTTTCTCTCTTTCTCTCTCTCTCTCCCTCAATCTCTCTCTAGAAGGAGCATATGTTCTCTCCCTCTCTATCTCTCTCTCTCAAAGAGCCTAGGATTGCTCTCTATCTCTGTCTGACTCTCTCTCCCTCAAAGGAGCCTAGCATCTCCATTTATCTGTATATCTCTCTTTCGCTCAAAGGAGCCTAGAATCTCTCTCTCTTCCTCCCTCTCTCTCTCTCTCATTTGAGCCTAGCATCTCCCTCTCTCTCGGTCTCTCTCAGACTCTCTCTGTCTCTGAAAGAATCCTAGAATATATCTCTCTGTCTCACTCAAAGGATTCCAGGATCTCTCTCTTTCCCTCTCTAAGAATCCTAGCATCACTTACTCTCGCTCTCAAAGAGCCTACCACCCCTCCCTCTCTGACAAAGTCGCCTAGCATCTATCTCTCTCTTTCTCTCAAAGGAGATTACCATCTCTCTCTTTCTCAGAGGAGCTAAGCATCTCTCTCTCTATGTCTCTCTCTCTCTGACCTGGGAGCATATATTCTCTCTCTCCCTCTCTCTCTCAAAGAATCCTCTGATCCCTCTCTCACTGTCTCTCTTTCTCTAAAAGGAACCCAGCATCTCTCTGTCTAACTCTCCTCTTTCTCTCAAAGGAGCCAAGCATATATCTTTCTCTCTCAAAGGAGCCTAGCATCTCTCTCTCTCTCTTTCGCTCAAAGGAGATTACATCTCTCTCTTTCTCAAAGGAGCTAAGCATATCACTCTATAGGTCTCTTTCTCACCTAGGAGCATATATTCTCTCTCTCCCTCTCTCTCTCTCAAAGGAGCCTCTGATCCCTCTCTCACTGTCTCTCTTTCTCTAAAAGGAACGCAGCATCTCTCTGCCTCTCTAGCTCTCCTCTTTCTCTCAAAGGTGCCTAGCATATCACTTTATCTCTCAAAGGAGCCTACAGTCTCTCTTTCAGAAAGGAGCCTCAGAGCTCTCTCTCTGTCTCTCTCAAAGGAGACAAGCATCTATCTCTCTCTCTCTCAAAGCAATCGAAGATCTCTCTCTTTCCCTGTCTCTCTCTAAGTAGTTTACAAACACTCTCTCTCTCTAAAAGGACACAAGCATCTCTCTCTCTCCCTCTCACTCTCTCTCTCTCTCTCTTTGTCTCTTTCTATCGCTTTCTCTCTCCCTCTCTCTCTCCAAGGAACATATATTCTCTCCCTCAATCTCTCTCTCTCTCAAAGAGCCTAGGATCCCTCTCTCTCTGTCTTTCTCTCCCTCAAAGGTGCCTAGCTTCTCCCTGTCTCTGTATCTCCCTCTTTCGCTCAAAGGAGCCTTGAATCTCTCTTTTACTGCCTCTCTCTGTCTCAAATGAGTCTAGAATCTCTCTCTATCTCTGTCTCTCTATCTCTTAATCTCTCTCAAAGAATCCTAGAATATCTCTTTCTCTCTCACTCAAAGGACTCTAGCATCTCTCTCTTTCTCTCTCTGAGATACCTAGCATCACTCACTCCCACTCTCAGAGGAGCCTACCATCCCGCTCTCTCTGACAAAGTAGCGTAGCATCTCCCTCTCTCTTTCTCTCAAAGAGATAAGCGTCTCTCTCTTCCTCAAAAGAGCCAAGCATCTGTCTATGTCTCTCTCTCTCTCTCCCAGGAGCATATATACTCTCTCTCTCTCTCAAAGGAGCCTCGGATCCCTCTCTCTCTGTCTCTCTTTCTCTCAAAGGAGCCAAGAATCTCTCTGTCTCTCTCGCTCTACTCTTTCTCTTAAACGACCCTAGCATATCTCTTTCTCTCTCAAAGGAGCCTAGTATCTCCCTCTCTCACAAAGGAGCCTCACAGCTATCTCTCTCTCTCTCAAAGGAGACAAGCATTTCTGTCTCCCTCTCTATCTCTCCCTCTCTATCTCCAAGGAGCATATATTCTCTCCCTGACGCTCTCTCTCAAAGAGCCAAGGATCCCTCTCTCTCTCTGTCTGACTCTCTCTACCTCAAAGGAGCCTAGCATCTCCATGTCTCTGTATATCTCTCTTTCGCTCAAAGGAGCCTAGAATCTCTCTCTCTCCCTCCCTATCTCTGTCCTATTGAGCCTAGCATCTCTCTCTATCTCTGTCTCTCTCAGTCTCTTTCTCTCTCTCAAAGAATCCTAGAATATATCTCTCTGTCTCACTCAAAGGATTCTAGCATCTCACTCCCTCTCTCTCTTAAAATCCTAGCATTACTCTCTCTCTCAAAGAGCCTACCATCCCTCCCTCTCTGACAAAGTAGCCTAGCATCTATCTCTCTCTTTCTCTCAAAGGCGATTACCATCTCTCTCTTTCTCAAAGGAGATAAGCATCTGTCTCTCTCTCTCTCTCTCTCTCTCACCTAGGAGCATATATTCTCTCTCTCCCTCTCTCTCTCTCAAAGGAGCTTCTGATCCCTCTCTCACTGTCTCTCTTTCTCTAAAAGGAACCCAGCATCTCTCTGTCTCTCTAGCTCTCCTCTTTCTCTGAAAGGAGCCTAGCATATCTCTTTCTCTCTCAAAGGAGCCTAGTATCTCTCCCTCTCAGAAAGGAGCAACAGAGTTCTCTCCCTCTGTCTCTCTCAGAGGAGACAAGCATCTATCTATCTCTCTCTCTCAAAGGAATCTAGCATCTCTCTCTTTCTCTGTCACTCTCTAAGAAGTTTAGAAACTCTCTCTCTCACTCAAAGGAGCCCAGCATATCTCTGTCTATCTCTATTTCCCTCATAGGAGCCTAGAATCTTTATCTCTACATCTCTCTCTCTCAAAGGAGCCTCTCAGCTCTCTCTCTCTCCCTCTCTCTCTCTCTCTCTCTCTCCAAGGAGCATATCGTCTATATTTCTCTCTCTCTCTCAATCTAGCCTATGATCCCTCTCTCTCTGTCCTCTCTCTCTTACAGTTGAATAGCATACATCTCTCTTTGTATCTCTCCACTTTCTATCAAAGGATCCCAGTATCTTGCTCTCACTCGCTCTCTCCCTCTCTCTCTCTCTTTCTCTCTCTCAAAGGAGCATAGCATATATATCTCTCTCTCCAAGTATTCTAGCATCTCTCCCTTTTTCTCTCTCTCTGTCTAAGAAGTCTAGCATCTCTCTCTCTCAAAGGGGAATAGCAACTCTCTGTCTCTCTATCTCTGCACTTTCTCTGAAAGGAGCCTAGAATCTCTCTCTCTTTCTCAAAGGAGAATAGAATCCCTCTCGCTCGCTCGCTCTCTCGAAGGAGCCTTGCATGTATCTCTCTCACTGTCTTGTTCACAGGAGCCTAGCATCTCTCTCTCTCTTCTCTCCCTCAGTCTCTCTCAAAGGAGCCCAGCATATGTCTGTCTATGTATCTCTATTTCTCTCATAGGAGCCTAGAATCTTTATCTCTCCATCTCTCTCTCTCAAAAGAGCCTCGCTGCTCTCTCTCTCTCCCTCTCTTTCTCTCTCTCTCACTCTCTCTCCAAGGAGCATATCGTCTATATTTCTCTCTCTCTCTCTCTCTCAAACGAGCCTATGATCCCTCTCTCTCTGTCCTCTCTCTCTTAAAGTAGAATAGCATACATCTCTCTTTGTATCTCTCCACTTTCTATCAAGGGATCCCTGCATCTCTCTCTTACTCGCTCTCTCCCTCTCCCTCTCTCCCTCTCTCTCTCTCTCTCAAAGGAGCATAGCATTTCTCTCTCTCTCCAAATATTCTAGCATCTCTCTCTTTTTCTCTCTCTCTCTGTCTAAGAAGTCTAGCATCTCTCTCTCTCTCAAAGGGGAATAGCAACTCTCTGTCGCTTCATCTCTCCACTTTCTCACAAAGGAGCCTAGAATCCCACTCTCTTTCTCAAAGGATACTAGAATCACTCTCGCTCTCTCTCTCTCTCACAAAGGAGCCTTGCATGTATCTCTCTCACTCTCTCGTTCACGGGAGCCTAGCCTCTCTCTCTCTCTCTTTTCTCTCCCTCAGTCTCTCTCAAGGAGCCTAGCATATCTCTCTCTGTCTCTTCCTTTCTCTTTCTCTCGAAAATCTTAGCAGATCTCTCTCTCTCTAAAACGTCCCAAGCATCTCTCTCTTTGTCGCTGTCTCTCTGTCTCTCTCTCTTTCTCTCTTTCTCTCTCTCTCTCCCTCAATCTCTCTCTAGAAGGAGCATATGTTCTCTCCCTCTCTATCTCTCTCTCTCAAAGAGCCTAGGATTGCTCTCTATCTCTGTCTGACTCTCTCTCCCTCAAAGGAGCCTAGCATCTCCATTTATCTGTATATCTCTCTTTCGCTCAAAGGAGCCTAGAATCTCTCTCTCTTCCTCCCTCTCTCTCTCTCTCATTTGAGCCTAGCATCTCCCTCTCTCTCGGTCTCTCTCAGACTCTCTCTGTCTCTGAAAGAATCCTAGAATATATCTCTCTGTCTCACTCAAAGGATTCCAGGATCTCTCTCTTTCCCTCTCTAAGAATCCTAGCATCACTTACTCTCGCTCTCAAAGAGCCTACCACCCCTCCCTCTCTGACAAAGTCGCCTAGCATCTATCTCTCTCTTTCTCTCAAAGGAGATTACCATCTCTCTCTTTCTCAGAGGAGCTAAGCATCTCTCTCTCTATGTCTCTCTCTCTCTGACCTGGGAGCATATATTCTCTCTCTCCCTCTCTCTCTCAAAGAATCCTCTGATCCCTCTCTCACTGTCTCTCTTTCTCTAAAAGGAACCCAGCATCTCTCTGTCTAACTCTCCTCTTTCTCTCAAAGGAGCCAAGCATATATCTTTCTCTCTCAAAGGAGCCTAGCATCTCTCTCTCTCTCTTTCGCTCAAAGGAGATTACATCTCTCTCTTTCTCAAAGGAGCTAAGCATATCACTCTATAGGTCTCTTTCTCACCTAGGAGCATATATTCTCTCTCTCCCTCTCTCTCTCTCAAAGGAGCCTCTGATCCCTCTCTCACTGTCTCTCTTTCTCTAAAAGGAACGCAGCATCTCTCTGCCTCTCTAGCTCTCCTCTTTCTCTCAAAGGTGCCTAGCATATCACTTTATCTCTCAAAGGAGCCTACAGTCTCTCTTTCAGAAAGGAGCCTCAGAGCTCTCTCTCTGTCTCTCTCAAAGGAGACAAGCATCTATCTCTCTCTCTCTCAAAGCAATCGAAGATCTCTCTCTTTCCCTGTCTCTCTCTAAGTAGTTTACAAACACTCTCTCTCTCTAAAAGGACACAAGCATCTCTCTCTCTCCCTCTCACTCTCTCTCTCTTTCTCTTTGTCTCTTTCTATCGCTTTCTCTCTCCCTCTCTCTCTCCAAGGAACATATATTCTCTCCCTCAATCTCTCTCTCTCTCAAAGAGCCTAGGATCCCTCTCTCTCTGTCTTTCTCTCCCTCAAAGGTGCCTAGCTTCTCCCTGTCTCTGTATCTCTCTCTTTCGCTCAAAGGAGCCTTGCATCTCTCTTTTACTGCCTCTCTCTGTCTCAAATGAGTCTACAATCTCTCTCTATCTCTGTCTCTCTATCTCTTAATCTCTCTCAAAGAATCCTAGAATATCTCTTTCTCTCTCACTCAAAGGACTCTAGCATCTCTCTCTTTCTCTCTCTGAGATACCTAGCATCACTCACTCCCACTCTCAGAGGAGCCTACCATCCCGCTCTCTCTGACAAAGTAGCGTAGCATCTCCCTCTCTCTTTCTCTCAAAGAGATAAGCGTCTCTCTCTTCCTCAAAAGAGCCAAGCATCTGTCTATGTCTCTCTCTCTCTCTCCCAGGAGCATATATACTCTCTCTCTCTCTCAAAGGAGCCTCGGATCCCTCTCTCTCTGTCTCTCTTTCTCTCAAAGGAGCCAAGAATCTCTCTGTCTCTCTCGCTCTACTCTTTCTCTTAAACGACCCTAGCATATCTCTTTCTCTCTCAAAGGAGCCTAGTATCTCCCTCTCTCACAAAGGAGCCTCACAGCTATCTCTCTCTCTCTCAAAGGAGACAAGCATTTCTGTCTCCCTCTCTATCTCTCCCTCTCTATCTCCAAGGAGCATATATTCTCTCCCTGACGCTCTCTCTCAAAGAGCCAAGGATCCCTCTCTCTCTCTGTCTGACTCTCTCTACCTCAAAGGAGCCTAGCATCTCCATGTCTCTGTATATCTCTCTTTCGCTCAAAGGAGCCTAGAATCTCTCTCTCTCCCTCCCTATCTCTGTCCTATTGAGCCTAGCATCTCTCTCTATCTCTGTCTCTCTCAGTCTCTTTCTCTCTCTCAAAGAATCCTAGAATATATCTCTCTGTCTCACTCAAAGGATTCTAGCATCTCACTCCCTCTCTCTCTTAAAATCCTAGCATTACTCTCTCTCTCAAAGAGCCTACCATCCCTCCCTCTCTGACAAAGTAGCCTAGCATCTATCTCTCTCTTTCTCTCAAAGGCGATTACCATCTCTCTCTTTCTCAAAGGAGATAAGCATCTGTCTCTCTCTCTCTCTCTCTCTCTCTCTCTCTCACCTAGGAGCATATATTCTCTCTCTCCCTCTCTCTCTCTCAAAGGAGCTTCTGATCCCTCTCTCACTGTCTCTCTTTCTCTAAAAGGAACCCAGCATCTCTCTGTCTCTCTAGCTCTCCTCTTTCTCTGAAAGGAGCCTAGCATATCTCTTTCTCTCTCAAAGGAGCCTAGTATCTCTCCCTCTCAGAAAGGAGCAACAGAGTTCTCTCCCTCTGTCTCTCTCAGAGGAGACAAGCATCTATCTATCTCTCTCTCTCTCAAAGGAATCTAGCATCTCTCTCTTTCTCTGTCGCTCTCTAAGAAGCTTAGAAACTCTCTCTCTCACTCAAAGGAGCCCAGCATATCTCTGTCTATCTCTATTTCCCTCATAGGAGCCTAGAATCTTTATCTCTACATCTCTCTCTCTCAAAGGAGCCTCTCAGCTCTCTCTCTCTCCCTCTCTCTCTCTCTCTCTCTCTCTCTCTCCAAGGAGCATATCGTCTATATTTCTCTCTCTCTCTCAATCTAGCCTATGATCCCTCTCTCTCTGTCCTCTCTCTCTTACAGTTGAATAGCATACATCTCTCTTTGTATCTCTCCACTTTCTATCAAAGGATCCCAGTATCTTGCTCTCACTCGCTCTCTCCCTCTCTCTCTCTCTTTCTCTCTCTCAAAGGAGCATAGCATATATATCTCTCTCTCCAAGTATTCTAGCATCTCTCCCTTTTTCTCTCTCTCTGTCTAAGAAGTCTAGCATCTCTCTCTCTCAAAGGGGAATAGCAACTCTCTGTCTCTCTATCTCTGCACTTTCTCTGAAAGGAGCCTAGAATCTCTCTCTCTTTCTCAAAGGAGAATAGAATCCCTCTCGCTCGCTCGCTCTCTCGAAGGAGCCTTGCATGTATCTCTCTCACTGTCTTGTTCACAGGAGCCTAGCATCTCTCTCTCTCTTCTCTCCCTCAGTCTCTCTCAAAGGAGCCCAGCATATGTCTGTCTATGTATCTCTATTTCTCTCATAGGAGCCTAGAATCTTTATCTCTCCATCTCTCTCTCTCAAAAGAGCCTCGCTGCTCTCTCTCTCTCCCTCTCTTTCTCTCTCTCTCACTCTCTCTCCAAGGAGCATATCGTCTATATTTCTCTCTCTCTCTCTCTCTCAAACGAGCCTATGATCCCTCTCTCTCTGTCCTCTCTCTCTTAAAGTAGAATAGCATACATCTCTCTTTGTATCTCTCCACTTTCTATCAAGGGATCCCTGCATCTCTCTCTTACTCGCTCTCTCCCTCTCCCTCTCTCCCTCTCTCTCTCTCTCTCAAAGGAGCATAGCATTTCTCTCTCTCTCCAAATATTCTAGCATCTCTCTCTTTTTCTCTCTCTCTCTGTCTAAGAAGTCTAGCATCTCTCTCTCTCTCAAAGGGGAATAGCAACTCTCTGTCGCTTCATCTCTCCACTTTCTCACAAAGGAGCCTAGAATCCCACTCTCTTTCTCAAAGGATACTAGAATCACTCTCGCTCTCTCTCTCTCTCACAAAGGAGCCTTGCATGTATCTCTCTCACTCTCTCGTTCACGGGAGCCTAGCCTCTCTCTCTCTCTCTTTTCTCTCCCTCAGTCTCTCTCAAGGAGCCTAGCATATCTCTCTCTGTCTCTTCCTTTCTCTTTCTCTCGAAAATCTTAGCAGATCTCTCTCTCTCTAAAACGTCCCAAGCATCTCTCTCTTTGTCGCTGTCTCTCTGTCTCTCTCTCTTTCTCTCTTTCTCTCTCTCTCTCCCTCAATCTCTCTCTAGAAGGAGCATATGTTCTCTCCCTCTCTATCTCTCTCTCTCAAAGAGCCTAGGATTGCTCTCTATCTCTGTCTGACTCTCTCTCCCTCAAAGGAGCCTAGCATCTCCATTTATCTGTATATCTCTCTTTCGCTCAAAGGAGCCTAGAATCTCTCTCTCTTCCTCCCTCTCTCTCTCTCTCATTTGAGCCTAGCATCTCCCTCTCTCTCGGTCTCTCTCAGACTCTCTCTGTCTCTGAAAGAATCCTAGAATATATCTCTCTGTCTCACTCAAAGGATTCCAGGATCTCTCTCTTTCCCTCTCTAAGAATCCTAGCATCACTTACTCTCGCTCTCAAAGAGCCTACCACCCCTCCCTCTCTGACAAAGTCGCCTAGCATCTATCTCTCTCTTTCTCTCAAAGGAGATTACCATCTCTCTCTTTCTCAGAGGAGCTAAGCATCTCTCTCTCTATGTCTCTCTCTCTCTGACCTGGGAGCATATATTCTCTCTCTCCCTCTCTCTCTCAAAGAATCCTCTGATCCCTCTCTCACTGTCTCTCTTTCTCTAAAAGGAACCCAGCATCTCTCTGTCTAACTCTCCTCTTTCTCTCAAAGGAGCCAAGCATATATCTTTCTCTCTCAAAGGAGCCTAGCATCTCTCTCTCTCTCTTTCGCTCAAAGGAGATTACATCTCTCTCTTTCTCAAAGGAGCTAAGCATATCACTCTATAGGTCTCTTTCTCACCTAGGAGCATATATTCTCTCTCTCCCTCTCTCTCTCTCAAAGGAGCCTCTGATCCCTCTCTCACTGTCTCTCTTTCTCTAAAAGGAACGCAGCATCTCTCTGCCTCTCTAGCTCTCCTCTTTCTCTCAAAGGTGCCTAGCATATCACTTTATCTCTCAAAGGAGCCTACAGTCTCTCTTTCAGAAAGGAGCCTCAGAGCTCTCTCTCTGTCTCTCTCAAAGGAGACAAGCATCTATCTCTCTCTCTCTCAAAGCAATCGAAGATCTCTCTCTTTCCCTGTCTCTCTCTAAGTAGTTTACAAACACTCTCTCTCTCTAAAAGGACACAAGCATCTCTCTCTCTCCCTCTCACTCTCTCTCTCTCTCTCTTTGTCTCTTTCTATCGCTTTCTCTCTCCCTCTCTCTCTCCAAGGAACATATATTCTCTCCCTCAATCTCTCTCTCTCTCAAAGAGCCTAGGATCCCTCTCTCTCTGTCTTTCTCTCCCTCAAAGGTGCCTAGCTTCTCCCTGTCTCTGTATCTCTCTCTTTCGCTCAAAGGAGCCTTGAATCTCTCTTTTACTGCCTCTCTCTGTCTCAAATGAGTCTAGAATCTCTCTCTATCTCTGTCTCTCTATCTCTTAATCTCTCTCAAAGAATCCTAGAATATCTCTTTCTCTCTCACTCAAAGGACTCTAGCATCTCTCTCTTTCTCTCTCTGAGATACCTAGCATCACTCACTCCCACTCTCAGAGGAGCCTACCATCCCGCTCTCTCTGACAAAGTAGCGTAGCATCTCCCTCTCTCTTTCTCTCAAAGAGATAAGCGTCTCTCTCTTCCTCAAAAGAGCCAAGCATCTGTCTATGTCTCTCTCTCTCTCTCCCAGGAGCATATATACTCTCTCTCTCTCTCAAAGGAGCCTCGGATCCCTCTCTCTCTGTCTCTCTTTCTCTCAAAGGAGCCAAGAATCTCTCTGTCTCTCTCGCTCTACTCTTTCTCTTAAACGACCCTAGCATATCTCTTTCTCTCTCAAAGGAGCCTAGTATCTCCCTCTCTCACAAAGGAGCCTCACAGCTATCTCTCTCTCTCTCAAAGGAGACAAGCATTTCTGTCTCCCTCTCTATCTCTCCCTCTCTATCTCCAAGGAGCATATATTCTCTCCCTGACGCTCTCTCTCAAAGAGCCAAGGATCCCTCTCTCTCTCTGTCTGACTCTCTCTACCTCAAAGGAGCCTAGCATCTCCATGTCTCTGTATATCTCTCTTTCGCTCAAAGGAGCCTAGAATCTCTCTCTCTCCCTCCCTATCTCTGTCCTATTGAGCCTAGCATCTCTCTCTATCTCTGTCTCTCTCAGTCTCTTTCTCTCTCTCAAAGAATCCTAGAATATATCTCTCTGTCTCACTCAAAGGATTCTAGCATCTCACTCCCTCTCTCTCTTAAAATCCTAGCATTACTCTCTCTCTCAAAGAGCCTACCATCCCTCCCTCTCTGACAAAGTAGCCTAGCATCTATCTCTCTCTTTCTCTCAAAGGCGATTACCATCTCTCTCTTTCTCAAAGGAGATAAGCATCTGTCTCTCTCTCTCTCTCTCTCTCTCTCACCTAGGAGCATATATTCTCTCTCTCCCTCTCTCTCTCTCAAAGGAGCTTCTGATCCCTCTCTCACTGTCTCTCTTTCTCTAAAAGGAACCCAGCATCTCTCTGTCTCTCTAGCTCTCCTCTTTCTCTGAAAGGAGCCTAGCATATCTCTTTCTCTCTCAAAGGAGCCTAGTATCTCTCCCTCTCAGAAAGGAGCAACAGAGTTCTCTCCCTCTGTCTCTCTCAGAGGAGACAAGCATCTATCTATCTCTCTCTCTCTCAAAGGAATCTAGCATCTCTCTCTTTCTCTGTCGCTCTCTAAGAAGCTTAGAATCTCTCTCTCTCACTCAAAGGAGCCCAGCATATCTCTGTCTATCTCTATTTCCCTCATAGGAGCCTAGAATCTTTATCTCTACATCTCTCTCTCTCAAAGGAGCCTCTCAGCTCTCTCTCTCTCCCTCTCTCTCTCTCTCTCTCTCTCTCCAAGGAGCATATCGTCTATATTTCTCTCTCTCTCTCAATCTAGCCTATGATCCCTCTCTCTCTGTCCTCTCTCTCTTACAGTTGAATAGCATACATCTCTCTTTGTATCTCTCCACTTTCTATCAAAGGATCCCAGTATCTTGCTCTCACTCGCTCTCTCCCTCTCTCTCTCTCTTTCTCTCTCTCAAAGGAGCATAGCATATATATCTCTCTCTCCAAGTATTCTAGCATCTCTCCCTTTTTCTCTCTCTCTGTCTAAGAAGTCTAGCATCTCTCTCTCTCAAAGGGGAATAGCAACTCTCTGTCTCTCTATCTCTGCACTTTCTCTGAAAGGAGCCTAGAATCTCTCTCTCTTTCTCAAAGGAGAATAGAATCCCTCTCGCTCGCTCGCTCTCTCGAAGGAGCCTTGCATGTATCTCTCTCACTGTCTTGTTCACAGGAGCCTAGCATCTCTCTCTCTCTTCTCTCCCTCAGTCTCTCTCAAAGGAGCCCAGCATATGTCTGTCTATGTATCTCTATTTCTCTCATAGGAGCCTAGAATCTTTATCTCTCCGTCTCTCTCTCTCAAAAGAGCCTCGCTGCTCTCTCTCTCTCCCTCTCTTTCTCTCTCTCTCACTCTCTCTCCAAGGAGCATATCGTCTATATTTCTCTCTCTCTCTCTCTCTCAAACGAGCCTATGATCCCTCTCTCTCTGTCCTCTCCCTCTTAAAGTAGAATAGCATACATCTCTCTTTGTATCTCTCCACGTTCTATCAAAGGATCCCAGCATCTCTCTCTTACTCGCTCTCTCCCTCTCCCTCTCTCCCTCTCTCTCTCTCTCTCAAAGGAGCATAGCATTTCTCTCTCTCTCCAAATATTCTAGCATCTCTCTCTTTTTCTCTCTCTCTGTCTAAGAAGTCTAGCATCTCTCTCTCTCTCAAAGGGGAATAGCAACTCTCTGTCGCTTCATCTCTCCACTTTCTCACAAAGGAGCCTAGAATCCCACTCTCTTTCTCAAAGGATACTAGAATCACTCTCGCTCTCTCTCTCTCTCACAAAGGAGCCTTGCATGTATCTCTCTCACTCTCTCGTTCACGGGAGCCTAGCCTCTCTCTCTCTCTCTTTTCTCTCCCTCAGTCTCTCTCAAGGAGCCTAGCATATCTCTCTCTGTCTCTTCCTTTCTCTTTCTCTCAAAAAGCTTAGCAGATCTCTCTCTCTCTAAAACGTCCCAAGCATCTCTCTCTTTGTCGCTGTCTCTCTGTCTCTCTCTCTTTCTCTCTTTCTCTCTCTCTCTCCCTCAATCTCTCTCTAGAAGGAGCATATGTTCTCTCCCTCTCTATCTCTCTCTCTCAAAGAGCCTAGGATTGCTCTCTATCTCTGTCTGACTCTCTCTCCCTCAAAGGAGCCTAGCATCTCCATTTATCTGTATATCTCTCTTTCGCTCAAAGGAGCCTAGAATCTCTCTCTCTTCCTCCCTCTCTCTCTCTCTCATTTGAGCCTAGCATCTCCCTCTCTCTCGGTCTCTCTCAGACTCTCTCTGTCTCTGAAAGAATCCTAGAATATATCTCTCTGTCTCACTCAAAGGATTCCAGGATCTCTCTCTTTCCCTCTCTAAGAATCCTAGCATCACTTACTCTCGCTCTCAAAGAGCCTACCACCCCTCCCTCTCTGACAAAGTCGCCTAGCATCTATCTCTCTCTTTCTCTCAAAGGAGATTACCATCTCTCTCTTTCTCAGAGGAGCTAAGCATCTCTCTCTCTATGTCTCTCTCTCTCTGACCTGGGAGCATATATTCTCTCTCTCCCTCTCTCTCTCAAAGAATCCTCTGATCCCTCTCTCACTGTCTCTCTTTCTCTAAAAGGAACCCAGCATCTCTCTGTCTAACTCTCCTCTTTCTCTCAAAGGAGCCAAGCATATATCTTTCTCTCTCAAAGGAGCCTAGCATCTCTCTCTCTCTCTTTCGCTCAAAGGAGATTACATCTCTCTCTTTCTCAAAGGAGCTAAGCATATCACTCTATAGGTCTCTTTCTCACCTAGGAGCATATATTCTCTCTCTCCCTCTCTCTCTCTCAAAGGAGCCTCTGATCCCTCTCTCACTGTCTCTCTTTCTCTAAAAGGAACGCAGCATCTCTCTGCCTCGCTAGCTCTCCTCTTTCTCTCAAAGGTGCCTAGCATATCACTTTATCTCTCAAAGGAGCCTACAGTCTCTCTTTCAGAAAGGAGCCTCAGAGCTCTCTCTCTGTCTCTCTCAAAGGAGACAAGCATCTATCTCTCTCTCTCTCAAAGCAATCGAAGATATCTCTCTTTCCCTGTCTCTCTCTAAGTAGTTTACAAACACTCTCTCTCTCTAAAAGGACACAAGCATCTCTCTCTCTCCCTCTCACTCTCTCTCTCTCTCTCTTTGTCTCTTTCTATCGCTTTCTCTCTCCCTCTCTCTCTCCAAGGAACATATATTCTCTCCCTCAATCTCTCTCTCTCTCAAAGAGCCTAGGATCCCACTCTCTCTGTCTTTCTCTCCCTCAAAGGTGCCTAGCTTCTCCCTGTCTCTGTATCTCTCTCTTTCGCTCTAAGGAGCCTTGAATCTCTCTTTTACTGCCTCTCTCTGTCTCAAATGGGTCTAGAATCTCTCTCTATCTCTGTCTCTCTATCTCTTAATCTCTCTCAAAGAATCCTAGAATATCTCTTTCTCTCTCACTCAAAGGACTCTAGCATCTCTCTCTTTCTCTCTCTGAGATACCTAGCATCACTCACTCCCACTCTCAGAGGAGCCTACCATCCCGCTCTCTCTGACAAAGTAGCGTAGCATCTCCCTCTCTCTTTCTCTCAAAGAGATAAGCGTCTCTCTCTTCCTCAAAAGAGCCAAGCATCTGTCTATGTCTCTCTCTCTCTCTCCCAGGAGCATATATACTCTCTCTCTCTCTCAAAGGAGCCTCGGATCCCTCTCTCTCTGTCTCTCTTTCTCTCAAAGGAGCCAAGAATCTCTCTGTCTCTCTCGCTCTACTCTTTCTCTTAAACGACCCTAGCATATCTCTTTCTCTCTCAAAGGAGCCTAGTATCTCCCTCTCTCACAAAGGAGCCTCACAGCTATCTCTCTCTCTCTCAAAGGAGACAAGCATTTCTGTCTCCCTCTCTATCTCTCCCTCTCTATCTCCAAGGAGCATATATTCTCTCCCTGACGCTCTCTCTCAAAGAGCCAAGGATCCCTCTCTCTCTCTGTCTGACTCTCTCTACCTCAAAGGAGCCTAGCATCTCCATGTCTCTGTATATCTCTCTTTCGCTCAAAGGAGCCTAGAATCTCTCTCTCTCCCTCCCTATCTCTGTCCTATTGAGCCTAGCATCTCTCTCTATCTCTGTCTCTCTCAGTCTCTTTCTCTCTCTCAAAGAATCCTAGAATATATCTCTCTGTCTCACTCAAAGGATTCTAGCATCTCACTCCCTCTCTCTCTTAAAATCCTAGCATTACTCTCTCTCTCAAAGAGCCTACCATCCCTCCCTCTCTGACAAAGTAGCCTAGCATCTATCTCTCTCTTTCTCTCAAAGGCGATTACCATCTCTCTCTTTCTCAAAGGAGATAAGCATCTGTCTCTCTCTCTCTCTCTCTCTCTCTCACCTAGGAGCATATATTCTCTCTCTCCCTCTCTCTCTCTCTCAAAGGAGCTTCTGATCCCTCTCTCACTGTCTCTCTTTCTCTAAAAGGAACCCAGCATCTCTCTGTCTCTCTAGCTCTCCTCTTTCTCTGAAAGGAGCCTAGCATATCTCTTTCTCTCTCAAAGGAGCCTAGTATCTCTCCCTCTCAGAAAGGAGCAACAGAGTTCTCTCCCTCTGTCTCTCTCAGAGGAGACAAGCATCTATCTATCTCTCTCTCTCTCAAAGGAATCTAGCATCTCTCTCTTTCTCTGTCGCTCTCTAAGAAGCTTAGAAACTCTCTCTCTCACTCAAAGGAGCCCAGCATATCTCTGTCTATCTCTATTTCCCTCATAGGAGCCTAGAATCTTTATCTCTACATCTCTCTCTCTCAAAGGAGCCTCTCAGCTCTCTCTCTCTCCCTCTCTCTCTCTCTCTCTCTCTCTCTCCAAGGAGCATATCGTCTATATTTCTCTCTCTCTCTCAATCTAGCCTATGATCCCTCTCTCTCTGTCCTCTCTCTCTTACAGTTGAATAGCATACATCTCTCTTTGTATCTCTCCACTTTCTATCAAAGGATCCCAGTATCTTGCTCTCACTCGCTCTCTCCCTCTCTCTCTCTCTTTCTCTCTCTCAAAGGAGCATAGCATATATATCTCTCTCTCCAAGTATTCTAGCATCTCTCCCTTTTTCTCTCTCTCTGTCTAAGAAGTCTAGCATCTCTCTCTCTCAAAGGGGAATAGCAACTCTCTGTCTCTCTATCTCTGCACTTTCTCTGAAAGGAGCCTAGAATCTCTCTCTCTTTCTCAAAGGAGAATAGAATCCCTCTCGCTCGCTCGCTCTCTCGAAGGAGCCTTGCATGTATCTCTCTCACTGTCTTGTTCACAGGAGCCTAGCATCTCTCTCTCTCTTCTCTCCCTCAGTCTCTCTCAAAGGAGCCCAGCATATGTCTGTCTATGTATCTCTATTTCTCTCATAGGAGCCTAGAATCTTTATCTCTCCATCTCTCTCTCTCAAAAGAGCCTCGCTGCTCTCTCTCTCTCCCTCTCTTTCTCTCTCTCTCACTCTCTCTCCAAGGAGCATATCGTCTATATTTCTCTCTCTCTCTCTCTCTCAAACGAGCCTATGATCCCTCTCTCTCTGTCCTCTCCCTCTTAAAGTAGAATAGCATACATCTCTCTTTGTATCTCTCCACGTTCTATCAAAGGATCCCAGCATCTCTCTCTTACTCGCTCTCTCCCTCTCCCTCTCTCCCTCTCTCTCTCTCTCTCAAAGGAGCATAGCATTTCTCTCTCTCTCCAAATATTCTAGCATCTCTCTCTTTTTCTCTCTCTCTGTCTAAGAAGTCTAGCATCTCTCTCTCTCTCAAAGGGGAATAGCAACTCTCTGTCGCTTCATCTCTCCACTTTCTCACAAAGGAGCCTAGAATCCCACTCTCTTTCTCAAAGGATACTAGAATCACTCTCGCTCTCTCTCTCTCTCACAAAGGAGCCTTGCATGTATCTCTCTCACTCTCTCGTTCACGGGAGCCTAGCCTCTCTCTCTCTCTCTTTTCTCTCCCTCAGTCTCTCTCAAGGAGTCTAGCATATCTCTCTCTGTCTCTTCCTTTCTCTTTCTCTCAAAAAGCTTAGCAGATCTCTCTCTCTCTAAAACGTCCCAAGCATCTCTCTCTTTGTCGCTGTCTCTCTGTCTCTCTCTCTTTCTCTCTTTCTCTCTCTCTCTCCCTCAATCTCTCTCTAGAAGGAGCATATGTTCTCTCCCTCTCTATCTCTCTCTCTCAAAGAGCCTAGGATTGCTCTCTATCTCTGTCTGACTCTCTCTCCCTCAAAGGAGCCTAGCATCTCCATTTATCTGTATATCTCTCTTTCGCTCAAAGGAGCCTAGAATCTCTCTCTCTTCCTCCCTCTCTCTCTCTCTCATTTGAGCCTAGCATCTCCCTCTCTCTCGGTCTCTCTCAGACTCTCTCTGTCTCTGAAAGAATCCTAGAATATATCTCTCTGTCTCACTCAAAGGATTCCAGGATCTCTCTCTTTCCCTCTCTAAGAATCCTAGCATCACTTACTCTCGCTCTCAAAGAGCCTACCACCCCTCCCTCTCTGACAAAGTCGCCTAGCATCTATCTCTCTCTTTCTCTCAAAGGAGATTACCATCTCTCTCTTTCTCAGAGGAGCTAAGCATCTCTCTCTCTATGTCTCTCTCTCTCTGACCTGGGAGCATATATTCTCTCTCTCCCTCTCTCTCTCAAAGAATCCTCTGATCCCTCTCTCACTGTCTCTCTTTCTCTAAAAGGAACCCAGCATCTCTCTGTCTAACTCTCCTCTTTCTCTCAAAGGAGCCAAGCATATATCTTTCTCTCTCAAAGGAGCCTAGCATCTCTCTCTCTCTCTTTCGCTCAAAGGAGATTACATCTCTCTCTTTCTCAAAGGAGCTAAGCATATCACTCTATAGGTCTCTTTCTCACCTAGGAGCATATATTCTCTCTCTCCCTCTCTCTCTCTCAAAGGAGCCTCTGATCCCTCTCTCACTGTCTCTCTTTCTCTAAAAGGAACGCAGCATCTCTCTGCCTCGCTAGCTCTCCTCTTTCTCTCAAAGGTGCCTAGCATATCACTTTATCTCTCAAAGGAGCCTACAGTCTCTCTTTCAGAAAGGAGCCTCAGAGCTCTCTCTCTGTCTCTCTCAAAGGAGACAAGCATCTATCTCTCTCTCTCTCAAAGCAATCGAAGATCTCTCTCTTTCCCTGTCTCTCTCTAAGTAGTTTACAAACACTCTCTCTCTCTAAAAGGACACAAGCATCTCTCTCTCTCCCTCTCACTCTCTCTCTCTCTCTCTTTGTCTCTTTCTATCGCTTTCTCTCTCCCTCTCTCTCTCCAAGGAACATATATTCTCTCCCTCAATCTCTCTCTCTCTCAAAGAGCCTAGGATCCCTCTCTCTCTGTCTTTCTCTCCCTCAAAGGTGCCTAGCTTCTCCCTGTCTCTGTATCTCTCTCTTTCGCTCAAAGGAGCCTTGAATCTCTCTTTTACTGCCTCTCTCTGTCTCAAATGAGTCTACAATCTCTCTCTATCTCTGTCTCTCTATCTCTTAATCTCTCTCAAAGAATCCTAGAATATCTCTTTCTCTCTCACTCAAAGGACTCTAGCATCTCTCTCTTTCTCTCTCTGAGATACCTAGCATCACTCACTCCCACTCTCAGAGGAGCCTACCATCCCGCTCTCTCTGACAAAGTAGCGTAGCATCTCCCTCTCTCTTTCTCTCAAAGAGATAAGCGTCTCTCTCTTCCTCAAAAGAGCCAAGCATCTGTCTATGTCTCTCTCTCTCTCTCCCAGGAGCATATATACTCTCTCTCTCTCTCAAAGGAGCCTCGGATCCCTCTCTCTCTGTCTCTCTTTCTCTCAAAGGAGCCAAGAATCTCTCTGTCTCTCTCGCTCTACTCTTTCTCTTAAACGACCCTAGCATATCTCTTTCTCTCTCAAAGGAGCCTAGTATCTCCCTCTCTCACAAAGGAGCCTCACAGCTATCTCTCTCTCTCTCAAAGGAGACAAGCATTTCTGTCTCCCTCTCTATCTCTCCCTCTCTATCTCCAAGGAGCATATATTCTCTCCCTGACGCTCTCTCTCAAAGAGCCAAGGATCCCTCTCTCTCTCTGTCTGACTCTCTCTACCTCAAAGGAGCCTAGCATCTCCATGTCTCTGTATATCTCTCTTTCGCTCAAAGGAGCCTAGAATCTCTCTCTCTCCCTCCCTATCTCTGTCCTATTGAGCCTAGCATCTCTCTCTATCTCTGTCTCTCTCAGTCTCTTTCTCTCTCTCAAAGAATCCTAGAATATATCTCTCTGTCTCACTCAAAGGATTCTAGCATCTCACTCCCTCTCTCTCTTAAAATCCTAGCATTACTCTCTCTCTCAAAGAGCCTACCATCCCTCCCTCTCTGACAAAGTAGCCTAGCATCTATCTCTCTCAAAGGCGATTACCATCTCTCTCTTTCTCAAAGGAGATAAGCATCTGTCTCTCTCTCTCTCTCTCTCTCTCTCTCACCTAGGAGCATATATTCTCTCTCTCCCTCTCTCTCTCTCAAAGGAGCTTCTGATCCCTCTCTCACTGTCTCTCTTTCTCTAAAAGGAACCCAGCATCTCTCTGTCTCTCTAGCTCTCCTCTTTCTCTGAAAGGAGCCTAGCATATCTCTTTCTCTCTCAAAGGAGCCTAGTATCTCTCCCTCTCAGAAAGGAGCAACAGAGTTCTCTCCCTCTGTCTCTCTCAGAGGAGACAAGCATCTATCTATCTCTCTCTCTCTCAAAGGAATCTAGCATCTCTCTCTTTCTCTGTCGCTCTCTAAGAAGCTTAGAAACTCTCTCTCTCACTCAAAGGAGCCCAGCATATCTCTGTCTATCTCTATTTCCCTCATAGGAGCCTAGAATCTTTATCTCTACATCTCTCTCTCTCAAAGGAGCCTCTCAGCTCTCTCTCTCTCCCTCTCTCTCTCTCTCTCTCTCTCTCTCCAAGGAGCATATCGTCTATATTTCTCTCTCTCTCTCAATCTAGCCTATGATCCCTCTCTCTCTGTCCTCTCTCTCTTACAGTTGAATAGCATACATCTCTCTTTGTATCTCTCCACTTTCTATCAAAGGATCCCAGTATCTTGCTCTCACTCGCTCTCTCCCTCTCTCTCTCTCTTTCTCTCTCTCAAAGGAGCATAGCATATATATCTCTCTCTCCAAGTATTCTAGCATCTCTCCCTTTTTCTCTCTCTCTGTCTAAGAAGTCTAGCATCTCTCTCTCTCAAAGGGGAATAGCAACTCTCTGTCTCTCTATCTCTGCACTTTCTCTGAAAGGAGCCTAGAATCTCTCTCTCTTTCTCAAAGGAGAATAGAATCCCTCTCGCTCGCTCGCTCTCTCGAAGGAGCCTTGCATGTATCTCTCTCACTGTCTTGTTCACAGGAGCCTAGCATCTCTCTCTCTCTTCTCTCCCTCAGTCTCTCTCAAAGGAGCCCAGCATATGTCTGTCTATGTATCTCTATTTCTCTCATAGGAGCCTAGAATCTTTATCTCTCCATCTCTCTCTCTCAAAAGAGCCTCGCTGCTCTCTCTCTCTCCCTCTCTTTCTCTCTCTCTCACTCTCTCTCCAAGGAGCATATCGTCTATATTTCTCTCTCTCTCTCTCTCTCAAACGAGCCTATGATCCCTCTCTCTCTGTCCTCTCTCTCTTAAAGTAGAATAGCATACATCTCTCTTTGTATCTCTCCACTTTCTATCAAAGGATCCCAGCATCTCTCTCTTACTCGCTCTCTCCCTCTCCCTCTCTCCCTCTCTCTCTCTCTCTCTCAAAGGAGCATAGCATTTCTCTCTCTCTCCAAATATTCTAGCATCTCTCTCTTTTTCTCTCTCTCTGTCTAAGAAGTCTAGCATCTCTCTCTCTCTCAAAGGGGAATAGCAACTCTCTGTCGCTTCATCTCTCCACTTTCTCACAAAGGAGCCTAGAATCCCACTCTCTTTCTCAAAGGATACTAGAATCACTCTCGCTCTCTCTCTCTCTCACAAAGGAGCCTTGCATGTATCTCTCTCACTCTCTCGTTCACGGGAGCCTAGCCTCTCTCTCTCTCTCTTTTCTCTCCCTCAGTCTCTCTCAAGGAGCCTAGCATATCTCTCTCTGTCTCTTCCTTTCTCTTTCTCTCAAAAAGCTTAGCAGATCTCTCTCTCTCTAAAACGTCCCAAGCATCTCTCTCTTTGTCGCTGTCTCTCTGTCTCTCTCTCTTTCTCTCTTTCTCTCTCTCTCTCCCTCAATCTCTCTCTAGAAGGAGCATATGTTCTCTCCCTCTCTATCTCTCTCTCTCAAAGAGCCTAGGATTGCTCTCTATCTCTGTCTGACTCTCTCTCCCTCAAAGGAGCCTAGCATCTCCATTTATCTGTATATCTCTCTTTCGCTCAAAGGAGCCTAGAATCTCTCTCTCTTCCTCCCTCTCTCTCTCTCTCATTTGAGCCTAGCATCTCCCTCTCTCTCGGTCTCTCTCAGACTCTCTCTGTCTCTGAAAGAATCCTAGAATATATCTCTCTGTCTCACTCAAAGGATTCCAGGATCTCTCTCTTTCCCTCTCTAAGAATCCTAGCATCACTTACTCTCGCTCTCAAAGAGCCTACCACCCCTCCCTCTCTGACAAAGTCGCCTAGCATCTATCTCTCTCTTTCTCTCAAAGGAGATTACCATCTCTCTCTTTCTCAGAGGAGCTAAGCATCTCTCTCTCTATGTCTCTCTCTCTCTGACCTGGGAGCATATATTCTCTCTCTCCCTCTCTCTCTCAAAGAATCCTCTGATCCCTCTCTCACTGTCTCTCTTTCTCTAAAAGGAACCCAGCATCTCTCTGTCTAACTCTCCTCTTTCTCTCAAAGGAGCCAAGCATATATCTTTCTCTCTCAAAGGAGCCTAGCATCTCTCTCTCTCTCTTTCGCTCAAAGGAGATTACATCTCTCTCTTTCTCAAAGGAGCTAAGCATATCACTCTATAGGTCTCTTTCTCACCTAGAAGCATATATTCTCTCTCTCCCTCTCTCTCTCTCAAAGGAGCCTCTGATCCCTCTCTCACTGTCTCTCTTTCTCTAAAAGGAACGCAGCATCTCTCTGCCTCTCTAGCTCTCCTCTTTCTCTCAAAGGTGCCTAGCATATCACTTTATCTCTCAAAGGAGCCTACAGTCTCTCTTTCAGAAAGGAGCCTCAGAGCTCTCTCTCTGTCTCTCTCAAAGGAGACAAGCATCTATCTCTCTCTCTCTCAAAGCAATCGAAGATCTCTCTCTTTCCCTGTCTCTCTCTAAGTAGTTTACAAACACTCTCTCTCTCTAAAAGGACACAAGCATCTCTCTCTCTCCCTCTCACTCTCTCTCTCTCTCTCTTTGTCTCTTTCTATCGCTTTCTCTCTCCCTCTCTCTCTCCAAGGAACATATATTCTCTCCCTCAATCTCTCTCTCTCTCAAAGAGCCTAGGATCCCTCTCTCTCTGTCTTTCTCTCCCTCAAAGGTGCCTAGCTTCTCCCTGTCTCTGTATCTCTCTCTTTCGCTCTAAGGAGCCTTGAATCTCTCTTTTACTGCCTCTCTCTGTCTCAAATGGGTCTAGAATCTCTCTCTATCTCTGTCTCTCTATCTCTTAATCTCTCTCAAAGAATCCTAGAATATCTCTTTCTCTCTCACTCAAAGGACTCTAGCATCTCTCTCTTTCTCTCTCTGAGATACCTAGCATCACTCACTCCCACTCTCAGAGGAGCCTACCATCCCGCTCTCTCTGACAAAGTAGCGTAGCATCTCCCTCTCTCTTTCTCTCAAAGAGATAAGCGTCTCTCTCTTCCTCAAAAGAGCCAAGCATCTGTCTATGTCTCTCTCTCTCTCTCCCAGGAGCATATATACTCTCTCTCTCTCTCAAAGGAGCCTCGGATCCCTCTCTCTCTGTCTCTCTTTCTCTCAAAGGAGCCAAGAATCTCTCTGTCTCTCTCGCTCTACTCTTTCTCTTAAACGACCCTAGCATATCTCTTTCTCTCTCAAAGGAGCCTAGTATCTCCCTCTCTCACAAAGGAGCCTCACAGCTATCTCTCTCTCTCTCAAAGGAGACAAGCATTTCTGTCTCCCTCTCTATCTCTCCCTCTCTATCTCCAAGGAGCATATATTCTCTCCCTGACGCTCTCTCTCAAAGAGCCAAGGATCCCTCTCTCTCTCTGTCTGACTCTCTCTACCTCAAAGGAGCCTAGCATCTCCATGTCTCTGTATATCTCTCTTTCGCTCAAAGGAGCCTAGAATCTCTCTCTCTCCCTCCCTATCTCTGTCCTATTGAGCCTAGCATCTCTCTCTATCTCTGTCTCTCTCAGTCTCTTTCTCTCTCTCAAAGAATCCTAGAATATATCTCTCTGTCTCACTCAAAGGATTCTAGCATCTCACTCCCTCTCTCTCTTAAAATCCTAGCATTACTCTCTCTCTCAAAGAGCCTACCATCCCTCCCTCTCTGACAAAGTAGCCTAGCATCTATCTCTCTCAAAGGCGATTACCATCTCTCTCTTTCTCAAAGGAGATAAGCATCTGTCTCTCTCTCTCTCTCTCTCTCTCTCTCTCACCTAGGAGCATATATTCTCTCTCTCCCTCTCTCTCTCTCAAAGGAGCTTCTGATCCCTCTCTCACTGTCTCTCTTTCTCTAAAAGGAACCCAGCATCTCTCTGTCTCTCTAGCTCTCCTCTTTCTCTGAAAGGAGCCTAGCATATCTCTTTCTCTCTCAAAGGAGCCTAGTATCTCTCCCTCTCAGAAAGGAGCAACAGAGTTCTCTCCCTCTGTCTCTCTCAGAGGAGACAAGCATCTATCTATCTCTCTCTCTCTCAAAGGAATCTAGCATCTCTCTCTTTCTCTGTCGCTCTCTAAGAAGCTTAGAAACTCTCTCTCTCACTCAAAGGAGCCCAGCATATCTCTGTCTATCTCTATTTCCCTCATAGGAGCCTAGAATCTTTATCTCTACATCTCTCTCTCTCAAAGGAGCCTCTCAGCTCTCTCTCTCTCCCTCTCTCTCTCTCTCTCTCTCTCTCCAAGGAGCATATCGTCTATATTTCTCTCTCTCTCTCAATCTAGCCTATGATCCCTCTCTCTCTGTCCTCTCTCTCTTACAGTTGAATAGCATACATCTCTCTTTGTATCTCTCCACTTTCTATCAAAGGATCCCAGTATCTTGCTCTCACTCGCTCTCTCCCTCTCTCTCTCTCTTTCTCTCTCTCAAAGGAGCATAGCATATATATCTCTCTCTCCAAGTATTCTAGCATCTCTCCCTTTTTCTCTCTCTCTGTCTAAGAAGTCTAGCATCTCTCTCTCTCAAAGGGGAATAGCAACTCTCTGTCTCTCTATCTCTGCACTTTCTCTGAAAGGAGCCTAGAATCTCTCTCTCTTTCTCAAAGGAGAATAGAATCCCTCTCGCTCGCTCGCTCTCTCGAAGGAGCCTTGCATGTATCTCTCTCACTGTCTTGTTCACAGGAGCCTAGCATCTCTCTCTCTCTTCTCTCCCTCAGTCTCTCTCAAAGGAGCCCAGCATATGTCTGTCTATGTATCTCTATTTCTCTCATAGGAGCCTAGAATCTTTATCTCTCCATCTCTCTCTCTCAAAAGAGCCTCGCTGCTCTCTCTCTCTCCCTCTCTTTCTCTCTCTCTCACTCTCTCTCCAAGGAGCATATCGTCTATATTTCTCTCTCTCTCTCTCTCTCAAACGAGCCTATGATCCCTCTCTCTCTGTCCTCTCTCTCTTAAAGTAGAATAGCATACATCTCTCTTTGTATCTCTCCACTTTCTATCAAAGGATCCCAGCATCTCTCTCTTACTCGCTCTCTCCCTCTCCCTCTCTCCCTCTCTCTCTCTCTCTCTCAAAGGAGCATAGCATTTCTCTCTCTCTCCAAATATTCTAGCATCTCTCTCTTTTTCTCTCTCTCTCTGTCTAAGAAGTCTAGCATCTCTCTCTCTCTCAAAGGGGAATAGCAACTCTCTGTCGCTTCATCTCTCCACTTTCTCACAAAGGAGCCTAGAATCCCACTCTCTTTCTCAAAGGATACTAGAATCACTCTCGCTCTCTCTCTCTCTCACAAAGGAGCCTTGCATGTATCTCTCTCACTCTCTCGTTCACGGGAGCCTAGCCTCTCTCTCTCTCTCTTTTCTCTCCCTCAGTCTCTCTCAAGGAGCCTAGCATATCTCTCTCTGTCTCTTCCTTTCTCTTTCTCTCAAAAAGCTTAGCAGATCTCTCTCTCTCTAAAACGTCCCAAGCATCTCTCTCTTTGTCGCTGTCTCTCTGTCTCTCTCTCTTTCTCTCTTTCTCTCTCTCTCTCCCTCAATCTCTCTCTAGAAGGAGCATATGTTCTCTCCCTCTCTATCTCTCTCTCTCAAAGAGCCTAGGATTGCTCTCTATCTCTGTCTGACTCTCTCTCCCTCAAAGGAGCCTAGCATCTCCATTTATCTGTATATCTCTCTTTCGCTCAAAGGAGCCTAGAATCTCTCTCTCTTCCTCCCTCTCTCTCTCTCTCATTTGAGCCTAGCATCTCCCTCTCTCTCGGTCTCTCTCAGACTCTCTCTGTCTCTGAAAGAATCCTAGAATATATCTCTCTGTCTCACTCAAAGGATTCCAGGATCTCTCTCTTTCCCTCTCTAAGAATCCTAGCATCACTTACTCTCGCTCTCAAAGAGCCTACCACCCCTCCCTCTCTGACAAAGTCGCCTAGCATCTATCTCTCTCTTTCTCTCAAAGGAGATTACCATCTCTCTCTTTCTCAGAGGAGCTAAGCATCTCTCTCTCTATGTCTCTCTCTCTCTGACCTGGGAGCATATATTCTCTCTCTCCCTCTCTCTCTCAAAGAATCCTCTGATCCCTCTCTCACTGTCTCTCTTTCTCTAAAAGGAACCCAGCATCTCTCTGTCTAACTCTCCTCTTTCTCTCAAAGGAGCCAAGCATATATCTTTCTCTCTCAAAGGAGCCTAACATCTCTCTCTCTCTCTTTCGCTCAAAGGAGATTACATCTCTCTCTTTCTCAAAGGAGCTAAGCATATCACTCTATAGGTCTCTTTCTCACCTAGGAGCATATATTCTCTCTCTCCCTCTCTCTCTCTCAAAGGAGCCTCTGATCCCTCTCTCACTGTCTCTCTTTCTCTAAAAGGAACGCAGCATCTCTCTGCCTCTCTAGCTCTCCTCTTTCTCTCAAAGGTGCCTAGCATATCACTTTATCTCTCAAAGGAGCCTACAGTCTCTCTTTCAGAAAGGAGCCTCAGAGCTCTCTCTCTGTCTCTCTCAAAGGAGACAAGCATCTATCTCTCTCTCTCTCAAAGCAATCGAAGATCTCTCTCTTTCCCTGTCTCTCTCTAAGTAGTTTACAAACACTCTCTCTCTCTAAAAGGACACAAGCATCTCTCTCTCTCCCTCTCACTCTCTCTCTCTCTCTCTTTGTCTCTTTCTATCGCTTTCTCTCTCCCTCTCTCTCTCCAAGGAACATATATTCTCTCCCTCAATCTCTCTCTCTCTCAAAGAGCCTAGGATCCCTCTCTCTCTGTCTTTCTCTCCCTCAAAGGTGCCTAGCTTCTCCCTGTCTCTGTATCTCTCTCTTTCGCTCTAAGGAGCCTTGAATCTCTCTTTTACTGCCTCTCTCTGTCTCAAATGGGTCTAGAATCTCTCTCTATCTCTGTCTCTCTATCTCTTAATCTCTCTCAAAGAATCCTAGAATATCTCTTTCTCTCTCACTCAAAGGACTCTAGCATCTCTCTCTTTCTCTCTCTGAGATACCTAGCATCACTCACTCCCACTCTCAGAGGAGCCTACCATCCCGCTCTCTCTGACAAAGTAGCGTAGCATCTCCCTCTCTCTTTCTCTCAAAGAGATAAGCGTCTCTCTCTTCCTCAAAAGAGCCAAGCATCTGTCTATGTCTCTCTCTCTCTCTCCCAGGAGCATATATACTCTCTCTCTCTCTCAAAGGAGCCTCGGATCCCTCTCTCTCTGTCTCTCTTTCTCTCAAAGGAGCCAAGAATCTCTCTGTCTCTCTCGCTCTACTCTTTCTCTTAAACGACCCTAGCATATCTCTTTCTCTCTCAAAGGAGCCTAGTATCTCCCTCTCTCACAAAGGAGCCTCACAGCTATCTCTCTCTCTCTCAAAGGAGACAAGCATTTCTGTCTCCCTCTCTATCTCTCCCTCTCTATCTCCAAGGAGCATATATTCTCTCCCTGACGCTCTCTCTCAAAGAGCCAAGGATCCCTCTCTCTCTCTGTCTGACTCTCTCTACCTCAAAGGAGCCTAGCATCTCCATGTCTCTGTATATCTCTCTTTCGCTCAAAGGAGCCTAGAATCTCTCTCTCTCCCTCCCTATCTCTGTCCTATTGAGCCTAGCATCTCTCTCTATCTCTGTCTCTCTCAGTCTCTTTCTCTCTCTCAAAGAATCCTAGAATATATCTCTCTGTCTCACTCAAAGGATTCTAGCATCTCACTCCCTCTCTCTCTTAAAATCCTAGCATTACTCTCTCTCTCAAAGAGCCTACCATCCCTCCCTCTCTGACAAAGTAGCCTAGCATCTATCTCTCTCTTTCTCTCAAAGGCGATTACCATCTCTCTCTTTCTCAAAGGAGATAAGCATCTGTCTCTCTCTCTCTCTCTCTCTCTCTCTCTCTCACCTAGGAGCATATATTCTCTCTCTCCCTCTCTCTCTCTCAAAGGAGCTTCTGATCCCTCTCTCACTGTCTCTCTTTCTCTAAAAGGAACCCAGCATCTCTCTGTCTCTCTAGCTCTCCTCTTTCTCTGAAAGGAGCCTAGCATATCTCTTTCTCTCTCAAAGGAGCCTAGTATCTCTCCCTCTCAGAAAGGAGCAACAGAGTTCTCTCCCTCTGTCTCTCTCAGAGGAGACAAGCATCTATCTATCTCTCTCTCTCTCAAAGGAATCTAGCATCTCTCTCTTTCTCTGTCGCTCTCTAAGAAGCTTAGAAACTCTCTCTCTCACTCAAAGGAGCCCAGCATATCTCTGTCTATCTCTATTTCCCTCATAGGAGCCTAGAATCTTTATCTCTACATCTCTCTCTCTCAAAGGAGCCTCTCAGCTCTCTCTCTCTCCCTCTCTCTCTCTCTCTCTCTCTCTCTCCAAGGAGCATATCGTCTATATTTCTCTCTCTCTCTCAATCTAGCCTATGATCCCTCTCTCTCTGTCCTCTCTCTCTTACAGTTGAATAGCATACATCTCTCTTTGTATCTCTCCACTTTCTATCAAAGGATCCCAGTATCTTGCTCTCACTCGCTCTCTCCCTCTCTCTCTCTCTTTCTCTCTCTCAAAGGAGCATAGCATATATATCTCTCTCTCCAAGTATTCTAGCATCTCTCCCTTTTTCTCTCTCTCTGTCTAAGAAGTCTAGCATCTCTCTCTCTCAAAGGGGAATAGCAACTCTCTGTCTCTCTATCTCTGCACTTTCTCTGAAAGGAGCCTAGAATCTCTCTCTCTTTCTCAAAGGAGAATAGAATCCCTCTCGCTCGCTCGCTCTCTCGAAGGAGCCTTGCATGTATCTCTCTCACTGTCTTGTTCACAGGAGCCTAGCATCTCTCTCTCTCTTCTCTCCCTCAGTCTCTCTCAAAGGAGCCCAGCATATGTCTGTCTATGTATCTCTATTTCTCTCATAGGAGCCTAGAATCTTTATCTCTCCATCTCTCTCTCTCAAAAGAGCCTCGCTGCTCTCTCTCTCTCCCTCTCTTTCTCTCTCTCTCACTCTCTCTCCAAGGAGCATATCGTCTATATTTCTCTCTCTCTCTCTCTCTCAAACGAGCCTATGATCCCTCTCTCTCTGTCCTCTCTCTCTTAAAGTAGAATAGCATACATCTCTCTTTGTATCTCTCCACTTTCTATCAAAGGATCCCAGCATCTCTCTCTTACTCGCTCTCTCCCTCTCCCTCTCTCCCTCTCTCTCTCTCTCTCAAAGGAGCATAGCATTTCTCTCTCTCTCCAAATATTCTAGCATCTCTCTCTTTTTCTCTCTCTCTCTGTCTAAGAAGTCTAGCATCTCTCTCTCTCTCAAAGGGGAATAGCAACTCTCTGTCGCTTCATCTCTCCACTTTCTCACAAAGGAGCCTAGAATCCCACTCTCTTTCTCAAAGGATACTAGAATCACTCTCGCTCTCTCTCTCTCTCACAAAGGAGCCTTGCATGTATCTCTCTCACTCTCTCGTTCACGGGAGCCTAGCCTCTCTCTCTCTCTCTTTTCTCTCCCTCAGTCTCTCTCAAGGAGCCTAGCATATCTCTCTCTGTCTCTTCCTTTCTCTTTCTCTCAAAAAGCTTAGCAGATCTCTCTCTCTCTAAAACGTCCCAAGCATCTCTCTCTTTGTCGCTGTCTCTCTGTCTCTCTCTCTTTCTCTCTTTCTCTCTCTCTCTCCCTCAATCTCTCTCTAGAAGGAGCATATGTTCTCTCCCTCTCTATCTCTCTCTCTCAAAGAGCCTAGGATTGCTCTCTATCTCTGTCTGACTCTCTCTCCCTCAAAGGAGCCTAGCATCTCCATTTATCTGTATATCTCTCTTTCGCTCAAAGGAGCCTAGAATCTCTCTCTCTTCCTCCCTCTCTCTCTCTCTCA
Organism: Manis pentadactyla; assembly: GCF_030020395.1. Taxonomy (NCBI): domain Eukaryota; kingdom Metazoa; phylum Chordata; class Mammalia; order Pholidota; family Manidae; genus Manis; species Manis pentadactyla. The sequence continues at coordinate 16,442 of NW_026644589.1, read as the reverse complement.
TTTGAGCCTAGCATCTCCCTCTCTCTCGGTCTCTCTCAGACTCTCTCTGTCTCTGAAAGAATCCTAGAATATATCTCTCTGTCTCACTCAAAGGATTCCAGGATCTCTCTCTTTCCCTCTCTAAGAATCCTAGCATCACTTACTCTCGCTCTCAAAGAGCCTACCACCCCTCCCTCTCTGACAAAGTCGCCTAGCATCTATCTCTCTCTTTCTCTCAAAGGAGATTACCATCTCTCTCTTTCTCAGAGGAGCTAAGCATCTCTCTCTCTATGTCTCTCTCTCTCTGACCTGGGAGCATATATTCTCTCTCTCCCTCTCTCTCTCAAAGAATCCTCTGATCCCTCTCTCACTGTCTCTCTTTCTCTAAAAGGAACCCAGCATCTCTCTGTCTAACTCTCCTCTTTCTCTCAAAGGAGCCAAGCATATATCTTTCTCTCTCAAAGGAGCCTAGCATCTCTCTCTCTCTCTTTCGCTCAAAGGAGATTACATCTCTCTCTTTCTCAAAGGAGCTAAGCATATCACTCTATAGGTCTCTTTCTCACCTAGGAGCATATATTCTCTCTCTCCCTCTCTCTCTCTCAAAGGAGCCTCTGATCCCTCTCTCACTGTCTCTCTTTCTCTAAAAGGAACGCAGCATCTCTCTGCCTCGCTAGCTCTCCTCTTTCTCTCAAAGGTGCCTAGCATATCACTTTATCTCTCAAAGGAGCCTACAGTCTCTCTTTCAGAAAGGAGCCTCAGAGCTCTCTCTCTGTCTCTCTCAAAGGAGACAAGCATCTATCTCTCTCTCTCTCAAAGCAATCGAAGATCTCTCTCTTTCCCTGTCTCTCTCTAAGTAGTTTACAAACACTCTCTCTCTCTAAAAGGACACAAGCATCTCTCTCTCTCCCTCTCACTCTCTCTCTCTCTCTCTTTGTCTCTTTCTATCGCTTTCTCTCTCCCTCTCTCTCTCCAAGGAACATATATTCTCTCCCTCAATCTCTCTCTCTCTCAAAGAGCCTAGGATCCCTCTCTCTCTGTCTTTCTCTCCCTCAAAGGTGCCTAGCTTCTCCCTGTCTCTGTATCTCTCTCTTTCGCTCTAAGGAGCCTTGAATCTCTCTTTTACTGCCTCTCTCTGTCTCAAATGGGTCTAGAATCTCTCTCTATCTCTGTCTCTCTATCTCTTAATCTCTCTCAAAGAATCCTAGAATATCTCTTTCTCTCTCACTCAAAGGACTCTAGCATCTCTCTCTTTCTCTCTCTGAGATACCTAGCATCACTCACTCCCACTCTCAGAGGAGCCTACCATCCCGCTCTCTCTGACAAAGTAGCGTAGCATCTCCCTCTCTCTTTCTCTCAAAGAGATAAGCGTCTCTCTCTTCCTCAAAAGAGCCAAGCATCTGTCTATGTCTCTCTCTCTCTCTCCCAGGAGCATATATACTCTCTCTCTCTCTCAAAGGAGCCTCGGATCCCTCTCTCTCTGTCTCTCTTTCTCTCAAAGGAGCCAAGAATCTCTCTGTCTCTCTCGCTCTACTCTTTCTCTTAAACGACCCTAGCATATCTCTTTCTCTCTCAAAGGAGCCTAGTATCTCCCTCTCTCACAAAGGAGCCTCACAGCTATCTCTCTCTCTCTCAAAGGAGACAAGCATTTCTGTCTCCCTCTCTATCTCTCCCTCTCTATCTCCAAGGAGCATATATTCTCTCCCTGACGCTCTCTCTCAAAGAGCCAAGGATCCCTCTCTCTCTCTGTCTGACTCTCTCTACCTCAAAGGAGCCTAGCATCTCCATGTCTCTGTATATCTCTCTTTCGCTCAAAGGAGCCTAGAATCTCTCTCTCTCCCTCCCTATCTCTGTCCTATTGAGCCTAGCATCTCTCTCTATCTCTGTCTCTCTCAGTCTCTTTCTCTCTCTCAAAGAATCCTAGAATATATCTCTCTGTCTCACTCAAAGGATTCTAGCATCTCACTCCCTCTCTCTCTTAAAATCCTAGCATTACTCTCTCTCTCAAAGAGCCTACCATCCCTCCCTCTCTGACAAAGTAGCCTAGCATCTATCTCTCTCTTTCTCTCAAAGGCGATTACCATCTCTCTCTTTCTCAAAGGAGATAAGCATCTGTCTCTCTCTCTCTCTCTCTCTCTCTCTCTCTCTCTCACCTAGGAGCATATATTCTCTCTCTCCCTCTCTCTCTCTCAAAGGAGCTTCTGATCCCTCTCTCACTGTCTCTCTTTCTCTAAAAGGAACCCAGCATCTCTCTGTCTCTCTAGCTCTCCTCTTTCTCTGAAAGGAGCCTAGCATATCTCTTTCTCTCTCAAAGGAGCCTAGTATCTCTCCCTCTCAGAAAGGAGCAACAGAGTTCTCTCCCTCTGTCTCTCTCAGAGGAGACAAGCATCTATCTATCTCTCTCTCTCTCAAAGGAATCTAGCATCTCTCTCTTTCTCTGTCGCTCTCTAAGAAGCTTAGAAACTCTCTCTCTCACTCAAAGGAGCCCAGCATATCTCTGTCTATCTCTATTTCCCTCATAGGAGCCTAGAATCTTTATCTCTACATCTCTCTCTCTCAAAGGAGCCTCTCAGCTCTCTCTCTCTCCCTCTCTCTCTCTCTCTCTCTCTCTCTCTCCAAGGAGCATATCGTCTATATTTCTCTCTCTCTCTCAATCTAGCCTATGATCCCTCTCTCTCTGTCCTCTCTCTCTTACAGTTGAATAGCATACATCTCTCTTTGTATCTCTCCACTTTCTATCAAAGGATCCCAGTATCTTGCTCTCACTCGCTCTCTCCCTCTCTCTCTCTCTTTCTCTCTCTCAAAGGAGCATAGCATATATATCTCTCTCTCCAAGTATTCTAGCATCTCTCCCTTTTTCTCTCTCTCTGTCTAAGAAGTCTAGCATCTCTCTCTCTCAAAGGGGAATAGCAACTCTCTGTCTCTCTATCTCTGCACTTTCTCTGAAAGGAGCCTAGAATCTCTCTCTCTTTCTCAAAGGAGAATAGAATCCCTCTCGCTCGCTCGCTCTCTCGAAGGAGCCTTGCATGTATCTCTCTCACTGTCTTGTTCACAGGAGCCTAGCATCTCTCTCTCTCTTCTCTCCCTCAGTCTCTCTCAAAGGAGCCCAGCATATGTCTGTCTATGTATCTCTATTTCTCTCATAGGAGCCTAGAATCTTTATCTCTCCATCTCTCTCTCTCAAAAGAGCCTCGCTGCTCTCTCTCTCTCCCTCTCTTTCTCTCTCTCTCACTCTCTCTCCAAGGAGCATATCGTCTATATTTCTCTCTCTCTCTCTCTCTCAAACGAGCCTATGATCCCTCTCTCTCTGTCCTCTCTCTCTTAAAGTAGAATAGCATACATCTCTCTTTGTATCTCTCCACTTTCTATCAAAGGATCCCAGCATCTCTCTCTTACTCGCTCTCTCCCTCTCTCTCTCTCTCTCAAAGGAGCATAGCATTTCTCTCTCTCTCCAAATATTCTAGCATCTCTCTCTTTTTCTCTCTCTCTGTCTAAGAAGTCTAGCATCTCTCTCTCTCTCAAAGGGGAATAGCAACTCTCTGTCGCTTCATCTCTCCACTTTCTCACAAAGGAGCCTAGAATCCCACTCTCTTTCTCAAAGGATACTAGAATCACTCTCGCTCTCTCTCTCTCTCACAAAGGAGCCTTGCATGTATCTCTCTCACTCTCTCGTTCACGGGAGCCTAGCCTCTCTCTCTCTCTCTTTTCTCTCCCTCAGTCTCTCTCAAGGAGCCTAGCATATCTCTCTCTGTCTCTTCCTTTCTCTTTCTCTCAAAAAGCTTAGCAGATCTCTCTCTCTCTAAAACGTCCCAAGCATCTCTCTCTTTGTCGCTGTCTCTCTGTCTCTCTCTCTTTCTCTCTTTCTCTCTCTCTCTCCCTCAATCTCTCTCTAGAAGGAGCATATGTTCTCTCCCTCTCTATCTCTCTCTCTCAAAGAGCCTAGGATTGCTCTCTATCTCTGTCTGACTCTCTCTCCCTCAAAGGAGCCTAGCATCTCCATTTATCTGTATATCTCTCTTTCGCTCAAAGGAGCCTAGAATCTCTCTCTCTTCCTCCCTCTCTCTCTCTCTCATTTGAGCCTAGCATCTCCCTCTCTCTCGGTCTCTCTCAGACTCTCTCTGTCTCTGAAAGAATCCTAGAATATATCTCTCTGTCTCACTCAAAGGATTCCAGGATCTCTCTCTTTCCCTCTCTAAGAATCCTAGCATCACTTACTCTCGCTCTCAAAGAGCCTACCACCCCTCCCTCTCTGACAAAGTCGCCTAGCATCTATCTCTCTCTTTCTCTCAAAGGAGATTACCATCTCTCTCTTTCTCAGAGGAGCTAAGCATCTCTCTCTCTATGTCTCTCTCTCTCTGACCTGGGAGCATATATTCTCTCTCTCCCTCTCTCTCTCAAAGAATCCTCTGATCCCTCTCTCACTGTCTCTCTTTCTCTAAAAGGAACCCAGCATCTCTCTGTCTAACTCTCCTCTTTCTCTCAAAGGAGCCAAGCATATATCTTTCTCTCTCAAAGGAGCCTAGCATCTCTCTCTCTCTCTTTCGCTCAAAGGAGATTACATCTCTCTCTTTCTCAAAGGAGCTAAGCATATCACTCTATAGGTCTCTTTCTCACCTAGGAGCATATATTCTCTCTCTCCCTCTCTCTCTCTCAAAGGAGCCTCTGATCCCTCTCTCACTGTCTCTCTTTCTCTAAAAGGAACGCAGCATCTCTCTGCCTCTCTAGCCCTCCTCTTTCTCTCAAAGGTGCCTAGCATATCACTTTATCTCTCAAAGGAGCCTACAGTCTCTCTTTCAGAAAGGAGCCTCAGAGCTCTCTCTCTGTCTCTCTCAAAGGAGACAAGCATCTATCTCTCTCTCTCTCAAAGCAATCGAAGATCTCTCTCTTTCCCTGTCTCTCTCTAAGTAGTTTACAAACACTCTCTCTCTCTAAAAGGACACAAGCATCTCTCTCTCTCCCTCTCACTCTCTCTCTCTCTCTCTTTGTCTCTTTCTATCGCTTTCTCTCTCCCTCTCTCTCTCCAAGGAACATATATTCTCTCCCTCAATCTCTCTCTCTCTCAAAGAGCCTAGGATCCCTCTCTCTCTGTCTTTCTCTCCCTCAAAGGTGCCTAGCTTCTCCCTGTCTCTGTATCTCTCTCTTTCACTCAAAGGAGCCTTGAATCTCTCTTTTACTGCCTCTCTCTGTCTCAAATGAGTCTAGAATCTCTCTCTATCTCTGTCTCTCTATCTCTTAATCTCTCTCAAAGAATCCTAGAATATCTCTTTCTCTCTCACTCAAAGGACTCTAGCATCTCTCTCTTTCTCTCTCTGAGATACCTAGCATCACTCACTCCCACTCTCAGAGGAGCCTACCATCCCGCTCTCTCTGACAAAGTAGCGTAGCATCTCCCTCTCTCTTTCTCTCAAAGAGATAAGCGTCTCTGTCTTCCTCAAAAGAGCCAAGCATCTGTCTATGTCTCTCTCTCTCTCTCCCAGGAGCATATATACTCTCTCTCTCTCTCAAAGGAGCCTCGGATCCCTCTCTCTCTGTCTCTCTTTCTCTCAAAGGAGCCAAGAATCTCTCTGTCTCTCTCGCTCTACTCTTTCTCTTAAACGACCCTAGCATATCTCTTTCTCTCTCAAAGGAGCCTAGTATCTCCCTCTCTCACAAAGGAGCCTCACAGCTATCTCTCTCTCTCTCAAAGGAGACAAGCATTTCTGTCTCCCTCTCTATCTCTCCCTCTCTATCTCCAAGGAGCATATATTCTCTCCCTGACGCTCTCTCTCAAAGAGCCAAGGATCCCTCTCTCTCTCTGTCTGACTCTCTCTACCTCAAAGGAGCCTAGCATCTCCATGTCTCTGTATATCTCTCTTTCGCTCAAAGGAGCCTAGAATCTCTCTCTCTCCCTCCCTATCTCTGTCCTATTGAGCCTAGCATCTCTCTCTATCTCTGTCTCTCTCAGTCTCTTTCTCTCTCTCAAAGAATCCTAGAATATATCTCTCTGTCTCACTCAAAGGATTCTAGCATCTCACTCCCTCTCTCTCTTAAAATCCTAGCATTACTCTCTCTCTCAAAGAGCCTACCATCCCTCCCTCTCTGACAAAGTAGCCTAGCATCTATCTCTCTCTTTCTCTCAAAGGCGATTACCATCTCTCTCTTTCTCAAAGGAGATAAGCATCTGTCTCTCTCTCTCTCTCTCTCTCTCTCACCTAGGAGCATATATTCTCTCTCTCCCTCTCTCTCTCTCAAAGGAGCTTCTGATCCCTCTCTCACTGTCTCTCTTTCTCTAAAAGGAACCCAGCATCTCTCTGTCTCTCTAGCTCTCCTCTTTCTCTGAAAGGAGCCTAGCATATCTCTTTCTCTCTCAAAGGAGCCTAGTATCTCTCCCTCTCAGAAAGGAGCAACAGAGTTCTCTCCCTCTGTCTCTCTCAGAGGAGACAAGCATCTATCTATCTCTCTCTCTCTCAAAGGAATCTAGCATCTCTCTCTTTCTCTGTCGCTCTCTAAGAAGCTTAGAAACTCTCTCTCTCACTCAAAGGAGCCCAGCATATCTCTGTCTATCTCTATTTCCCTCATAGGAGCCTAGAATCTTTATCTCTACATCTCTCTCTCTCAAAGGAGCCTCTCAGCTCTCTCTCTCTCCCTCTCTCTCTCTCTCTCTCTCTCTCTCTCCAAGGAGCATATCGTCTATATTTCTCTCTCTCTCTCAATCTAGCCTATGATCCCTCTCTCTCTGTCCTCTCTCTCTTACAGTTGAATAGCATACATCTCTCTTTGTATCTCTCCACTTTCTATCAAAGGATCCCAGTATCTTGCTCTCACTCGCTCTCTCCCTCTCTCTCTCTCTTTCTCTCTCTCAAAGGAGCATAGCATATATATCTCTCTCTCCAAGTATTCTAGCATCTCTCCCTTTTTCTCTCTCTCTGTCTAAGAAGTCTAGCATCTCTCTCTCTCAAAGGGGAATAGCAACTCTCTGTCTCTCTATCTCTGCACTTTCTCTGAAAGGAGCCTAGAATCTCTCTCTCTTTCTCAAAGGAGAATAGAATCCCTCTCGCTCGCTCGCTCTCTCGAAGGAGCCTTGCATGTATCTCTCTCACTGTCTTGTTCACAGGAGCCTAGCATCTCTCTCTCTCTTCTCTCCCTCAGTCTCTCTCAAAGGAGCCCAGCATATTTCTGTCTATGTATCTCTATTTCTCTCATAGGAGCCTAGAATCTTTATCTCTCCATCTCTCTCTCTCAAAAGAGCCTCGCTGCTCTCTCTCTCTCCCTCTCTTTCTCTCTCTCTCACTCTCTCTCCAAGGAGCATATCGTCTATATTTCTCTCTCTCTCTCTCTCTCAAACGAGCCTATGATCCCTCTCTCTCTGTCCTCTCTCTCTTAAAGTAGAATAGCATACATCTCTCTTTGTATCTCTCCACTTTCTATCAAAGGATCCCAGCATCTCTCTCTTACTCGCTCTCTCCCTCTCTCTCTCTCTCTCAAAGGAGCATAGCATTTCTCTCTCTCTCCAAATATTCTAGCATCTCTCTCTTTTTCTCTCTCTCTGTCTAAGAAGTCTAGCATCTCTCTCTCTCTCAAAGGGGAATAGCAACTCTCTGTCGCTTCATCTCTCCACTTTCTCACAAAGGAGCCTAGAATCCCACTCTCTTTCTCAAAGGATACTAGAATCACTCTCGCTCTCTCTCTCTCTCACAAAGGAGCCTTGCATGTATCTCTCTCACTCTCTCGTTCACGGGAGCCTAGCCTCTCTCTCTCTCTCTTTTCTCTCCCTCAGTCTCTCTCAAGGAGCCTAGCATATCTCTCTCTGTCTCTTCCTTTCTCTTTCTCTCAAAAAGCTTAGCAGATCTCTCTCTCTCTAAAACGTCCCAAGCATCTCTCTCTTTGTCGCTGTCTCTCTGTCTCTCTCTCTTTCTCTCTTTCTCTCTCTCTCTCCCTCAATCTCTCTCTAGAAGGAGCATATGTTCTCTCCCTCTCTATCTCTCTCTCTCAAAGAGCCTAGGATTGCTCTCTATCTCTGTCTGACTCTCTCTCCCTCAAAGGAGCCTAGCATCTCCATTTATCTGTATATCTCTCTTTCGCTCAAAGGAGCCTAGAATCTCTCTCTCTTCCTCCCTCTCTCTCTCTCTCAAGGGAGCCTAACACCCTTCTCTCTCCCGAATTAGAATATCTCTCTCTCTTTCTCTAATGAGCCAAGCATATATCTGTCTCTCTATCTCTCTCTCTTTCTCTCAAAGGAGCTAGCACGTCTCTCTCTGTGTCTCTCAAAGGAGTCTTGCATTTCTCTCTCTCTCTAATGAGCCAAGCATATCTCTGTCTCTGTCTCTCTCTCTCTGTCAAAGGAGCCTAGCATCTCACTCTCTTACTCTCTCTCTCTCTGTCTCTCAAAGGAGCCTTGCATCGCTCTCTTTAAAAGGAGCCTATAATCTCTCTATATATATATATCTCTCTCAAAGGAGCCTGGCATCTCCCTCTCTCTCTCTCTGCCGAGCCTAGCATCTCTCCCTCTCTCTCTCTCTCTGAAGTACCAGGCATCTCTCTCACTCTCTCTCTCTCTCTCAAGGGTCCTAGCATTTCTCTATCTCTCTATGTCTCTCTCTCTCAACAGAACCTAGCATCTCCCTCTCCTTATCTCTCTCACCCTGTCAAAGTTTCCTAGGATCTCTCTCTCTCTTTTTCGAAGGGAACTAGCATCATTCTCTCTCTCTCAATGGAGCCTAGCATCTCTCTTTCTCTCTCTCTCCCTCTCTCTCTCTCTCAAAGGAGTATAGCATCTCACTCTCTCTCTCTCTCTTTACCTCTCTCTGTCTCAAACTACCCAAGCATATGTCTCTCTCTCACAAAGGAGCCTAGCATCTCACTCTCTTCCCCTCTCTCTCTCAAAGGAGCCAAGCATCTCTCTCTATCTCACAAAGCAGCCTAGCCTCTCTCTCTCTCTTTCTCTCTCTCTAAGGAGACATGCATCCCTTTCTCTGTCTCTCTCCTCTCTCCCACTCTCTCTCTCTCCCTCTCTCAAAGGAGTCTTGCAACTCTCTGTCTCTCTATATCTCTCTTTCACTCAAAGGAGCCTAGAATCTCTCTCTCTTTCTCTCTCTCTCTCACTCAATCGAGCCTAGCATCTTTCTCTGTCTCTCTCTCTCCCTCTCTCTCTCCCTCTCTCTCTCTCAAGGGAGCCTAGCATCTCACTCTCTTCCTCTCTCTCTCACAAATGAGACTAGCATGTCTCTCTATGTCGCAAAGCAGCCTAGCCTCTCTCTTTCTATCTCTCTAAGTAGCCAAGCATCTCTCTCCCTCTCTCTCTCTCTCTCCCTATGTGTCCTAGCATCCCTCTCTCTATGTCTCTCTCTCTCAACAGAACCTAGCATCTCACTCTCCCTCTCAAAGCAGCCTACCATCTCCCTCACTTTATCTCTCTTTCCCTCTCAAAGGTTCCAAGGATCTCTCTTTCTCTCTCTCTCTCTCTGTCTGTCTCTCACTCTCTCTCCCTCTCTCAATGGCAACTAGCATAGCACTTTCTCTCTCTCTCTCTCTGAAAGGAGCCTGGCATCTCCCTCTCTCTCTCTGTCTTCTCCTCTCTCTGTCTCCATGTACCCAAGTATATGTCTCTCTCTCTCAAAGGAGCCTACCATCTCTCTGTGTCTCTATATCTCTCTTTCACTCAAAGGAGCCTAGAATCTTTCTCTCTTCCTCTCTCTCTCACTCAAAGGAGCCTAACAGCTCTCTCTCTTCCAAATTAGAATCTCTCTCTCTCTCTCTCTAATGAGCCAAGCATATCTCTGTCTCTCTCTCTCTCTTTTCCTCAAAGGAGCCTAGCATATCTCTCTGTGTGTCTCTCAAAGGAGCCTTGCATCTCTCTCTCTCCAATGAGACATGCCTATCTCTCTTTCTCTCTCTTTCTCTCTCTCTCTCTCTCTCTCTCTCTCTCTCTCTCTCTCTCTCTCTCTCCCCTTCTCATAGGAAACTACCATCTCTCGTTCTCCAATGGAGCCTAGCATATGTCTTTCTCTCTCTCTCTCCCTCTCTCTCTCTGAAAGGAGCCTAGCATCTCACTCTCTCTCTGTCTCTCTTCCCCACTCTCTGTCTCAATGTACCAAAGCATATGTCTCTCTCTCACAAAGGAGCCTAGCATCTCTCTGTCTCTCTATATCTCTCTTTCACTCAAAGGCGCCTAGAATCTCTCTCTCTACCTCTCCCTCTCTCTCTCTCTCTCTCTCTCTCTTTAAGGGAGACTAACACCAATCTCTCTCCCGAATTAGAATATCTCTCTCTCTTTCTCTAATGGGCTAAGCATATCTCTGTCTCAATCTCTCTCTCTCTCTCTCTCTCTCTTTCTCTCAAAGGAGCTAGCACGTCTCTCTCTGTGTCTCTCAAAGGAGCCTTGCATCTCTCTCTCTCTCTAATGAGCCAAGCATATCTCTGTCTCTGTCTCTCTCTCTCTCTGTCAAAGCAGCCTAGCATCTCACTCTCTTCCTCTCTCTCTCTCTGTCTCTCAAAGGAGCCTTGCATCGCTCTCTCTCGATTTCTCTCTCTCAAAGGAGAGAGCACCTCTCTATCTCTAATGAGCCAAGCATATCTCTGTCTCTCTATCTCTCTCTCTTTCTCTCAATGGAGCCTAGCATATCTCTCTCTCTCCTTTAAAGGAGCCATGCATCTCTCTCACTACATTTCTCTCTATCAAAGAAGCCAAGCATCTCTCTCTCTCTCTCTCTCTCTCTCTCTCTCTCTCTCTCTCTCTCTCGCCCTCTGCCTCTCTCATAGGAAACCAGCATCTCTCTTTATCTCAATGGAGCCTAGCATCTCTCTTTCTCTCTCTCTCTCACTCTCTCTCTCTGAAAGGAGCCTGGCATCTCACTCTCTCTCTGTCTCTCTGCCCCACTCTCTGTCTCAATGTACCCAAGCATATGTCTCTCTCTCACAAAGGAGCCTAGCATCTCTGTTTCTCTATATCTCTCTTTCACTCAAAGGCGCCTAGAATCTCTCTCTCTACCTCTCCCTCTCTCTCTCTCTCTCTCTCTCTCTCTCTCTCTTAAGGGAGCCTAACACCAATCTCTCTGCCAAATTAGAATATCTCTCTCTCTTTCTCTAATGAGCCAAGCATATCTCTGTCTCTGTCTCTGTCTCTCTCTGTCAAAGCAGCCTAGCATCTCACTCTCTTCCTCTCTCTCTCTCTGTCTCTCAAAGGAGCCTTGCATCGCTCTCTCTCGATTTCTCTCTCTCTAAGGAGCCAGCACCTCTCTATCTCTAATGAGCCAAGCATATCTCTGTCTCTCTATCTCTCTCTCTTTCTCTCAATGGAGCCTAGCATATCTCTCTCTCTCCTTTAAAGGAGCCATGCATCTCTCTCACTACATTTCTCTCTATCAAAGAAGCCAAGCATCTCTCTCTCTCTCTCTCTCTCTCTCTCTCTCTCTCTCTCTCTCTCTCTCTCTCTCTCTCTCTCTCTCGCCCTCTGCCTCTCTCATAGGAAACCAGCATCTCTCTTTATCTCAATGGAGCCTAGCATCTCTCTTTCTCTCTCTCTCTCACTCTCTCTCTCTGAAAGGACCCTGGCATCTCACTCTCTCTCTGTCTCTCTTCCCCACTCTCTGTCTCAATGTACCCAAGCATATGTCTCTCTTTCACAAAGGAGCCTAGCATCTCTGTTTCTCTATATCTCTCTTTCACTCAAAGGCGCCTAGAATCTCTCTCTCTTCCTCTCTCTCTCTCTCTCTCTCTCTTAAGGGAGCCTAACACCAATCTCTCTGCCAAATTAGAATATCTCTCTCTCTTTCTCTAATGAGCCAAGCATATCTCTGTCTCAAAATCTCTCTCTCTCTCTCTCTCTCTCTCTCTCTCTCTCTCTCTCTCTCTCTCCCTCTCCCTCTCTCATAGGAAGCTAGCATCTCTCTTTCTCTCAATGGAGCCTAGCATCTCTCTTTCTTTCTCTCTCACTCTCTCTCTATATATCTCTCCCTCTCTCAAAGGAGCATTGCATCTCTCTATATCTCTCTCTCAATGGAGCCTAACATCTCTCTCACTCTCTCTCAAATGAGCCTAGCATCTCTCTCTATCTCACAAAGCAGACTAGCCTCTCTCTCTCTATCTTTCTCTCTCTCTCTCTAAGGAGCCAAGCAACTATCTCTATCTCTCTAATGAGCCAAGCATATCTCTGTCTCTCTTTCGCGCTCTCTCTCTCAAAGGAGCCTAGCATCTCTCTCTCTCTCTATCTCTTTTTCTCAAAGTAGCCTAACTTATCTCTCTCTCAAAGGATCCTGGAATCTCCCTATTTCCCTCTCTCTTTCTCTCTGAGGAGCCTAGCATCTCTCTCTCTCTCTCAAAGGAGACTAGCAACTCTCTCTCTATCTATCTCTTTTTCTCAATGTAGCCTAGCATATCTCTCTCTCAAAGGATCCTGGCATCTCCCTATCTCCCTCTCTCTCTCTCTCTGAGGAGCCTAGCATCTCTCTCTCTCTCTCAAAGGAGACTAGCAACTCTCCCTCTCTCTCTCTCTCTCTGAAGAGCCAGGCATATCTCTCTCTCTCTCTCTAAGTATCCTAGGATCCCTCTCTCTCTCTGTGTGTCTCTCTCTATACAGAATCTAGCATCTCTCTCTCTCTCAAAGCAGCCTAGCTTCTCCCTCTCTTTATCTCACTCTCCCTATCAAAGGTTCCAAGGATGTCTCTCTCTCTCTCTCTCTCTCAAAACATCCTGGCATCTCTCTCTCTCTCTATCTTCTCCTCTCTCTTTCTAAATGTACCCAAGCATATGTCTCTCTCTCTCTCAAAGGAGCCTAGCACCTCTCTGTCTCTCTCTATATATCTTTAACTCAAAGGAGCCTAGAATCTCTCTCTCTCTTCCTCTCTCTCTCTCTCTCAAGGGAGCCTAACACCCTTCTCTCTCCCGAATTAGAATATCTCTCTCTCTTTCTCTAATGAGCCAAGCATATATCTGTCTCTCTATCACTCTCTCTTTCTCTCAAAGGAGCTAGCACGTCTCTCTCTGTGTCTCTCAAAGGAGTCTTGCATTTCTCTCTCTCTCTAATGAGCCAAGCATATCTCTGTCTCTGTCTCTCTCTCTCTGTCAAAGGAGCCTAGCATCTCACTCTCTTACTCTCTCTCTCTCTGTCTCTCAAAGGAGCCTTGCATCGCTCTCTCTCGATTTCTCTCTCTCAAAGGAGCCAGCACCTCTCTATCTCTAATGAGCCAAGCATATCTCTGTCTCTCTATCTCTCTCTCTTTCTCTCAATGGAGCCTAGCATATCTCTCTCTCTCCCTTAAAGGGGCCATGCATCTCTCTCACTACATTTCTCTCTCTCAAAAAAGCCTAGCATCTCTCTCTCTCTCTCTCTGGAGCCTATCACCTCTCTCTCTCTTTCTCTCAAAAGAGGCAAACATCTCTCTCTCTCTCACTCTCTCAAAGAAGGCTAGCATCTCTCTCTCTGTCTCTCTCACGCAAAGGAGCCTAGCATCTCTCTGTCTTTCTCTCCCTCGCTCTCTCTCTCTGTCTCTCTCACTCTTCGAAAAGCATATCATCTCTCCCTCTCCCTCTCTCTCTCAAAGGAGCCTAGCATCTCTCTCTTTAAAAGGAGCCTATAATCTCTCTATATATATATATCTCTCTCAAAGGAGCCTGGCATCTCCCTCTCTCTCTCTCTGCCGAGCCTACCATCTCTCCCTCTCTCTCTCTCTCTGAAGTACCAGGCATCTCTCTCACTCTCTCTCTCTCTCTCAAGGGTCCTAGCATTTCTCTATCTCTCTATGTCTCTCTCTCTCAACAGAACCTAGCATCTCCCTCTCCTTATCTCTCTCACCCTGTCAAAGTTTCCTAGGATCTCTCTCTCTCTTTTTCGAAGGGAACTAGCATCATTCTCTCTCTCTCAATGGAGCCTAGCATCTCTCTTTCTCTCTCTCTCCCTCTCTCTCTCTCTCAAAGGAGTATAGCATCTCACTCTCTCTCTCTCTCTTTACCTCTCTCTGTCTCAAACTACCCAAGCATATGTCTCTCTCTCACAAAGGAGCCTAGCATCTCACTCTCTTCCCCTCTCTCTCTCAAAGGAGCCAAGCATCTCTCTCTATCTCACAAAGCAGCCTAGCCTCTCTCTCTCTCTTTCTCTCTCTCTAAGGAGACATGCATCCCTTTCTCTGTCTCTCTCCTCTCTCCCACTCTCTCTCTCTCCCTCTCTCAAAGGAGTCTTGCAACTCTCTGTCTCTCTATATCTCTCTTTCACTCAAAGGAGCCTAGAATCTCTCTCTCTTTCTCTCTCTCTCTCACTCAATCGAGCCTAGCATCTTTCTCTGTCTCTCTCTCTCCCTCTCTCTCTCCCTCTCTCTCTCTCAAGGGAGCCTAGCATCTCACTCTCTTCCTCTCTCTCTCACAAATGAGACTAGCATGTCTCTCTATGTCGCAAAGCAGCCTAGCCTCTCTCTTTCTATCTCTCTAAGTAGCCAAGCATCTCTCTCCCTCTCTCTCTCTCTCTCCCTATGTGTCCTAGCATCCCTCTCTCTATGTCTCTCTCTCTCAACAGAACCTAGCATCTCACTCTCCCTCTCAAAGCAGCCTACCATCTCCCTCACTTTATCTCTCTTTCCCTCTCAAAGGTTCCAAGGATCTCTCTTTCTCTCTCTCTCTCTCTGTCTGTCTCTCACTCTCTCTCCCTCTCTCAATGGCAACTAGCATAGCACTTTCTCTCTCTCTCTCTCTGAAAGGAGCCTGGCATCTCCCTCTCTCTCTCTGTCTTCTCCTCTCTCTGTCTCCATGTACCCAAGTATATGTCTCTCTCTCTCAAAGGAGCCTACCATCTCTCTGTGTCTCTATATCTCTCTTTCACTCAAAGGAGCCTAGAATCTTTCTCTCTTCCTCTCTCTCTCACTCAAAGGAGCCTAACAGCTCTCTCTCTTCCAAATTAGAATCTCTCTCTCTCTCTCTCTAATGAGCCAAGCATATCTCTGTCTCTCTCTCTCTCTTTTCCTCAAAGGAGCCTAGCATATCTCTCTGTGTGTCTCTCAAAGGAGCCTTGCATCTCTCTCTCTCCAATGAGACATGCCTATCTCTCTTTCTCTCTCTTTCTCTCTCTCTCTCTCTCTCTCTCTCTCTCTCTCTCTCTCTCTCTCCCCTTCTCATAGGAAACTACCATCTCTCGTTCTCCAATGGAGCCTAGCATATGTCTTTCTCTCTCTCTCTCCCTCTCTCTCTCTGAAAGGAGCCTAGCATCTCACTCTCTCTCTGTCTCTCTTCCCCACTCTCTGTCTCAATGTACCAAAGCATATGTCTCTCTCTCACAAAGGAGCCTAGCATCTCTCTGTCTCTCTATATCTCTCTTTCACTCAAAGGCGCCTAGAATCTCTCTCTCTACCTCTCCCTCTCTCTCTCTCTCTCTCTCTCTCTTTAAGGGAGCCTAACACCAATCTCTCTCCCGAATTAGAATATCTCTCTCTCTTTCTCTAATGGGCTAAGCATATCTCTGTCTCAATCTCTCTCTCTCTCTCTCTCTCTCTTTCTCTCAAAGGAGCTAGCACGTCTCTCTCTGTGTCTCTCAAAGGAGCCTTGCATCTCTCTCTCTCTCTAATGAGCCAAGCATATCTCTGTCTCTGTCTCTCTCTCTCTCTGTCAAAGCAGCCTAGCATCTCACTCTCTTCCTCTCTCTCTCTCTGTCTCTCAAAGGAGCCTTGCATCGCTCTCTCTCGATTTCTCTCTCTCAAAGGAGAGAGCACCTCTCTATCTCTAATGAGCCAAGCATATCTCTGTCTCTCTATCTCTCTCTCTTTCTCTCAATGGAGCCTAGCATATCTCTCTCTCTCCTTTAAAGGAGCCATGCATCTCTCTCACTACATTTCTCTCTATCAAAGAAGCCAAGCATCTCTCTCTCTCTCTCTCTCTCTCTCTCTCTCTCTCTCGCCCTCTGCCTCTCTCATAGGAAACCAGCATCTCTCTTTATCTCAATGGAGCCTAGCATCTCTCTTTCTCTCTCTCTCTCACTCTCTCTCTCTGAAAGGAGCCTGGCATCTCACTCTCTCTCTGTCTCTCTGCCCCACTCTCTGTCTCAATGTACCCAAGCATATGTCTCTCTCTCACAAAGGAGCCTAGCATCTCTGTTTCTCTATATCTCTCTTTCACTCAAAGGCGCCTAGAATCTCTCTCTCTACCTCTCCCTCTCTCTCTCTCTCTCTCTCTCTCTCTCTCTCTTAAGGGAGCCTAACACCAATCTCTCTGCCAAATTAGAATATCTCTCTCTCTTTCTCTAATGAGCCAAGCATATCTCTGTCTCTGTCTCTGTCTCTCTCTGTCAAAGCAGCCTAGCATCTCACTCTCTTCCTCTCTCTCTCTCTGTCTCTCAAAGGAGCCTTGCATCGCTCTCTCTCGATTTCTCTCTCTCTAAGGAGCCAGCACCTCTCTATCTCTAATGAGCCAAGCATATCTCTGTCTCTCTATCTCTCTCTCTTTCTCTCAATGGAGCCTAGCATATCTCTCTCTCTCCTTTAAAGGAGCCATGCATCTCTCTCACTACATTT